>NC_057717.1:92142800-92165843 GCF_004010195.1 Chiloscyllium plagiosum | reverse complement strand
CCACACCCCACCCCGAGCACCTTTCCCTGCTACTGCAGGAAGTGTAAAATCTGCACCCACACCTCTCCCTTCACCTCTGTCCAAGGTCCCAAAGGATTACAATGGAATAGTGTAGGTTAGATGGGCTTCAGATTGATTCCACAGATCTGTGTAACATCGAGGGGCGAAGGGCCTGTACTGTGCAATCATGTTCTATGTTCTATATTGACTGTAAACAGAGGGATGAAATGCTGTGGGTAACATACCACCAGGCAGTGCTCGCATTTATTAATGTTGATAGATTGAAACACAAGTAGCATGTAGCTGCTTGTATTTTCTAGGCTGCCCTGTTTCGGGAATGTTTTGGAAGCGACAGTTACAATCAAATCGTTTCAGGGATGATTGAGATTTGATATCCTTCTCCCCAGGGGAATTGTCACTCTGGGAGAAAGCATGTTAATCCGGAGACTGCCAGGGCTTGCAGAGACATGCGACTGGCTGTGAGCAGACCTGAATTAATGATATCCAACGTGGATCACAAATCAGATGTTTTCGGAGTAGTTCCTCCACGGAATTTGAATCATGATAGTCGATGGTGTCGGCAGCATTCCGGATTCTGGGTCCACTCATTGAAAGGAAAAACCCATTGATTGGTGGATGTTGCCAGGCATGGATGGATGGATAGCAGGGGAGAAAACGGATCTGTGAAATTGCAATCCAGCAGGATATTTGTCCCATCTTTACAATGCCACCCTGGCTTCCACACTGCAGGAGGTGTCTACCACTGAAGATAATTTGATTTAACAACCAATAAAAAAAACATAACCACAGATGCCAGAAATCAGAAGCAAAGAGTCATACAGCATGAAAACACGCCCTTCGGCTCAACTCATCCATGCTGACTGATCTCGTCACACTTAACAGTTATAGAGCTGTACAACACAGAAACAGACCGTTTAGTTCACGTCGTTCATAATGACCAGATATCCTAAATTAATCTAGTCCCATTTGCCAACACTTGGCCCATATCCCTCTAACCCCTTCCTGTTCATATACCCATCCAGATGCCTTTTAAATGCTGTAGGGTGGGTTACTACTCTTCAGAGGGTCGGTGTGGACTTGTTGGGCTGAGAGGCCTGTTTCCACACTACAGGGAATCTAGTCCTCTGGCAGCTCATTCCATAAATGCACCAACTACTGTGTGACAAAGTTGCCTGTCAGGTTCCTTTTAAATCTTTCCCCTCTCACCTTCAACCTATGCCCTCTAATTTTGCAATCTCCTACCCTGGGAAAAAGACCTTGGCCATTCACCATATCTATGCCCCTCATAATTTTATAAACCTCTATAAGGTCACCCCTCAACCTCCAACGGTCCAGGGAAAAGAGCCCCAGCCTATTCAGCCTATCCCCGTAGTTCACACCCTCTAACCCTGGCAACATCTTTGTAAATCTTTCTTGCAACCTTTCCAGTTTAATAACATCAGGATGACCAGGATTGTATGCAGCCCTCCAAATGTGGCCTTCAAAAACAGAAATCCCTGCTTTCTCTCCACGGATGCTGCCAGAGATTTTCCAGCAATTTCTGTTTGCGAGTACAATTTGATCTGTCTCCCTTGGATGTGAATGGAGAAGCTATAATTAGTAAGTTTGCAGATGACATGAAAATTGGGGCAGATGCTGATAGCGAGGAGGATGGTCTCAGGTTGCAGTCTGATATTGATCTGTTGGTAAACTGGGTAGAGCAATGGCAGATGGGATTTCATCTTGATTAGGGCGAGATGATGCATCTTGGGAGGCATAATAAGGGAAGGATATGCGTGCTGATTTGCAGGTCTCTAGGTAGTACTCAAGAACAAAGTGATCTTGGTGTACAAGTCCATAGATCCCTAAAGGTGTCAGCACAGGGAGACAAGGTGGGGAAGAACACATTTGGAATGCTTGCCTTCATTAGCCCAGGTGTAGAATATAGGAGCAAGGAATTCTTATTACAACTTAACAAACCGCTGGTTCAGCCACAGATGGAATACTGTGTGCATTTCTGGTTTTCGCACTGTAGGGAGGATATGATTGTACTGGAGGGAGTGCGAACGAGATTCACAAGGGATGATGCCTGGGATGGAAAGTATCTGTTATGAGCAGAGACTGAATAAGCTGGGCTTGTTTTCCCTGGAGGACAGAAGACTGAGGGGGGAATCTGGTTGAGGTATAGAAAATTGTGAGAAATGTGGATAGAATAGATTGTGAGAATGTTTCCCCAGGGCAGATGTGTATAAGGACAGAGTGTATATGTTTAAGATAAAGAGCCAATGGTTTGGAGGAGATCTGAGAAAAAAAAGGTTTCTCACCCGAAAGCTGGTAGGTATGTGAAACGTGCTACCTGAGAGGGTCGGGAAGGCTGGTACTCTTGCAACATTTAAGACACATCTGGCTGAACACTGAAAATGCCGGGTCATTGTAGGCCATTGACCCAAGTGCAGGTAATTGGGATTAGTGTAATCTTGTATTTGCTGGTCAGCATAGACATGGTGGGCCGAAGGGCCTGTTTCTATGCTGTATGACTCCACGACACTGGTGCCTACATACCTCAACATTTTATCCTTCTATTACCTGCTACTTGCCTGCTGATCTAGTTTTCCACCATCAAATCAGCTTTTTTAAGTGTCAAAGGCATATGAGATAAGGACTATTTCATTTGGGTTTTTCATAGAGTCTCTCTGGTGTGAAAGCAGGCCATTTGGCCCATCAAGTCATCCCCTTAAAAGAGCGCCCCACCCCATCCCTGTAAGCTTGCATTCCCCATTGCTAACCACACCGAGCCAGCACACTATAGATTAGATTCCCTACAGTGTGAAAACAGGCCCTTCGGCCCAACCAGTCCACACCGACCCTCTGAAGAGTAACCCACCCCAGACCCATTTCTCTCTGACTAATGGACCTAAGACTATCGGCAATTTAGCATGGCCAGCTCACCTAACCTGCCGACCTTTGTGAATGTGGGAGGAAACCGGAGCACCCGGAGAATGTGCAAACTCCACACAGACAGTCACCTGAGGCTGGAATAGAACTTGGTATCCTGGTGCTGTGAGGCAGCAGCGCTCACCACTGAGCCGCCCTGTCATCCTTTTTTTTGGCACCAGTTGTTCTGAGTGGAAGTGAACATTCTGAAACAGCTTGCACACTTTCCTCGCCGGCTGTAATGAATCCTGAGCTAACTAACATCACTCTTCTGTTAAAGGGACAGGTGGTTTGAAACTGTTCCTCATTTCTGCATGACTAATACACTGTGCACTGGGATTCCATACTGGCTGCTTAGCTCAGTTAGCAGGATGGCTAGTGAACAATGCGAACAGCAGGAGCCGATTTCCTGCATCAGCTGAAGTTGCCATGATGTGGTTCTCCTTCTTAATATCTTCCTTTTGCTTGAGGTGTCGTAACCCTCAGGTCAAGCCAACCCCCCTCCCCAGTTGTCCCTTTCCACTGGAGAGCTGCCCTATGGTCTGGTAAGACATTGGCAGCTTTACTGTTTAATGTAATAACCCCTTGTTTTCGAACCATCTTTTGTTGACGATGGGTGGAGAAATTGGTCTGGAATCGATGGTTAAAACAATGGCGAGGACTTCAACCCTTTGTTAAAATCCAAATTGAACAACAAATTGATATCTGCACTTTTACAAACAAGAGAGCAGAAGTGACTTTTTGATTTTCCCTGGTTCCCTAGAGGCTTTGTTATTTGGTAACACACATACCATTGCCATTCCCAACAATTCCATCTGGAAGGTCAAGGGCAGCAGATACATGGGGAACTCCACCACCTTCAGGTTCCCCTCCAAGCCACTCACCATCCCGACTTGGCAATATATCGCAGTTCCTTCACTGTCTCTAGGTCAAAATCTTGCAATTTCCCTCCTAAATCAAAATACATTGCCTGAGCTAAGATAACATCGATTGTTGGATAAACGAAAGCTGCCTTGAGAATGTAATTTAAAAGGAGTTCTTGAATTTACATATTAAAGAGCCTAAACCAGCACATCCCATCCTAAAAGCTGCAAGGCTTAATCTAAGTTAGTTTAATATGTCATTACAACTATGTGACACCGTAACCCTTTTGCTATAAATTTCTGTGTCTTCTAGTCCTGCTCCACAACCACCTGATGACGAGATAGCGCCTCGAAAGCTAGTGCTTCCAAATAAACCTGTTGGACTCTAACCTGGTGTTGTGTAATTTTTAACTTTGTCCACCCCAGTCCTACACCGGCTCCTCCAAATCATCTCTCGCTAAGGGCATTGTGGGTCAACCCACAGCAGGTGGACTGCAGCGGTTCAAGAAGGCAGCTCCATCCCACCTTCTCAAGGGGGCAACTAATAAATACTGGGCTCAGCCAGCGACACCCACATCCCTCAAATGAATAAATTATACCAGGTCGTGAAAGATACAAAACTGGAATCAAATTTTCATGTAGCTAGAAACTTTTCTGTGCAGAGGCATCTATTACACTTGTGCAGCTCTAAACTGAGCCTAAAAACAAAACATTTTTCACCTTCCTCCATTCAAACATTTTGTGACATCTCTCCAACTGGGACTTCAGCCCAGACCTTCAGGTTGAGAGATAGGGACACTATCACTATATCACAAGACCCACAATCACTTTTAACCATCAGGGCATGGGGTTGTACCTTTGGGGTGAGTGGGACTTGAACTCAGACCTTTTAGCCCAGAGGTAGGGATGTTATTATTGCACCATAAGACACTGATCTACAGCTGGAAAACAATTCCCCAATCCCTGCCCACTGCTTGGATACAATTAACCATAATTACTGTGCAATTAACACACCACATTGGCATCTCACTGAACGACTCAACAGTCAAACATCTGGAAAAGTGTGAATTTGTGATATTTATGTGATATATACTCATTAAATATGTCAGAAAATGCAAACAACAATGTGCCCAGTCATGTGTAAGAGGATCTTGTACAATTCCCAAGAAATAACTTTTCAGGCTCAAATGAACTTTTACAAATGTGATGGCTCCATACCTTCAGATTTTAGCTCTTTCTAGAAGGAGTAAAATGAATTAAAAAGACTTTCCTTTCTATCTTTTATTTTTCTCAGGTACTTCCATCTTTCTTAATTTTGCACTTGATGTACAATTTGACATTTAATTCAATGTACTTTATGCATTAGCTTTTCTGCTTTAGTGTAGACAGAGAACAGTACAGCACAGGAACGGCCCACAATATTGTGCTGAGCATGATGCCAAATTAAACTAATCCCTTCTGCCTGCCCTTGGTTCATATTCTTCCGTTCCTTGGTTATTCTTGTGCTTATATAAAAGCCCCTTAAACACCCCAATTGTGTCTGCCTCCACCATCACCCCAGCAACATGTTCCACACTCCTACTACTCCCAGTGTAACAAATATGTCCCTCACCTCTCCTTTGAATTATCCCTCTCTCACCTTAAATACATGCCCCTTTATATTAGAAAAAAGATTCTGTCAACCCTATCTATGCCTCTCATAATTTTATACACTTCTTTAACAGGTTTCCCCTCAGCCTCCGCCTCTCCAGAGAAACCAACCCAACTTTTTCTAGCCTCTCCTTATAGCTTATATCCTCTAATCCAGGCAGCGTCCTGGTACATCTCTTCTGTACCCTTCCCAAAGCCTCCACATCCTTCCAGTAATGTGGCGAGCAGAATTGAATGCAACACTCTCAGTGTAGCCAAACCAAAGTTTATTAAAGATGCTACATGACATCTTGACCCTTGGAGTCAATGCCCCAACCAATAAAAGCAAACACGCCACCCACTTTCTTTACCACCTTATCTACTTGTGTGTCCACTTTCAGGGACGTCTGGTCTAGGGCTCCAAGATTCCTCTGTACATCAATGGTGTTCAGGGTCCTGCCATTAACTGCACACTTTTGATCCCCCAACGTGCAGCACCTCACACTTACCTGGATTAAGGTAATTGTCGTTTCTCCGCCCATTATGCAGGTGATCTATATCCCGCATTATCCTTTGCTTACCTTCTACAGTATCCACAATTCCAACTACCTTTGTATCGTCAGCAAACTTACTAACCATCCATCTACCTTTTCATCCGAGTCATTTATACGAATCACAAAACAGCAGAGGTCCCAGTACGGATCCCTGCGAAACACTGCTGGTCACGGACCTCCAACCTGCAAGACCCCCTTCCACCACTGCACTCTGCCTTCTCTGGGGAAGCCAATTCTGAATCCAATCGGCTAAGTCTCCATGGAGCCCATGCATCTTAATCTTCTGGATGAGCCTACCATGAAGGACCTTGTCAAAAACCTTACTAAAATCCATATAGACACTAACCACTGCTCTACCCTCATCAAACACCTTCATCACATCCTTGAAAAGTTCAATCAAGTCAGTAAGACATGACCCGCCCTGCACCAAGCCATGTTGTCTCTCCCTAATTAGGCCATGTTTTTGCAAATGAACATATGTTAATGAGGATTATTGCAGAGTTAGTGAATTGAATTAAATTGAATTGAATTTATTGTCACGTGTACCGAGGCAAAGTGAAACGCTTTCAGTGTACTGAACAATGAGGGCTGTTCAATCACCTGTCAGTACTAAATGTGGATTATATTCTTTGATTGGCACCACCTTCCACATTCACCACCGACACACAGTGGCAGCAGTGTGCACCATCTTCAAAACACACTGTAGCAACTCACCAGTGCTCCTTCAACAGCACCTTCCAAAACAGTGACCGCTACCACATAGAAGGACAAGGGCAGCAGATACATGGGAACACACCTCCTGCAAGTTCCCTTCCCAGCCACTCACCATCCTGACTTGTCATTACCTCACCACTCCTGCAGTGTTGCTGGGTCAGAATCCTTGAATTCCCTCCCTAATGGGTCTACCTACAACATGTGGACTGCAGCGGTTCAAGATGGCAGCTCAGCACCACCTTCTCAAGGGGTGGGGCAACTAGGGACGGGTAACAAAATGCTGGCCCAGCCAGCGATGTCCGGTGAATGAAAGACAAAAACGATCACACTCAAACTAACCCCACAAATTGACCTTGAGTTGACCTCAAGATGCAAGTCCACATTACGCACACCATTCAGAACACCAGGAAAATGTTAACTCTTGTCAAGACCTTGTTACTTTTTTGGAGCAGGGGGAGGTTAGGCCTGCAGAGGGCCTGCTCTATGGCACCTGCATTCTTCATATATTTTGGCTGACTTGTTCTATACTAGCACTGACCCTGCTTTCTATTTTACCGTCAGTCTAAGGCAGAAACGCTGTGATTTTCAAAGATTGAGAATAGAACACCAGGTCGCAAGAGGTCACTTCATCTCACTTCCTAACCCTACGTGTCTGCTTCCCACCTCCACTTTTTACTCCTCTCCGACCCCCGCGCCCCCTCCCAAGTTCCGGAAATCCCACTGAAGTCAGTCCTTTTCCATAGCCACGCTGTCTTTTCAACACAACCACCAGCAGTAGCTGCAGCAAAAGCATTCTGCTGCTGTAGCAGTTTCAAACCTGCTCAGGGTGCTGTTGCACTGCGTACTCGACAGAATGGCAGGCTGACAGTCAAAGATAGGCCGACGGGAACATTTAATATTTACGCATTACTCTCACACAACTGAGGGAAATGTTTTTTCTCCCTCGCTCAACAAAGCAATAGCAGATCATTTATAATTAGCCATCATATATTATGTCGATAATTACCCATCCAACATTACTTTGATAATTACCCAATCTTACATTGTCATCAATAACCAGCTCAGTTCCACATTCTCATTGACAATTACCATTATCCTAGATTCTAATTGATAAGTGACCTTATTATAGAAACTCTTAGTAATTGCACTTCGCCAACAAGTTCCCTCCTAATGAGTTGAGTCCCACGTTCTCAATGATATTGGCCCCTAGCCTACCTTCCATTTAACAAACACACTGGCTGCTGACTGTGAAAGGCCGACATGAAATGAGTTTGGGCTCTCTGTGACGCCTCACTTTGCGCGGACACAGCGTGAACTCTATCTAATTTGGCACTAATTGGCACTAAAACCTCAGGGCGGCTGGTGTGTGAGATGGATATGTGTCCCAGAGCTGTCGCAAGCAGATGAGGCACATTGCTGGAGGATTAACAGAGCACTTTGCATTCACTCACACTCTTCCAAGTGACAGTCCCGTAACCCCGGAGTCAGAAAACCATGGGCCCTTTCAGGGACTTGAACCTATGATCACTGCCACTGGTCTCACAATGGGGACCATAGTGAGCCCTCTGGGGAGCCTATGTGAATGATCCTTAATGTCGAATGTATTTTGCAGCACTGTAAGAGGAACGTTCAATAAAAATAGCACATCAAAGAACAATTATTTTCTAATATCAGTTGTTTGATTCATTCCCAAGGTGAGGGCATTGTTGGCAAGGCCAGCATTTATTGCCCATCCCTCATTGCCCAGAGGTCAGGTAACAGTGAACCACATTGCTGTGGGTCTGGAGTCACATGTATGCCATACCAGGTGAGGATGGCAATTTCCCTCCCTAAATGGCATGAGTGACCCACATAGGCTCCCCCCACCCCAGCAATGGATTCATGGCCATCATTCGACTCTTAATTCCAGATTTTGATTAAATTTCAATTTCACCATCTGCCATTCAAACCCAGGTCCCCAGATAGACATAGGACAGATGTCAGAGGTAGCTTCTTTACTCAGAGAGGAGTAGGGGCGTGGAACGCACAGCCTGCAACAGTTGTAGACTTGCCAAGTTTACGGGCATTTAAATAATCATTGGATAGGCATATGGACGAGAATGGGATAATGTAGGTTAAATTGTCTTCAGATTGGTTCAACAGGGCAATGCAACATCGAGGGCAAAAGGACGCTGTAATGATCTATGTTCTATGACACTAGCTGGTCTCTGGATTAACAATCCAGTGATAATACCATGAAGCTGCTGTCACATGTGTCATGAGTTATAATGGTTAGTGTGGGAGAAATCATTGGCTCCCGTCTCAAAAAATGGGCAACTTGCAAAAACAATCACACATAACCTGCTGGCAGATAGGAGCTAAGTACAATTGTAACCCGCTCAGTGCAAACGTTGTAAGTGAGGAGGGTAGCAGATACCAAGCGGCGCAAAAAGGATGTTTTTTCTTTATTTGGTTATGGGATGTAGTCACTGCTGGCTGTGTCAGTGTTTAATGCCCGTCCTTAATTGCCCTGAGGGTGGCTAAACAACAAACCACTTTGGCTGCAAGTCTGGAGTCACATGGTGAACAGACTGGGCAGGGAAAGTATCAGTGAACTAAGACAGGCTTACATTACAAACCTTCCTTGTCCTTTTTGAACTAAATTTCACTGCTTGCATGGTAAGATTTCAGCACATAGCCCATCAGGATATTAACCTGGGGCTCTGGATGAAATGCAAAGTGACCAAAATCTCACTCTCCCACTACAGAGAGACGGACATGACTGGTGGTGGATCCACCTGAGGTCAGTATGCCTCAGCTGAGGGGAGAGATTGAGAAGGAGAGTGCTTCATGGTAAACTCAGTATGAGGATTAAACCCATGCTGTTGGCATCAGTCTGCATCACAACAGAGCTAACCAACTCTGAAATATTACCACAACTGAGATAACCAACTCCCGAATATCAACGCAACGGAGCTAACCAACCTCCGAATGTTCACACAACTGAGCTAACCAACTCCCTAATATTAATACAAGTGAGCTAACCAACTCATTAATATTAACAGAGTTGACTTAAACAACTGATTTAACCAAGTCCATAATGCTCACACAACTGAAATAACCAACTCCTTATTATTAACACAACTGAACTAACTAACTCCCTAATATTAACACAACTGAGGGAACCAAACCCCTGATATTAACACAACTGAGCTAACCAACCTCCTACTGTTCACACAAATGAGCTAACCAACGTCCTAATGTTCACAGAACTGAGCTAACCAACACCCTAATATTAACATAACTGAGATAACCAACCCCTTAATATTAACACAACTGAGCTAACCAACCCACTAACATTAACACAATTGATCTAACCAACTCACGAATATCAACACAACTGAGCCACAAACCCCGCTAATGTTCACACAACCGAACTAACCAACTTCATAAATTAACACAAAGGAGCTAACAACCTCCCCAGTATTAAAACAACTGAGCTAACCAAACCCCTAATGTTCACACAACTGAGCTAACCAACTCCCTAATATTAATACAATTGAGCTAACCAACTCATTAATATTAACGGAACTGACTTAAACAACCGATTTAACCAGGTCCATAATGCTCACACAACTGAAATAACCAACTCCTTATTATTAACACAACTGAGCTAACTAACTCCCTAATATTAACACAACTGAGGTAACCAAACCCCTGATATTAACACAACTGAACTAACCAACCTCCAAATGTGCATACAAATGAACTAACGAACTTCCTAATGTTCATAGAACTGAGCTAACCAACACCCTAATGTTAACACAACTGAAATAACCAACCCCTTAATATTAACACAACTGAGCTAACCAACCCACTAACATTAACACAATTGATCTAACCAACTCGCGAATATCAACACAACCGAGCCACCAACCCCGCTAATGTTCACACAACCGAACTAACCAACCCCATAATGATCACACAACTGAGCTAACCAACTCCCTAATATTAACACAAAGGAGCTCACAACCCCCCAATATTAAAACAACTGAGCTAACCAAACCTCTAATGTTCACACAACTCAGCTAACCAACCCCATAATATTAATACAAGTGAGCTAACCAACTCATTAATATTAACAGAATTGACTTAAACAACTGATTTAACCAGCTCCACAATGCTCACACAACTGAAATAACCAACTCCCTATTATTAACACAACTGAGCTAACCAACTCCCCAATGTTCATGCAACTGAGCTAACTAACTCCTTAATGTCACACAACTGAGCTAACCAACTCCCTAATATTAACACAACTAAGCTAACCAACCTCTGAATGTTCACACAACTGAGCTAACCAACTCCCTAATGTTCACAGAACTGAGCTAACCAACTTCCTAATATTAACACAACTGAGATAACCAACTCACTAATATTAACACAACTGAGCTAACCAACTCCCTGAATGTTCACACTGCTGAGCTAACCAACTCATTAATATTAATACAACTGAGCTAACTAACCCCCCAACGTGAACAAAACTGAGCTAACCAACTCTCGAATGTTCACACAGCTGAGCTAATCAACTCCCTAATATTAACACAACTGAGCTAATCAACCCCCAACGTGAACAAAACTGAGCTAACCAACCCACTAACGTTAACACAACCGATCTAACCAACTCGCGAATATCAACACAACTGAGCTAACAACCCCGCTAATGATCATACAACCGAACTAACCAACTCCATAATGTTCACATAACTGAGCTAACCAACTCCCTAATATTAACACAACTGAGCTAACCAACCCCCTAATGTTCACTCAACTGAACGAACCAAGTGCCGAATATTAACACTACTGAGGCAAATAACCCCCTAATATTAACAAAACTGAGCTAACCAATTCGCTAATAATACCACAACTGAGCTAACCTACTCCCTAATGTTAACACAACTGAGCTAACCAAACCCCTAGTATTAAGACAACTGAGCTAACCAACCCCCTATTATTAACACAACTGAGCTAACCAACTCTCTAATGTTAACACAACTGAGCTAACCAACTCCCTAATATTAACACAATTGAGCTAACCAACCCCCTAATGTTCACACAACCGAGCTAACCAAACCCCTGGTATTAACACAACCGAGCTAACCAACTCCATAATATTAACACATTTGAGCTAACCAACCCCTAAATATTAACACAACTGAGCTAACCAACTCCCTATTATTAACACAACTGAGGTTACCAACCCCTCATATTAATACAACTGAGCCAAACTGCTCCCTAACGTTCACACAACTGAGCTAACCAAACCCCTGTTATTAACGTAAATGAGCAGATCTACTCCCTTATGTTCACACAACTGAGATAACAAACCCCCTAATATTAACACAACTGAGCTGACCTACCCGCTAATATTAACAAAATTGAGCTAACCTACTCATTAATATTAACAGAAATAAGCTAAACATCTTCGCTAATGTTCAGATAACTGATTTAACCAGTTCCATAATGTCCACAAAACTGAAATAACCAAACCCCTAATATTACCACAACTGAGCTAACTAACCCCCTAATGTGAACAAACTGAGCTAACCAACCCACTAACGTTAACACAACCGATCTAACCAACTCGCGAATATCAACACAACTGAGCTAACAACCCCACTAATGATCATACACCCGAACTAACCAACTCCATAATGTTCACATAACTGAGCTAACCAACTCCCTAATATTAACACAAGTGAGCTAACTAACCCCCTAATGTTCACATAACTGAGCTAACCAACTCCCTAATGTTAACACAAAGGAGCTAACCAACTCCCTAATGTTCACAAACTGAGCAAACCAAGTGCCGAATATTAACACTACTAAGGTAACTAACCCCTAATATTAACAAAACTGAGCTAACCAATTTGCTAATAATACCACAACTGAGCTAACCTACTCCCTAATGTTAACACAACTGAGCTAATCAAACCCCTAGTATTAAGACATCTAAGCTAACCAACTCACTAATATTAACAAATCTGAGCTAACCCCTAATGGTAACACAACTGAGCTAACCAACATCCTAATATTAACAAAACTGTGCTAACCAACCTCCTAATGTTCAACAACTAAGCAAACCAACCTCCTAATGTTCACACAATTGAGCTAACCAACCCCACAATATTAACACAACTGAGTTAACCAATCCCAAATATTTACACAATCGGTCTAACCAACTCCCTAATGTTCACACAACTGTGCTAACCAACTCCTAATATTAACACAACTGAGATAACCAACCCCCTAATGTTCACACAACTGAGCTAACCAACAGCGGAATATTAACACAACTGAACTAACCAACCCCCTAATGTTCACACAACTGAGCTAACCAACAGCGGAATATTAACACAACTGAACTCCCTTAATGTTGGCACAACTGAGCTAACCAACTCCCTTAATGTTAGCACAACTTAGCTAAACAAATACCTAATGTTAACACAACTGAGCTAACCAACTCCCTAATATTAACACAAGTGAGCTAAGTCACCCCCCAATATTAACACAACTGAGCTAATCAACCCCTTAGTATTAACACAACTGAGATAACCAACTCCCTAATATTATCACAACTGAGCTAATCATACCCGCTAATGTTCACACAACGTAGCTAACCAATCCCCTAATATTAAACAACTGAGCTAACCGTCTCCTTAATGTTAACATAACTGAGCTAACCAACTCCCTAATGTTCAATTGTGCTAACCAACTTCGTAATATTAACACAACTGAGCTAACCAACTCCCTAATGTTAACACAACTGAGGTAACCAACTCTCAATGTTCAAAAAACAGAGCTAAACAAGTCAGTAATATTAAAACAACTGAGCTAATCACTCACCCACAGTTCATACAACGAGCTAACTAACCACATAATATTAACAGAACTGAGCTAACCAACTCCCTGAGCTAAATAACCCTCTAATATTAACACAACTGAATGAACTAACCACCTAATGTTAACACAACTGCATTAACCAACACCGTAATGTGAACACAACTGACTTAACTACCCTCCTAATGTTCACGCACTTGAGCTAACCAACTCCCTAATATTCATACAACCAAGCTAACCGAGTGCATAATATTCACAGAACTGAACTAACCAACTCCCTAATATTAACACAACTGAGCTAATCACCCACCCACAGTTCACACAACCGAGCTAACCAACCACATAATATTAACAGAACTGAGCTAACCAACTCCCTAAAATTAGCACAACTGAGCTAACCAACCCCCTAAGATGAACACAACTGAGTTAACCAATCCCCTAATATTAACAGAACTGAGCTAACCAAATCTCTAATGCTCACACAACTGAGCTAACCAACCTCCTAATATTAACACAACTGATCTAACCAACTCCCTAGTATTAACACAAGCGAGCTAACTAACCCCCTAATATTAACACAACTGAGCTAACCAACCCCCTAAAGTGTTAACAAACTGAGCTAACCAATGCCCTAATGTTCACACAACTGAGCTAACTAACCCCCAATGTGCACACAACTGAGCTAACCAATGGCCAATGTTAACACAACTGAACTAACCAACCCCCTGATATTAACACATCTGAGCTAACCAACCTCTTAATGTTTGCACAACTGAGCTAACCATCTCCCTAATGTTAGCATCACCTGCCTAAGAATGACGTGAAGGTTATAAGGGGCAGCAATGGCCTCATGACATTTTCACTGGACTATTAATCCAGAGACCCATGCCACATTCTGGAGACATGGGGTCAAATCATACCCTGGAAGATGGTGGAATTTGAATTCAATAAAAATCTGGAATTAAGATGGTCACCAGACATCTGTCAGGGAAAACCCATTTGGGTCAGTAATGTCCTTTGGGGAAGAAAGCTGCCATCCTTACCTAGTGTGCCCTCCATGTGACTCCAGACCCACAGCACTGTGGTTGACCCTTCACTGCCTCCTGGGCAATTAGAGATGGGTAATAAATGCTGATCTAGTCAACAATGCCCACATCTTAGATTCATTTTTTTAAAAAAGCTAATGGGTCCCCGAGAGTTGGTCATTGCAAGGTTATAGATCTCCGAGGTCTTTCTCAAAGATTGAGGTGGAGTGCTTGGATGAAGAGAAACAGATATTTTCATCTATCTTTGCGTAGTCTTTTAAGATGCGAGAATAGAATTAAGAGATTCTGAAACACATTACACTATTCAAACACTCTTCACATGCAGCACTTTGATATTATGTGAATTAAATTGGATTCTAATTTTTGGATGGAAGGGTGTAATTACTAATTCACTTGTTAATAGATCCTCCAACAAAATAAATGACAATGACTTAGCCAGGATGATTCTGAAATGCAGCACTGAGGGAATACAAGACTTTTTAAAATTTATTGAGGGGATGTGGGAGCTAACCGTTCCTAATGACCCTTGAAGACGGGTTCGAGTCACCCACATTGCTGTAGGTCTGGAGTCACAAGTAAGTAAGGATGGCAAATTTCTTTCTCTGAAGGACATTAGTAAACCAAGTGGGTTTTTAATGACAATTGGTCCTTGTTATAATCACGCCAAGACTAGCTCGCAAGTCCATACTGATATCAAAAATAAATGTAAAATTTCACCAACTGCTTTGATGCGTTAGAGCACATTTTCCCCAAAGCATCAGCCTGAATCTCTAAATGGCTAATCTTGTAAAATTAACATGATGCCACCATCTTCTCCTAAGATTGGAAATATATCACCGTTCCTTCAGTGTCTCAGGGTTAAAACTCTGGAATTCCCTCCCTAATGCCATTACGGGTCAACCTACAGCACACGGACTGCAGCGGTTCAAGAAGGCAGCTCACCCCACCTTCTCAAGGGCAACTAGGGATGGGCATTAAATGCTGGGCCCAGCCAGTAACACCCACATCCTACAGGTGAGTAAGAACCTATATTCTCATAATTTGAAAAGTCTTAGACCTGTGTGGCCTCTGGGTGTAAAAGACCCTGTGGCACTGTCCAAAACATCAAACAGTTCTGCCAAATATCTACATCTCAATCAACACCATTCTCTAAGAATACACCTAAGCGAAGTGATGAGTGAGTGGTCCACTGGTGATGGTGCTAACACTTTCATGAAGATAGTCTTATTTGACAGGAAGAACGGCACAGCATCATTCCTAGAGAGTAGTGATATCCCTGCCAACATTTACCCCTCAGTCAACATCAGTATGAAGGCTTGCCCCACCACCGCTGATGAGAATGTGCTATGTACAGTTTTCTGCATTACATTACGGATTACAATTTAAAATGACTTTCTTTGGCTGTGGTAAATTTTGGGAGAGTCCCGAAGACTTGAAAAGGGACCAGCTGAATGTGAACTCCTTTTCACATAGAACCTAATCCCAAACTCACTTTAATATCAATGGCCTGTTTCTGAACGAGTTTGGTTTGTTCTATTTAGACCTATGTGCACTGCAAGGGGGCCATGTGACCAAATAGTTTGCTGGTAGTTTTTATTCAAGGTTGCTTCTAGGATCAGTAAAAAAAAAGTAGGGAGGTCTTGCTAAAATTATAGAAGGAATTAATCAGGCCACTGTCTTTTGGGGAGAGGTTGAGAGTTTGGGCTTGCAACCATTGGAATAACGAAGAATGAGAGGCGACCTTATACAAGACTGCTGAGGAGCTTGATGTGGAGAGATTGTTTCCCCTTGTGGGAGAGCCTATGGCAAGAATAAGGGGTCACGCATATAAGACAGGGATAAGGAGGAATTTCTTCTGGATGTAGGTTTGCTCACTGAGCTGGAAGGTTCGTTTTCAGACGTTCTGTCACCATACTAGGTAACGTCTTCAGTGAATCTCTGGATGAAGCTACACTGGTGGTGTAGCCCGCTTTCCATTTATGTGCTTGGGTTACTTGGGTTGGTGATGTCATTTTCTGTGGTGACATCATTTCCTATGGTGATGTCATTTCCTGTTCTTATTCTCAAGGGGTGGTAAATGGGATCCAAGTCAACAAATCTTCTCAAAAACTCATGAGGAATTTCTTCTCTCAGAGGGTTGTGAATCTGTGGAACTCTTTACAAGGAGTTGTGGACTCTGGGGCATTAAGTGTCATCATGGCTTCCTAAAGATTTCTGAAAGGGAATTAAAGGTTTCTGGGAAAAGGTAGGAAAGTAGAGTTGAGGATTATCAGATCAGCCATGATGGCATTCAATGGCGGCGCAGACTTAATGGGCTGAATGGTCCATTTCTGCTCTGATGTCTTATGGTCTTAAGTCACTCCCTGTATGGGAAGAGACATATTGGCACCCTTGAGGTTTCTCATTACTGCAGACCCATGTCATTAAACCATGTATGGGCACATCATTGTAAATGGCCATCTTGAATGGGAGATTGATTTGGGAACACGCACTCTGATATACACACATAAGGAATTTTTAACTGAGATACGGAAAAGTTCATTTATTGCGTACTCCTAGTTTCCTTTAGTGATTATATAGAATATTGCGTTCAATTCTGGTTGCCAGGAAGTGGAGGCTTTGGAAATGGTACAGAAGAGGTTTACCAGGATGCTGCCTGGATTAGAGGGTATGAGCTATAAGAAGATGATAGAAAAACTCAGGTTGTTTTCTCTGGAGAGGAGGAGGCTGAGGGGAAGCTTGATAGAAGTCTGTAAAATTATGAGAGGCATAGATAGGGTTGACACTTTCTCCCAGAGTTGAAATGTGTAATAGTAAGGGGCAATGCATTTAAGGTGAGATGGGGCAAGTTCAAAGGAGATGTGAGGGGCGAAGCTTGATAGAAGTCTGTAAAATTATGAGAGGCATAGATAGGGTTGACAGTCAGACTCTTTCTCCCAGAGTTGAAATGTGTAATAGTAAGGGGCAATGCATTTAAGGTGAGATGGGGCAAGTTCAAAGGAGATGTGAGGGGCATGTTTTCTACACAGAGAGTGGTAGGTGTCTGAAAAGCGCAGCCAAGGTTGGTGGTGAAGTCAGACACGACAGGGCTGCTTAAGGGACTTTTAGATAAACACATGAATAAGCAAGAAATGGAGGGACATGGACCATGGGCAGGCAGAAGGGATTAATTTAATTTTGTATCACATCTCATTGTGGGCCGAAGGGCCTGTTTCTGTGTTGTACTGTTCTGTGTTCTATAGTTTCTGTTTTAGTCATATCTTATGTTAGATTCCTGTAGAAGGCATCCACAGCTTGCGAGACTGCAGATAGGTGTAGATCAGACCAAATCAGATTGATATATTTTCCTACCTGAAGGACATAGTAAAATGGATGTGACAGTCACGTTTGATTGTTCTGTGTTTAATTACACCTGTCTGTTTACTCTTCATAGTCAGCATGCTTGATTGGTGAAGACTGCCTGTGTACTCAGAGTAAAGTCAGCATGCTTTCCAAGTTGCTGGAAGCGTGGAGCAGACATTTTAAAGTGATGGGAGGAAGTCCCTGTTACATGCAGAGAAAGTCACATGACCGCTGCAGAGAGCAGCCCTGATCAGGGAAGGAGGGGCCGAACTGCCTCCTCCTGTTCCTTCCTCTTGTGGTCTTTTGGATCTGAGGGATAAAATATACTGCAATGATGTTTGTCACCTCATGTGGTGGCCTCTCTTTATCTGCTACTAGGCCATAGAACTCAGAATTTATTGAATCGGATTTGACCACCATCCCTGTATCTCCTCACCTCCTGCTGTCAGTCCAGTGCCAAAAGGACGACACAACCTTCCTTCGACGTGAGTGATCTCCTCTCTATCTACGCTCCGGTCTTAAGGTACTACATCATTGACGGTGATACGGGTCAAGTTGGCACAATGTCCACTCAGTATCGGACTGTGCCCTGCCAATCCGAGGAGAGCTGTGTGCCTGAAGCATTCTGTTCGTCGACAAGCACAGATGATTCACGGAGGAGAGAGTCATTAAAAATAATAGCTGCACTTGCTTAACAGTGTCATTAGTGAAGTTATTTAAAATTAATGGCAAATTGCCTCACTTGATTAAAAGCAGGGTCTGCAATAGACAGCAGAAGGTGCTGATCAAAGACTGTCGAATGATAGGGCTACTGAGCTCCGATGTGTCCCCCTTCGAAGGAAAAACCCAGTAAACTTTGTGAATGATGATTCATCATGTGTACCTTGGAACAGTGTTCTTATACAACTTATTTTCAAATATTACCATTTTCCTCACTGTGTGTTTATCCACCTGGGCTACAATTCGTTTAGTATCTGTGTTTTGCGACCAGGCTGGCTGCGCTCTATTGAACGATGGGCTGAATGGCCTCTTCCTGCACTGTGATAATTCAAATGATTCTTTAGTCCAAGTCTTTCCACCCCACTGACCCGACCATATCATCCAAGCTGACGTTCCCAGCGCAGCGCTGAGGGAGGGCTGCACTGCCATCCGAGGAGCTGCCCGTCTCCACCGATGAACAGCTAAACAGAGACCTCAGCTGGTGGACGTGGGCACTCCCAAGGGCAGAGGAACTTTCTCCAATGTCCCGATCAACAACTATTCTCGGACTATTTCAACCATTGATTATTAATGCAATGACACATGTGGGATATTGCTACGTACCAGTTGACTGTTCTGGTTCATGCGATGAATAGGCACAGACTTTTTTCCTGTGAATTTATTGGGACAAACTAAAGGCAAGCAAGATATTATAGAAAGGTACACCCACAATGCTGTTAGTGAAGGATTTTGACCCAGTGACAGTGAAGGGACAGTGATATATTTCCAAATCAGGATGGTGAATGACTTGGAGAGGAACTTGGTGGTGTTCCCATGTATCTACTGCCCTTGTCCTTCTGGATGGAAGTGGTCGTGGGTTTGGAAGGAGACCAAAAAAACTTCAGGTATACTGGAATCCAAAACAGACAAGTAGGAGGCTGGAAGAGCACAGCAAGCCAGGCAGCATGAGGAGGTGGAGAAGTCAACGTTTCAGGTGGAACCCTTCTTCAGGACCTGTTTGTTCAGTGGGGTTGGAAAGTGTTGCTGAAGTGGCTTTGGTGAGTTGCTGCAGTGCACCCTGTAGATGGTATACACCGCTGCTACTGAATATCTGGAGTGGAGGGAGTGAATGTTTGTGGATGTGGTGCCAATCAAGCAAGGGCTGCTTTGGTCCTGGATAGTGTGAAGCTTCTTGAGTGTCTGCACTCATCCAGACAAGTGGGGAATGGCGACGAGTTTTCCAAGTCAGGACGGTGAGTGGCTTGGAAGAGAACTTGCAGGAGGTGGTGATGTTCCCTGCTGCCCTTGTCCTTCAAACTTCACAGATGAAGAACATTTCTGTCACACTTTACACAGAGACAGAAGACCCATTACAGCTTCTAGGTACCACTCCCAGCAGCTGCTGAACTGCTGTTATGTCCCATGTTCTGGTGCTCTCCTCCACTTCCTCTCTTACGATTTACCTGAGGGTTACTGCAGTCAAAACCTTGGGGGCTTCCAGGTTGTCATGGAAGCAATGGCCTAATGATATTATAATTGGACTGTTATTCCAGAGACCCAGATAATGTTCTGGGGACTGGGTTTGAATCTCGCCCTGGCATATGGTGGAACTTGAATTCAAGAAAAAAAGCTGGAGTGAAAGGTCGAATGATGACCATGAATCTGCTGTCGATGGTCGGAAAATCCCATCTGGTTCACTAATGTCCTTAAGGAAAGGAAACTGCCATCCTTATCTGGTCTGGCCTACATGTCACTCCAGACCCCACAACAATGTGGTTGACTCTTAACTGCCTTGTGGGCAATTAGGGATGGGCAACAAATGCTGCCCAGCCAGCGATGCCCTCATCCTGTGAATGAATGAATAAAGAAGCACACTGGTGATGCAATTGGTTGAATGATCAATGCCAGGGGTCCCAAGTGGCACTTTGAGGAAACTATGGACGTTAATAGTTCCTGCAAAGCTGTTGACATGTCCATCAATTCACCAGTTGTTGTAAAACCCAACTGGTTCACACACCTTCCTTTGGGGAAGGAAACAGGATCAGCTTCAGGGCTACCCATTATTGCAATCCACAAGGCAGCACAGTGGCACAGCGGTTAGCACTGCTGCCTCACAGCATCAGGAACCCAGGTTTGATTCCAGCTTTGGACGACTGTCTGTGTGGAGTTTGCACATTCTCCCCGTGCATGTGTGGGTTTTCTCCAGGTGCTCTGGTTTCCTCCCACAGTCCATAGATGTGCAGGTGAGTTGGCCATGTTAAATTGCCCATAGTGCTGGGTGCATTAGTCAGAGGGAAATTTATCTGGGTGGGTTGCTCTTCAGAGGGTCGGTGTGGACTTGTTGGGCCGAAGGGCCTGTTTCCACACTGTAGGGAATTGAAATTAGAGCCCTTCATAAGTTCAAATTTTCAAACATTCTCTGTAAGGTATAAAATATTCTGACACTAAAGCAGTGCCTTACATTGTCATGAAATTCTAAACTAATCCTGGAATTATTAGGCTCTCTTAGATCTTGCTTCCATGACGTCATTTCTAAGTTGATTCAGTGGCGTCTTGTGTTTTATCAATCTATACGTTGGGTGTAGCAAGTCGTGGAAAGGAAGACGTTGACCCTGAGCTGGGTAATGATTGGGGTCGGCGGTGCTGGTTTGGAGTGGTATGGTATCACAGACCCCCAGAGGTCAGTGTTTTACATCATTGACAACGCTGTGTTTGCCATTGTTAGTTCCAGTGTCAATGCCTCATGGTCTGTCCAACCTCACTCCTTTCTTTAGACTTTTTAATGGTGTGATTGAGCTGAGTGGCTTTCAGAGGTAGCCCCATTGCTGCAGGTCTGAAGTCACATGTAGGCCAGACCAGGTAAGGACGACGGATTTCCCTTCTCTGAAGGCCATTAACGAGCCCAACAGTTTTTATTTTCCTTTTCCCCCAACAATTTCACATCACTATTAGCCTCTTAGTTCCAAACCTTTGTCAGATTCAAATGCCACCATCTGCCTCGGCAAGTTTTGAACCCCTGAACATCACCTGAATGTTTGCCTTAATTGTCTGGTGATAATACCAGCAAGTTCAAATCTCCCACAGTCCTGCATTGCAAAGGGGGCTGCGCGTAACTGATTTTGCTGTGAAAACATCCAGTGGCTACGGGTGGGTGCTACTTAAATGCAAGCTTTTCCATCATTCCCGAACTTTGGTGATAGGCAGAGGCAGGAGGGTGAGCGCCCAGGGCTAAACAGCAGCTGGGCTGGGAGCTATAAACCCCAGCGACTTCTGTTGGGTGAGGAGATCCGTTAAAACGCAGGCGGCTGGGGTGATTTTCATTTTAACGTTTGAAGGAAATGAGACCCATCAGGAAGGGCTGACACTTTTAAACAAAAGTGGCAGAGGCTGTCAGGTACACTGATGTGTCAGTGCAAAAAAACAGTCTGCCTATTTAAACAAAGATGACTTTCTATTGCATGAAGGCAGAGATGTACAGCAAATGATTATATCACAGCGCTGCAGCAGTAATCATTGCCCAATTACTTGGGCTCCGTCTAGTTTTTCAAGGTCCCCTTGGTTAGAGTCACAGGTTAGCATGAAGCATCAGTTAATGTGATGGTTCCACAAAGCCCGAATATTTTCTGAATATATTTGCTTTAAGTGTGATGTATTCATCAATGGTTGTTTGTTGCCTTCACTGCTCTCTCAGAGCTGCAGCAACACTAAAAATATCTTGCCTGGAGAAATTATAATAAATGAAAGTGTAATAGCTGACACTATCGACTTGTGATGAAAGCCACCTCTCATTCTGTCATAAGGGGCTGAGAGATATACACACACACATACGCACACACACACACAAACATACACACATATACACACACACATACGCGCGCACACACACACACACACAAACATACACACATACACGCACACATACACAGAGTCAGTGCTGAGGCAGTCAGTGTCAGTCCCCTGTTACATAAATACACAGACAGATGCACACACACACACTATCATTCTTTAACAGACAGACACACACACACAGATACACACACACACACACAGACATGCATACATACACACACATACACACACGCACGCACACACAGAATCAGTGCTGGGGCAGTCAGTGTCAGTCCCCTGTTACAGACAGACACACACAAATTCTCTCTCTTCCTTTAACAGACACACACACACTCAGTGCCTGGGCAGTCAGTGTCAGTTTAACAGACACAGATACACATACACTCTCTCGCTCTCTAACAGACACACACACAAACACTCTCTTTCTCCCTCTCATACACTCTCACACACGCACATACACACACAGACACACACACACACACTCAGTGCCTGGGCAGTCAGTGTCAGTTTAACAGACACAGATACACATACACT
>NC_057717.1:92129200-92142177 GCF_004010195.1 Chiloscyllium plagiosum | reverse complement strand
CTCTTTCTCTCTCTCATACACTCACACACACTCTCTCTCTCTCTCTCTCTAACAGACACACACACACACCTTCTCTTACAGACAGACACACACACATTCTGTCTCTCTCACACACACACTCTCTCTCTTTCTCTCTCTCACACACACACACACACACTTCTGTCCATCTACCTGGCTCCATTGCATTCGTAACTGACCGTCACATCCCCAGGGAGCTGGTCAGTCATGGGGGTGTTAGTGGCGGGGGTGTGAAAAAGACAAGTGTTTAAATAAGTCCCTTGGGTAAGCTGATGCTTAATTGATGTGCAAGTGGGTCTTGCGCTCTTTGGTAAAATGGAAGGAGACTTCAAGGTGACCTGATTGAGATTTCTTTCCAAAATTACAAAGTGAATTGACAAGGGGATGAGGGACTGTGACTGTCGAGAGACTAGGGATGCTGGGGCTGAGTGCAGTACATTTGATAGAGATGTTTGGCACTATATGAGCATTACATAGAACAGAAAGGATGAAAGAGTTTTGCGAGTGATGAGTATTGGGAGTGAGGGGAATGAGATTGATTGTTGATAACTAGGTACAGGAGGTCTGGTGTCCTGGGCTCAAACATCTTCATCAATGTCCTTTCTCCCGGGACAGGGCCAGTAGGAGGGATATAGAGTCATAGAGCTGTGCAGCACGGAAACAGACCTTTCGGTCCAACCTCACTCCTTTCTTTAGACTTTTTAATGGTGTGATTGAGCTGAGTGGCTTTCAGAGATAGCCCCATTGCTGCAGGTCTGAAGTCACATGTAGGCCAGACCAGGTAAGGACGACGGATTTCCCTTCTCTGAAGGCCATTAACGAGCCCAACAGTTTTTATTTTCCTTTTCCCCCAACAATTTCACATCACTATTAGCCTCTTAGTTCCAAACCTTTGTCAGATTCAAATGCCACCATCTGCCTCGGTGATGTTTTCAACCTTGCTGACCAGATATCCTAAATTAATCTAGTCCAATTTGCCAGCACTTGGCCCATATCCCTCTAAACCCTTTCTATTCATATACCCATCCAGACACCTTTTAAATGTTGCAATTGTACCAGCCTCCACCACTCCCTCTGGCAGCTCATTCCATACATGCACCACCCTCTGTGTGAAAAAGTTATCCCTCAGATCCCTTTTAAATTTTTCCCCTCTTACCTTAAGCTTACACTCTCACCCTGTTTGAACTCCCCACCCTCCGGAAAAAAGACCTTGCCCATTTACCCAAACCATACCCCTCATGATTTTATAAGCACCTAGAGGGTCGCCCCTCAGCCACTGACGCTGCAGGGAAAATAGTCCCGGAGAAATATACAAGAAATAATATTTGCCGCACAAGTGACCATCTCGCTTGTGAGAGAGTCTAATCATCTGCCCTTAACGTTCAATGGCATTACCATCACTGATTTTACCCACTATTAACATCTTGAGGGTAACCATTGGCTGGAAAGCTAACTGGATCAGCCTGCTATTGGAAAGATGTTATTAAATTGGAGCGGGTGTAGAAAAGATTTACCAGGATGCTACTTGGAATGGAGGGTATGTTTTAATAAGCAGAGGGCTGGATAGGCTGAAACTTCTTTATCTGGAGTGTAGGAGGCTGAGGGGTGACCTTATAGAGGTTTATACAATCATGAGGGGCATCGATAGGTGAGTAACAAATATCTATTCCCTATGCTTGGGGAATTCAAAACTGGAGGGCATATTTTTAAGGTGAGAGGAGAAAGATTTAAAAAGGGATCTTACTGGTAACGTTATCAGATAGACGGTGGTTTATATGTGGAATGAACTCTCAGAGGAAGTGGTAGATGCAGGTACAGTTCCAACATGTAAAAGATAGTTGGATAGGTACATGAAGAGGAATAGTTTAGAGGGATATGGGCCTAATGTTGGCAAATGGGACGAGATTAATTTCAGATATCTGGTCAGCATGGATAGAGTTAGACTGAAGAGTGTTTCAGTGCTGTATGACTCTGTGGCTCTGTGACATATAAATGCTGTGGCTACAAGAGCAGGGCAATGGCTAGGAATCCTACGAGTACTTCACTTACTGCTCCCAGACCTTTTCCACAAGGTGTTAAGGGTGGATGGAATATTCTGGGTGGGTGCAGGTCCTCAAATGCTCAACAGCGTCCCAGACAAAGACAAGCCTTTTCTCGGTCACCCATCCACCACTTTCAACGTTGACTCCACCCTCCGGCACCAGTGCACAGCGGCAGCAGGTGTGCCACCTACAAGATGCGACTTGCCTTTGACAGCAGCTTTCAAAATCTCCTTCAAGGAGAAAAGGAATAGATACTTGGAAGTCTTCCATTTGCAAGTTGCCCCCACCAGGCCATACCCCACCCTGACAGACTCATATCACCACTCCTTCAGTGTCTCTGGGTCCAGGAAGTCCCTCCCACAGGGAATTGTGGGTCTGCCAACAGCACATGGACAGCAGCCGTCCAAGAAGTCAGCTCACCTTCCCTCCCCCCCACCTTCTCAAGGGGCAACTAGGGACCAACAATAAATAATAACCTTGGCAGCAACACTCAGATTTCAGCAACAAAGGTAAGAAAAAGCTGGCAGGAGGTTTGGTAACCATAGAATACAGATATAAAATAATTAGCACCAGAACCCGAGGCGAGACAAGGAGAAATTATTTTTACTCAGTGAGTTGTTCAGATCTGAGCCTGACAGAATTTTGGAAACAGTTTCCGAAGAAGGTTTCAAGAGGGAATTGGATGAATAACTTGAAGAACAAAACTTCACAGGCTCGTTGAATGAGAAAAATAGAGAAAGACCTCCATTTACGTAGCACCTTACCCAACCGCAGGAGGTACATTTCGGCCAGTGAAATGCAGGGGATCAAGGGCAGGAGAATGGGGTTGAGAAGCATATCAGCCATGATTAAATGGTGGAACAGACTCAATGGGCCAAATGGCCTAGTTCTGCTCTTATATCCCCAGGTCTTGTCAATGTACCTCCAAAGGCCTCGAGAGCAGACCATCACCAGAACAGAAAGGGTCAGCTTATGAGGTATAATTTAACGGGTGCTGTGTGACATAAATTGAGAAGCAATTATTTATTTCTTTACCCGCCAAGGGGTAAAGGAATCAGGGGGTCCTTTGAGAAATCAAAAGGACTGAGGGCATTCGCTAGTTGGGCTGGAGAGAGCTGAAATAGGGGGGAGACAGTTCAACTCTCAAAGTCTAGCCCACTGCTGTAACGTAGGAAATGTGGCAGCCAGTTTGAGTCAATGGGCGGTGGTTAAAGAACACGAGTGGTCCGTGGAAATATGAAAAATCACAGCAGGAGGAGGCTATTCAGCCCTTCAAGCCTGCTCCACCGTTCAATGTGATCATGGCTTTCTCCCCATATTCTTTGATCTTTCTTAAAAATGTTCAACATTTTGGCCTCAGTTTCTGTGGCAGAGAATTCCACAGGCTGTGGGTGAAGAAATTTCTCCACATCTCAGTCCTAAATGGTCTACTCCAAATCCTAGGACTGTGACCTCTGCTTCTTGACTTTTCAGTCATTGGGAACATCCTTCCTGGAGTGACCCTGTCTAGTCCTGAAATAACTAGTCTATTTATCCTATCCATGCCCCTCATGATTTTATAAACCTCTATAAGGTCTATAAAATCATGAGGGGCATGGATAGGATAAATAGACAAAGTCTTTTCCCTGGGGTGGGGAATTAGAGGGCAAAGGTTTAGGGTGAAAGGGGAAATATATAAAAGATATTAAAGGGGCAACTTTTCCACGCAGAGGGTGGTACGTGTATGGAATGAGCTGCCAGAGGAAGTGGTGGAGGCTGGTACAATTGCAACATTTAAAATGCATCTGGATGGGTATATGAATAGGAAGGGTTTGGTGGGATATGGGCCGGGTGCTGGCAGGTGGGACTAGATTAGTTTGGGATATGTGAGCTGCCAGCCCAGAATCAGTACCCTAAAGTGAGGAGTCTCTCAATCTGCTGGTCATACATGATTATTTAAGCATCCAGCCCAGAGTCGGTGCTTTAAACTGAGGGGTCTCTGGTCAGCATGGACAGGTTGGAGCGAAGGGTCTGTTTCCGTGCTGTACAATTCTATGACTTTATAACTGCTCAGAGGTCAGTATCCTATCACCAAGTTGACACAGTGGCTCAATGGTTAGCACTGTTGCCTCACAGCACCAGGGTCCTGGGTTCGGTACCAACCTCGGGTAACTGTCTGTGTGGAGTTTGTACATTCTCCCTGTGTCTGCGTGGATGCTCCAGTTTCCTCCCACAATCCAAGGACATGCAGGTTTGATGGATTGGCCATTCTGAATTTATTGATAGTTTTCAGGGATATGTAGATTAGGTGCATTAGTCAGGTGGAAAATGTAGGGGAATGGGTCTGGGTGGGATACTCTTGGGAGGGTTGGTGTGGACTTGTTGAATTGTCCTGTTGCCACACTGTCGGGATTCTGTGAAGCCTCCCTGTATTTACATGGGCTCTGACCAGCCAGCTCAGAGCCAGTCCCTAGACTGAGGAGACTCCCTGAAAATCCAGTATATATCTGTCAGCCAGGGCTCCCTTATTGGCTCAGGTTATAGAGTCATGGAGTCATACATCATGGAAACAGACCCTTCGATCTAAATAGCCCACGCCAGCAAGTTCCCAGCCAAAATAGTCCCATCTGCCTGCACTTGGCCCATATCCTTCCAAACCTTAAGAAACACAATCAAGGATCTCATAGTCAATGAAATCCACCATTCCAATCACTCTAAGTTCTGTATGAATTTTCTAAGTTTCTATGAGATTTTCCCCCCTCATTCATTTCCAATCTTTATTTGTGGTACAGTAGGTAGCCACTGAGTTGAATGGGTTCAAATCTCATTTCAGTGAACCTAGATTTGACATTCCCACTCCCAGCGGATATCAGTAATGCTCCCTATCAGGTGAAACGTTCACTTGAGGACTACGTGAATGGGCAAAAACGACACTGTCACGGCATGTTGACGAAAAGCACTGAAGCTGTCCCTGGCCAATGTTATTTTAAGAGCTCGATCAATCTCATGGAAAGATATTGTCTGGGTCATCACTACTTTGCAATTTGGAGAGCTTGCTTTTGAGCAAATTGATTGCCACACTGCAATAGAGACTGCACTTCAAAAGTACTTAAGTGCTTTAACTCAGGAAGAAATGAAAGGCACTACACAAATGCAAGACTATGTTTACTGATTTAAAGGATCGTCATCGAATCCCTACAGTATGGAAGCAGGCTATTCAGCCCATCGGGTCCATACTGACCCTCCGAAGAGCATCCCACCCAGACCTACACTTCCATCCTGTCCCTGTAACCCTGCATTTCCCGAGGCTAACCCACCGAGCCTGCACATTCCTGGACATTATGGGAAATTTAGCATGGCCAATCCACCTAAACTGCACGTCTTTGGACTGTGGGAGGAAACCAGAGTAAACCCTGCACGGACACAGGGAGAATGTGTACACTCCACACAGACAGTCACCTGAGGCTGGTATTGAGCTGGGCTCCCTGGCACCGTGAGGCAGCAGTGTTAACCACTGAGCCACTGTGCTGCATTTCTTTTTGATTCTGAGTGTTTCCATTGATTTTTGACTCTTTTCAGGGCAAGTTCTAAGATTGGGAGGTTATCAAAGTATTTTTGGCATCAGCAAAATGAGTGCAGCTTTCAATAATTCCAGCTGTTTTGGAAGAAATGTCAAGCATTGTTTTCAAATTATAAATGAAGCTGTTCAATGGAATTCGGTCAAGCAGGGAAGGCTCTGACATACTGCTGCTCATTTTCACTACAGCACACCTCTCAGTGACTGGACAACCAGAAAATGTAGGTAAAATGGTTGACCCACAATGTCCTTTGGGAGGGAGTCCCAGGATTTTGACTCCGTGACAGTGAAGGTACGGTGATATATTTCCAAGTCGGGATGGTGAGTGGCTTGGAGGGGAACTTGTAGATGATGGTGTTCCCATGTATCTGCTGCCCTTGTCCTTCTAGATGGAAGCTGTCCTGGGCTTGCAAGGTGCTGTCTGAGGACCTTTGGTGAATTTCTGCAGTGCATCTTGTAGATGGTACACACTGCTGCTACTGAGCATCGGGGGTGGAGGGAGTGCATTCTTGTGGATGTGGTGCCAATCAAGCGGGGGCTGCTTTGTCCTGGATAGTGTCGAGGTTTGTGAGTGTTGTTGGAGCTGCCCCCATCCAGGCAAGTGGGGAGTATTCCATCCCACCCCTGACTGGTGCCTTGTAGATGAGGGATAGGCTTTGGGAGTCAGGAGGTGAGTTAATCACTGCAGTATCCCTAACCTCTGACCTGCTCTTGAAGCTATAGTGTTTATACGGCTAGTCCAGTTCAAGTTATGGTCATGGTAAACCCCCGGATAGTGGGGAATTCAGTGATGGGCAACATTATTGAATGTCAAGGGGCAGTGATTAGAATGGAGGTAGTCATTGCCTGGCATTGGTGTGGCATGAATGTTACTTGCCACTCGTCAGCCAGGCACCAACCCGAAGACACCTCCTCCTACTGCCCCCCAGCCCCCGATCACGACCTCCCCTCCCATCACCAAACCATCATCTCCCAGACCGTACACAACGTCATCACCTCAGGAGGTCTCCCACCCACAGACTCAACCTCATAGTTTGCGAACCCTGCACCACCTGACACCTGATTCTACCTCCTTCCCAAGATCCACAAGCCTGACTACCTATCATCTCAGCCTGCTCCTGCCCCACTGATCTCACCTCCACATACCTCGCATCCAGGCAAGTGGGGAGTATTCCATCCCACCCCTGACTGGTGCCTTGTAGATGAGGGATAGGCTTTGGGAGTCAGGAGGTGAGTTAATCACTGCAGTATCCCTAACCTCTGACCTGCTCTTGAAGCTATAGTGTTTATACGGCTAGTCCAGTTCAAGTTATGGTCATGGTAAACCCCCGGATAGTGGGGAATTCAGTGATGGGCAACATTATTGAATGTCAAGGGGCAGTGATTAGAATGGAGGTAGTCATTGCCTGGCATTGGTGTGGCATGAATGTTACTTGCCACTCGTCAGCCAGGCACCAACCCGAAGACACCTCCTCCTACTGCCCCCCAGCCCCCGATCACGACCTCCCCTCCCATCACCAAACCATCATCTCCCAGACCGTACACAACGTCATCACCTCAGGAGGTCTCCCACCCACAGACTCAACCTCATAGTTTGCGAACCCTGCACCACCTGACACCTGATTCTACCTCCTTCCCAAGATCCACAAGCCTGACTACCTATCATCTCAGCCTGCTCCTGCCCCACTGATTTCACCTCCACATACCTCGATACTGTCCTTCCCCCCCTCCCCCCCGCCCCAGTACAGAAACACCCCATATATGTTCGGGGCACCACCCATGCCCTCCACCCCTTCCAAGACTTTCATTCCCCCAACCGCCCAATGCCTCATCTTCACCATGGACATCCTATTCCTATACAAGTCCATCTGCCATGATCAGGGCCTCCGAACCCTCTGTTCCTCCCTCTCCCGATGTTCCCACCAGTACCCTTCCACCGACACTCTCATTCGTTTGGCTGAACTGGTCCTCACCCTTAACAATTTCTCCTTCGAATCCTCCCACTTCCTCCAGACCAAAGGGGTAGCAATGGGCACCCGCATGGGCCCCACCTATGCCTGTCTCTTTGTCAGCTACATGGAACAGTTCATCTTCTGCAGCTACATCAGCAGCATTCCCCACCTGTTCCTCCGTTACATTGATGACTGTATCAATGCCATTTCATGCTCCCACGAGGAGGTTGAACAGTTCATCAACTACGCCAACACATTCCCCTCCGACCTTAAATTCACCTGGACAATCTCAGACATCTTCCTCCCCTTCCTGAACCTCACCATCTCCATCAGCGGTGACTCAACACTGACATTTTCTACAAGCATACTGGCTCCCACAGCTACCTGGATTACACCTCCTCCCACCCTGCCTCCTGTAAAAATGCTATTCCTTATTCTCAGGAAGACCAGTTCCACCACAGAACACACCAGATGGCCTCCTTCTTTAAAGACTGCAATGCCCCCTCCCACATGGTTGATGATGCTCTCCAACACATCTCATCCACATCCCACACCTCCACCCTTGAACTCTCCAACCACAACAAGGACAGACCTCTCCAGGCCTCACCTTCCACCCCACCAACTTACTTATACATTGCATCGTCCTCCGCCATTTCCGCTACAAATGGACCCTACCACCAGAGATAATTTGCCTTCCCCACCCCTATCCAACTTTCCGCAAAAACCATTCCCCCCTCACCTCTGTCCAAGGTCCCAGAAGAGCCTTCCACATCCATCAGAGTTTTCCCTGCACTTCCATACGCGTCATTTACTCTATCCCGATGTGGTCTCCTCGACCTTGAGGAGACAGGACACCTACTCACTTCAGAGAACATCTCCGGGACACCCGCAACAACCAACCTCACCGCCCTGGGGCCGAACACTTCAACTGCCCCTCTCACTCCGCTAAGGACATGCAGGTCCTGGGCCTCTTCCATCACCACTCCCTAACCAGCTGATGCCTGGAGGAAGAATGCCTCATCTTCTGCCTTGGAACCCTCCAACCCCAGGGCATCAATCCGGACATCACCAGTTTCCTCATTTCCCCTCCCCCCCACCTTACTCCAGTTCCAAACTTCCAAATCAGCACCGCCCTCATGACCTGTCCCACCTGTCCAACTTCCTTCTCACTTATCCCCGGCTTTTGCCCGAAACGTCGATTCTCCTGCTCCTCGGATGCTGCCTGACCTCCTGTACCTTTCCAGCACCACACTCTCAACTCTGATCTCCAGCATCTGCAGGCCTCACCTTTGCAGAGCCTCAATACTGTCTAGATCTGATGATCAAGCCCAAATTGCACATTCACTCAATCACACACTCTCTGTTTTTTTTCGCAAAGCCATTAGGTTTCCACACTGGAAAAGCCACATGCTCTCCTTCAAACCTATATCCACTTCTCTTTTATTTAATAGCAGATCTGTTTGAAATAGCTCATCAAGGCAGACTGACAGTTTTCTTCATTATCTCTGTGTTACGGAGACCATTTTACACTCCACAATAATAAAGCCGGACTCCCTTATCTCTCTGCACCCCGTTCATAAAGATCTATTTATATATGTACGCTGCTCAAAAGCATTTCCTCTCAGCTCCTGTGAGGCAAGCAGTTTATGAAGTTTTGATGGGTCCTGAGCTGAGACATTGTCTCAGAACAAATAGCGTATGTCTGAGAGAGAAAAGAGAAGAGGCAATTACTCCACACAAAGGCAGCTGAATGAAAATGGTTACCATTGCACAGAGACAATGACACAAGAGTGCTTTCAGTGAGCGCTATTATTGTTCTCTGGGGCTTTCAAGGCTATTTTCTCCTATTTGCTATTCCAAAAATATCAGTCTCCAGCTATCATCTCATCGCTGCCTTTTTTTTATTCCCTGTGTGTGTTGTTTTTGAGGTGGACCGTGCTGACTCCCAGATAGCAAGAGGTGTCAGTTCTGGTGACTGCGATAGTGTTCTGTAAATTTTCAGCGTGTCACCTGAGGAGGCAATGAACTAAATGCGCAAGGACCGCAGTTCCAGTGCGATAACAGCTAGTGGCCCGTACCCCTCTCTCTCCATTCCCACCCTGCCTCCCCTCCCCTCAGCATTCTGGGTATGTCACCAGCCTTCGATCTGGTTCAGCGGCAATTTGACACACACCCCGCGCGGTTGCCATTTTGAAACGGGGCATTGTGGGTAAATGCTGTTCAGTGTGGGCAAGAATCAGATCCTTGTTGAGATTGTGGGTTCAAGTCCCGGTCTGTGTTGAAAAGTAGTGGGTGGGGGGGGGGGCGGGGGGATCGTGGGGCCACGGTGGCTCAGCGGTTAGCCTCACAGCATCAGGGACCCAGTTCCATTCCACCCACCCCCCCTGAGAGGACAGTCTGTGTGGAGTTTGCACGTTCTCCATGTGTCTGCGTGGGTTCCCTGATGAATTGGACCCACGATATGCACGTGCTAAATTACCCTGTTGTGTCCAAAGATGTTCAGGATAGGTAGATAAGCCATAGGGAATGCAGGGTTATGGGGTGGGGGGTTCGATATAGATCAGGTCCTCTTTGGAGGGTCAGTGTGGATCTCATAGGCTGAATGGTTTGCTTCCACACTGTAGGGATTCTATGGAATGTGGTGGATGTGTGTTCATTTAAGTAAGTACATGAAGAGGAAATATTTGGAGGGGTAAGGGCCAAGCGCAAACAAGTGGGGCTAGTTTAGTTTAGGATTATGGACTGGTTGGCTCTGTTTCTGCGCTGCATGACACTCCAGTGAAGAGCTAAGGCTGCGTTGGCAATGCTTTCTCTCATTTCAGATGAGAAGACAAGGTGGTTTTAAGTAGAGATCCCATGTTACAACTGGTTTATCTTGCACTTTAAGCCAATCCTCCTCCCTGCACTTTGAGCTATGGGTCTGCAGTACCTCAGACTGTGCAGTGTCTGCACATACACTGTCCCTAAGGCTGTTCATTCCTTATCTTGAAGTAAGACTCTTCATGTACTGTCACAATCCTTTACTTACATCTGCAGGCCGTGGGCTATCATGGACAGTTCTGTGAAAACATATGGAATAGGAGCAGGAGTAGGCCATCCAGCCCCATGAGCCTGCTCCACCATTCAACATGATCATGGCTGACCATTGAGCTCAATGGTTGATTGGATCATCTGACTCTAACAGTGAAATGCCCAGGACCTCTGTCTTCCCACGCTCTGCTCAGACTGGTGCCTTTCCCACGTGCCGATTTCAGAATATCATGGTAAGTCACACCAACATTCTTTGTATGAATCTTGCGATACCACGACTGTGTTGAAAAGGGGTAGGGGAATTCTACTGAGCAGACTTAGTCAATATTAATGCTTCAGTTGACATGACAAAACAGATTAGTTGGTCATTATCAAACTGCTGTTTGCTGGAATTGTCACCATCCCCTGAAGTTACTAACATTTTGATCCATCTTAATGTATCAGATTGTTATTTTAAGAAGTACCTTGGTGATTTTTTTAATTTCAAAAATATACTTTATTCATCAAAAAAATAACCCTTTGTATATAAACACAGTCACAAACACAGTACGGTTCTGTACAGTAACAAGTCAAGGAATCAAACAAACAATTGAATTTGATCATATCCAATAAACCAAAGGCACCTCTTACACATACAAGGCTATACTGACTTACATTGAGGCATTAGGAGGGTCTGACAACTGAACGGACCCCCATTTAACTTCATCAGGAAGTCCTCAGACGGTGGTCTTCTCCCACCGCGCCTTGGCGGCAGCTGCCCCAAGCTTTAACACGTCCCTCAGCACATAGCCCTGGATCTCCGAATGTGCCAGTCTGCAACACTCGGTCCAGGTCAACTCCCTGCTCTGGAAGACCAACAGGTTTCGGGCAGACCAAAGAGCATCTCTCACTGAGCTGATGGTCGTCCAGGCGCAGTCGACGTTTGTCTCAGTGTGCGTCCCAGATAACAGACAGTAGAGCACAGAGTCCAGTGTCACGGAATTGCTCGGACACACCTCGACACAAACCTCTCCGGACTTCCTACAAAAAGGCACATTCCAGAAGGAGATGTAAGACAGTCTCAATACCCCTGCAGCTACTTCAAGTGTCGGGTGATGTTGTGACATTGTAGGACACACCTTAATGCAAGGTGTACAATCAGTGGTAGCCTCATTGCAACTTTACCAACTTTATTTTTCCTCTTGTATTCCCGAACACTCCCTAATTTATTCAGCTTGCTGATGTATGTATGTGTAATCCCTATGTTTTCCAGACAATCACCCATGATTCTAAGCAGTTACTGTTGGCAAGGCATTCAATCAAGACCAGGTTTACCCCAACAGAGGTGCAAAGCTTATTGAGGGGCAGTTTGGATTATGCAAATGTATATGTATATGTATATGTATATGTATATGTATATGTATAAACGCTTTCAAAATAAAATGAACAGACTCTCATGCACACAAACAAGTCTGAGGGAAAGCAAAGAAAACTAAAATTCCAAGGAGTATTAACTTGATTATGCTTTCTTCACACAATACTTAAACTCATGAAAACAGGATAATCTATGGATTGGCCAAAATGGAATTCTGAATTTAAGGTGATTCTAAACACACACACACTTATAGACAGATACACACACATATAAACACACACACACTCACTTATAGACAGACACACACACACATATAAACACACACACACTCTCACTTATAGAAAGACAGACAGACACGCACACACACTTACAGACAGACATGCACTCACACACATACTCACACACACATATCCTATGGGTGGCTAAGAGTAAGACACTGAGTAATAGAGTCATACAGCACAGAAACAGACCCTTTGGTCTGACCAGTCCATGCCAACCATGTTCCCAAACTAACCTAGGTCCACCTGCATGTGCTTAGTACAAACATTTCCTGTTCATGTATTTATCCAAATGTCTTTTAAACATTGTAACTACATTCACATCCATCACTTCCTCTGGAAGTTCATTCCACACACAAACCAATCTCCGTGTAAAAAAGTTGCCCCTTGTGTTTTTTTCAAAAATCTTTCTCCTTTCATCTTAAAATATGTTCCCTAGTTTTGAACTCCCCCACCTTAGGGAACGGTCACCTACCATTCATCTTATCAGTGCACCTCTTGATTTTACAAAACCTCGATAAAGTCACCCCTCGAACTCCTACACTCACTCGGGCGCACACACTCACACACACACATATAGACACACATTCACTCACGCACACACACACACATATATAGACACACACACTCACTCGCGCACACACACTCACACACACATATATAGATACACACTCGCACGCACATACACACACATATATAGACACAGTCGCGCACACACAATCACACATACATATATAGACACACACT
>NC_057717.1:92071620-92128893 GCF_004010195.1 Chiloscyllium plagiosum | reverse complement strand
ACACACATATAAAGACACACGCACTCACTCGCACGCACACACTCACACACACATATAGACACACACTCGCGCACACACACTCACACACACACATAGACACACACACAAACACTCACATGCACGCACGCACTCACACACACACACATATAGACACACACACACTCGCGCACACACAAACTCTCATGCGTACACACACACACACACACGTGCCGAGCCATATCACCACTTGAACTGAGTGTAAAATAACCCCTATATTGTCAAATCAGCGTGGCAAATGATGTTCAAGGCAATGACATGTCACATGATTCTTTTTGGAGGAAGGAATATTGAGAGCCATTATAAAATAAAGAGTCCAAACTTAAAGGGTGTGCAGGAGCAGGAAGACATGTACATGTGCATAAGTCAGTAAAGCTGGGGCAAGGTAAAAAGCAGAGTTCATAAAGCATATAGTGTCCTAGCCTGTGTTAAAAGGAGAACAGAGTACCAGTGCTGGGAGGTTATGATGTTATTATCAAAGATGCTGTTCAAATCTCAGCTGAGTATTGTGTACATTTCCGGGCACCACAATGTGGGAAGGTTGTTAGTGCATAAGAGAGAGTGCAGAAACAATTTGCAAACATGATTCCAGGGATGAGCGTAGATTGAAGGAGTGGGCACTGTTCTCCCTAGAGAAGAGGAGATTGAAAGGAGATCTGGTAGAAATTTTCAAATCATGAGGGACCTCGACCGAGATAACAGAGGGAAACTGAATCCCATTCATCAGAGGACTGAGGAACAGAGAGTATAGATTTAAAGTGTTTTGTGAGAGAAGCAAAGGCGAGATGACGAAAGGCTTTTTCTCAAACACGGAGAATAGTTGGGCTCTGGAATTCACTGCCTGGGATAGTGGTGGAGGCATGTCCCATTGAGACAATCTAGAGGGGCACCGAGTGTTTATTTGAGTAGGAATAAGGTGCAGGGCTATGGGGAATAGGCAGGAGATTGGCATGAAGACATGACGCTCAGAGAGCTGGCACAGACACGATGGGCTGAATTGCCTCCTTTTGCACTGCAGCAACTCTGTGGTGTCTGAAGTCAACCATTGGCTCCGTTAGCATTGGGCTGAAGCTGGTAATCAGGTACAGAATTTTCAGGAGTAAACTGCACTGTCGAAGTTAGCTAATACCGTATCTAGGAAAACAACGGGTAAGTTAGCATCAGCTTGGACAGAGGCTGCACAGATCGGATGTGGGTGAGATATGGAGGGGGTGCAAATCAAAGTTTAGCAACTGAAGGTAGCAAGAGCCAATCACAGGTGGTTCACTTGAATGACTCCTCATTAGAAAGCTGGCCCCATTTAAAGGAAGCCAGGAGAACGAGCCCACGCAAAGATCTCTCATGGTGTGGCCCATATTCAATGAGTCTTAATGAGAGTTTAATGTTTCTACACTCGCGCACACACACACGCACTCACACACACACATACACATATATACACACACACAGACATACACACACTCACATGCACGCATGCTCTCACACACACACTCACATGCACAACATTGGTCAGTCTACATCACCCAAGATTTATAGAGTCATAAAAGGTCAACAGTGCAGAGAAAGGCCCTTCAGCCTATCAAGACTGCTTCTCTCAAAAACAACCACCCAACTATCCTAACCCTATTTGCCAGCACTTGGCCCATCGCCTTGTGGCCAAAGACTCACAACCCTTTGAAAGAAGAAATCCCTCCCCAACTCAGTCTTAAATTCATTTCTCCTTAATTCTGAGACTATCTGCTCTGGTTCTAAACTGTCATATCAGAGGAAACAACTTTTCAGCATTTAACTTCAGCACGGGCGGCATGGTGACTCAGTGGTTAGCATGGCTGCCTCACAGCGCCAAGGAACCAGCTTCGATTCCAGCCTCAGTTGGCTGTCTGTGTGAAGTTTGCATGTTCTCCCCGTGTCTGCTTGGGTTTCCTCCGGGTGCTCCGGTTTCCTCCCACAGTCCAAAGATGTGCGGGTCAGGTGAATTGTCCCATAGTGTGTGGGGATGTGCAGGTTAGGTGGATTGGCCATGGGCAATGCAAGATTACAGGGTAAGGGGGTAGGGGTGGGTGTGGATGGGATCCCATCAGAGGGTCAGTGTGGACTCGATAGGCTGAACAGCCTGCTTCCAGACTGGAGGGATTCTGCAATTCTAATACCTCTTAAGTGCTATATACTAATGGAATCCCATGAAGAATTGCCATTTATTCCAGACTCTACACCATCATTGACTCTGTTCCTCAACACAATTGGCAGTATCCCTCATGTTAAATGTACCTTTTGTGTCCCATTTTTGGCAGGGGGAGTGAAAGGGGATATGTTTGAATTTTGGGGGAGTCTCCATTGGAGTAGGTAATGGTGTGTGAAATGGATTGAGTGCTATGCTGATGCCCATGGGTCAGATTGCCTTTCCCTTGCCACCCTCTTACTCATGCAGTCAGGCATCATAATGGAATCGCTGAAAAACAGGAGATAACCACATCTCGTGTGTGACTTTCAACAATGAAGCTTTTCAGTGTTCGGCTCCTCAGCTTAACCGGTTTGGGGGTCGGGGTCTGGGAGAGAGGGGAGGCTGATGAGCGATGAATTTTGGATGCCTGAGTTTTTCTGCTCTGCAATGCACTGCCCTGAAATGGGGGTGGGAGCAGATCCAATCCCAACTTCCAAGAGGTGACACTGAGAGTCATCCAGCATAGAAACAGACCCTTCGGTCCAACCAGTCCACGCCGAACATAATCCCAAACCAAACTAGTCCCACCTGCCATATCTCTCTGAACCGTTCCTGTTCATGTACTTATCCAAATGTCTTTTAGACATGTGTCCGCATCTATCACTTCCTTTCGAAATTCATTCCACACATGAACCACTTTCTGGGTAAAAAAAAATTGCCCCCGTGTCTTTTTTAAAATCTCTCTCCTCTCACCTTAGAAATATACTCCCTTGTCTTGAAATCCCCCACCCTAGGGAAAAGACACCTACTATTAATCCTATCCGTGCCCCTCATGATTTTGTAAACCTCCACAGTGTCACCTCTCAACCTATTACACTCCAGTGAAAAAAGCCCCAGCCTATTCAGTCTTTCTTTCTAACTGAAACCTTCCATACCCGGCAACATCCTGGTAAATCTCTTCTGAACCCTCTCCAGTTTAAGTTACCCTTCATAGAACTGGACGACCAGAACTGGACACAGTACTCCTGAAGAGGCCTCACCAATATCCTGTGCAACCTCGACATGATGTCCCAAGTCCTCTACTCAAAGGACTGAGTAATGAAGGCAACCATGTTAATGTCTTTTTAACCACCCTGTCTACCTGTGACACAAACATCAAAGAATTGTGTACCTGAACCCCCAGCTCTCTCTGTTCTACAACAATATGCAGGACCCTACCATTAATCGTATAATTTCTGCCCCTGTTAGTTTTACCAAAATGCAAAACCTCACATTTATCCAGATTGATAAAAGAAAAGGCATAGGGTTATGGATGATGAACCATTGACCTAGGCTGATTGGGCAACATGTAGAATGGGGCTCAATGACCTCCTTCCATGTTACATGACTCAGTGATAACAACACTTGTCAAAGGGGTGACCACATCTAGCTACAGATCATGCCAACTGGCCATTTTGATGCCCATTCATAATTTGTGTGGTAACTACTTAGAATACCAACCTTCTGCTGATGGGTTGGCGACATAGGATGGTTGGATTTGAGGAAAATTGGGGAATTAGTTGCAGATCAGAACTGACGGAGGCCCAGAAAATGAGAAATACCTGGCTCATCTTTACTGTTCCAATCCTGTGGCCATTCAGGAACTGGACAGACATTTTGTACTGTTCTGGTATCTCTGCCTGTGAATGGAAATGATGTTCCTCTGTTACCTTGAGACCACAATTTGAAGATGTCCGAATGGTCCTGATGACTCATTCATGAGGGGTCAGTCAAGAAGTGTCAATTCATGAGGGACAAGCTGTGAGGGCTCGTTCCCATGGGTTTTCCCATCAAGAGAGCTTATTCATGAGGGGTCGGGGGGTTGGATCAGTCACGTGATGCGATTTGAGAAGGAGTCATTTGTCAGGGGTCATCCATGTAGACATCTCCTGCACTGGAGATGGTAGGTCAGCAGCATGTCAATTTTGTACACTCTATCTGCATATCTCCAACTCAATGTCATTCCTGATAAACTGCCTTGTGCTTCCTGAATCCTTTGTGAAAGGCATTCTGTTGCAGTGGACTTGATTAAAATGCGCTGTGAAATGTGAGACAATTTCTCGGCAAGAGTTACTTTCCGTTTGCTAAGTATTCACTGCAACACAGGATAAACCCTTTTGTGAGTTCCAGTTTGGGTCCAAAGTCACGCAACTGCTAAAGTTGGACTCAAATATGTGAGCCCTCAAACCTGATGTGGAAAGGTTTTGTGCGTTTAGGTATGAGAGGGAAAAGTTCATTGTTCTACACTCATTCAGGTCTGGATTAAAAAGGAGAGACAAACGTTGTGAAGCAAGGAGACAACACCTGAGCTGAAGACAGAGGCTTACACAGGTTGGAAACTGAACTATTTTCAAAGCAGCCCCTGAGCTCTTGCTCAGTTTGTAACCAGATTATTTGGTGAAGCTGCAATTCTCAGTTATTTTGTACCTAACTCTGCCAGCAGACATTTCAAAGCATCTGCCTGGACAATGTCCTGGCAAAATGGTATCCCTTTAATCAGCATCATTTTGGGGGCCTGCTATGTACAATTAGTTGCTGACTGTCCTGCTTTACCGCACAGACCTTGATCCAAAATTACTCCTTGGTTGTAACAAGTAAAGCCATCAGACCCTAGTGCTGCTCTCTGTTTAAAGAGAGAGAGACAGACAGACAGATGATCGGTGGTGGTTTAACCTAAGGGTCACCACACCTCAGGTGAGAGGAGATGTTGAGAAGGAGAGTCCTTCATGGTCACCTCAAGCCGGTGTGGGGATTGAACCCACGCCATTGACATCATTATGAATTGCAGACCAGCCATCCTTGAATGTGATTTCTAATGCCCAAGAGCCGTGACAGGTGCTATATAAAGGCAGACCTTCCTTCCTTCAAACCCGAATATCCACCTCTTTTGAGCTACATCTCCTGTAATTTTCCCTGCGCTCTCAGAATGGTGCCTCTCCCGGACAACTTGCAATGAACTGCCTGTGGTGCGTTTACATAGCACCTTTCATGATCACTGAATGTCACAAACTGCTGCGTAGCCAATGAAGTACCTTCGGTCGCTTTTGCGATAGCGGAAATGCAGCAGCCAATTTGTGCACAGTGAGATCCCACCAACCCACTGCAGATTCGCTGAGGTTGGCATTGGGGTAGTTATGGGGTGCTGCCAGACTAATCCTCCTGATCTTCTTGGAGTCATAGAGTCATAAAGACGTACAGCACGGAAACAGACCCTTCAGCCCAACTCGCCCATGACGACAAGATATGCTAAATTAATCTAGTCCCATTTGCCAGCACTTGACGCATATCCCTCCAAACCCTTCCCATTCATAAACCCATCTAAATGCCTCTTAAATGTTGTAATTGTACCAGCCTCCACCACTTCCTCTGGCAGCTCTATCCATACACGCACCACCCAATACATGAAGAAGTTGCCCCTTAGGTCCCTTTTATATCTTTCCCCTCTCACCCTAAACCTATGCTCTCTTGTTCTGGACTCTCCCACTCCAGGGAAAAGACTTTGTCTATTTATCCTATCCATGCCCCTCATGATTTTATAAACCTCTATAAAGTCACCCCTCAGCCTCCGACCCTCCAGGGAAAACAGCCTGTTCAGCCTCTCCCTATAGCTCAAATCCTCCAACATCCTTGTAAATCTTTTCGGAACCCTTTCAAGTTTCACAACATCTTACCCATAGCATGGAGACCACAATTGAATGCAATATTCCAAAAGTGGCCTCACCCAATTCCTATACAGCTGCAATGTGACCTCCCAACCCCTGTACTCAATGTCTTGGAAACAAGCAACAAGTCAGCCGAGAGGAGGAGTGAGCTGGCCTCAGTTTAACTTCTCATCCTGTTGGATTGCTAGCTCTGACAGAGCAGTACATCACTGGGATCCAGACTTGATTTCTGTAACTTAAATCCTGCCCAGTGTTCGAATTCCCGACTCTTTATCCTTTTAAACGGAGTTGCAGCTCATTGCAGGGCAGGCTGTGAGTTTAACACAAGGCAGACTCTTGTGGTACAGAGGAGGATACAGACTTGCATTTGGAGGCTCGTCGGGAAAGATAAATCACCTTTTGAATTAGCGCAGAGAGTTACATTCACAAGTTATTCCACAGTATTATCGGTTATCAGGAATTCAGTTTATTGCCATGTCTACTCAAGTACTGGATTACAGTGAAAAGTGGGCAAAGTCACCATACTGTGGGGGGCCATTTAGGGGCAAAGGGATTCTAATACAAAAATAGAAAAATAAAGAAATTAGTTAAAAGTTCAATGTTACTGTCCTTCTTTAGTCATGGGCTGCAGTCATTCCATTCTGGGCTTTATCCATGAGGGCCTGCACTCCCAAGAGGATCTCTCTCCCCCCCCCCCACCGCACTGGGCTCGATCTCTCTCTCTCTCTCTCTCTCTCTCTCCCCTCGCACTGGGCTCGATCTCTCTCTCTCTCCCCTCGCACTGGGCTCAATCTCTCTCTCTCTCCCCTCGCACTGGGCTCGATCTCTCTCTCTCCCTCTCGCACTGGGCTCGATCTCTCTCTGTCCCTGTACTGGGCTCGAAACCCCTGTCTCTCCCTGCACTTGGCTCTATCTCTCTCCCCCCGCACTGTCAGCTCCCCATGCAGACCGCTATCCCGGCTAACCTGCTGTCTCAGCACTCTGGCCCCCCAGACACTGCCTCCATGTATAAGCTCCCACCCAAAGGTCAAGAAAGAAAAATTCAGAAACTAAATAAAACAAGAATTTGCAAGAAAAAAGGAGAGAAAAGCGGTCAGAGTGGACCACCTCACGCTCAGGAGTCCTCTTCCACCACCATCTTGAAAAGATGGCAACAGCCTTTAAGTGGTATTGTACCAGACCAATAATCCTGAGGCCCAGGTAATGGTCAGGGGTTGAGTTCGAATCCTGTTAATGGCAGATCGTGAATGTCAGTAAAACTCTGGAATGAAGAGTCTGACATGACAATATATTTTTTGAGGGAAAATCCAGTCTGGGTCACTTATGTCCTTTCAGGTGGAAAATCTGCCTTCCTTCCTTGGTCTGGCCTACACGTGACTCCAGATCCACAGTTGACTCTTAACTGCCCTCTTGTGGAGGCATTGGCATAATCGTTGGACTGTTAATCAAGAGATCCATGTAACGTTCTGGGGACCCAGGTTCGAATCCAGCCACGGCAGATAGTGGAACCTGAATTCAATAAAGAAATCTAAAATTATAAGATGACCACGAATCCATCATTGATTGTCAGAAATTACCAGTGTGGCTCGCTAATGTCCTTTAGGGAAGAAAACGTACCAAGTCTGGCCTGACATGTGACTCCAGACCCACAGCAATGTGATTGACTCTTAGCTGCCCTCTGGGTAATTAGAGATGGGCAAGAAATGCTGGCCTTAATGGTGATTCCTTCATCCTGTGAGACGATCACATTGAATATGAAAGATTAATCAAACAAAGCAGTGATGCCCACATCCAATGAATGAATAAAGCAATTATTTATGAAACACGATTCCAGAGGAAATTGTGAAGATTGATTTTTCTTCTTGTCCTTCGACGTGTGATGGATAGACTTTGGGAGAAAGAGCTGATCACAGCACGTGGGATTAAGAGTAAAATCATTTTGAGTGTTCGTGATCGAGACAGGGATTTTCTGGGATGTGTCTCATCAGACATGAAAGAGCAAACAGCAATCTTTCACTGAAGACTCTACAGCTTTCAGTACTTCTGACCTGGACTCAAGCTGGGCGAGTCAGCAGAGTAGATTTGACCGGTCGGTAGACCGATAATCCCATCGTCAGCCATTAATAGTCTCCATTAGTGGCTATTGATTCTCCAGTCTGACCTTTACCCAATGTCTGCCCAACTGTTATTCTGTCCCTCTGGTAACCATCTCTACCTATTGTCCAGTCTTTCCCCCTCTTTCCACCCAAAAGACGATAAGATATAGGAGCAGAAATTAGGCCATTCAGCCCATCGAGTCTGCTTCACCATTCAATCCTAGATTAGATTATTAGAATCCTTACAGTATGGAAACAGGCCCTTTGGCCCAACAAGCCCACACCGACCCTCCAAAGAGTAACCCACCCAGCCCCATTCCCCTACCCCATATTTACCCCCTGACTAATGCACATCACACTATGGGCAATTTAGCACAGCCAATTCACCTGGTACGTTTCTTAAACACATTCTCGCGCTTTCTCATCCTAACTCTTGATCCCTGTGATATTCAGAACCTATCTATCTCAGTCTTAAAAATACATCCCTTCTTTAGCAAAAGAAAAAAAAACCAATCCCCTTCCTACCTACAATCAGTTCAGAAGAGTGGTCACTGGACTTAAGATGTTATCTCTGTTTTCTATCCACCGATAGAAGGGTTGAGAGGGTTATGGGCCAAATCTGGCAAATGGAGTAACATTAATTTAGGATGCCTGGTTGGCATGGACAAGTTGGACTGTGTTCACAGATTCCACCAAATAACATTCATCATAACAACCTGGGAGTACAGACCCTGAGGATGGCTTCAATTAAAGCAGCATGGTGGCACAGTGGTTAGCACTGCTGCCTCACAGCGCCAGAGACCCGGGTTCAATTCCCGCCTCAGGCGACTGTCCGTGTGGAGTTTGCACATTCTCCCCGTGTCTGCGTGGGTTTCCTCTGGGTGCTCCGGTTTCCTCCCACAGTCCAAAAAATGTGCAGGTCAGGTGAGTTGGCCATGCTAAATTGCCCGTAGTGTTAGGTGAAGGAGTAAATGTAGGGGGATGGGTTGTGCTTCGGAGGGTCAGTGTGGACGTGTTGGGCCGAAGGGCTCATTTCCACACTGTAAGTAATCTAATCTAAACAGCATTGTATCAAAGCATTGCTTCATGCAGTAATCAGGACTGGTCCACAAGAATACCAGAATCTCAAGGGGGAGCAACAATTTAGACAGCACGAGATAAGGGAGCTGATTGGCTAGCAAGTGAAGCCATCTTCCCCTCAGGGTATGACAATCCCTCCGTGTTAAACTGGAGAGGGGTCACTCACTTATTATGCATTTCCAAATCTGACAGATATTTGCTCACTTTGACACCAGTGGTTTAGGAACATAGGAACAGCAGTAGGCCATTCCGCCCCTCGAGCCTGTTCTGCCATTCAATGAGGTCATGGCTTATCTGCAGCCTAACCCCCTTGGGCAATATCCCTTAGTACCTTCACTTAACTAAACCTCAGATTTAAAATTAACAACTGCATCCACTGCCCTTTATGGATGAGAGTTCCAAACCTTTGTGCGTGGAAGTGCTTCCTAACATCTCTCCTGAACAGTCTGGCCCTAATTCTCAGACTATGCCCCTAGTTCTAGAAGCCCCAACTAAGGGAAATAGCCTTTTTTTTAATCCACTATATCTTTTTCTATTAATACCTTGAAAACATCAATCAGGACACCCTTTAACCTTCTAAATTCTAGAGAAAACAGGCCTAATTGACATAATCTCTCCTCATAACCTAACCCCTAATGTCCAGGTATCAGTCTTGTATACCTACACTGTACTCCCTCCAAGACCAGTCTATCCTCACCAAAGTGCGGTACCTCGATTTGCTCACTGTACTCTAAGAGGGGACTAACCAGAGTTTTGTAATACTGCAGCATAACCTCTGTATCCTTGTACTCCAGTTTTCTAGCTAGAACATAAGAATATAAGAGCTAGGAGCAGGAGTAGGCCATCTGTCCTGCTACACCATTCAATAAGAGCATGGCTGACCTATTCAGCTCCACTTACCCGCCCTCTCACCACACATAGAAAGGCCAGCATTCCATTAGCTTTCTCGATTACTTTCTGAACCTGTTGATTGGTACTTAAGAGATCCATGACCCTTGAACCCAAAATCTACTGTATTTAATTCATATTGTCCAGAAAGTACTCTGATCTATCCTCTTCCTGTCTAAAATGGATAACCTCATACTTGCTTAATCCTTATGAGTGGAAACAGGCCCTTCAGCCCAACAAGTCCACACCGACCCTCCAAAGAGTGTCCCACCCAAACGCATTCCCCTACCTGATTATCCTATATTTTCCCCTGACTAATACATCTAACCTATACATCTCTGAACACTATAGTTAATGTAGCATGGCCAGTTCACCTAACCTGCAAATAATTTCAGTTACATCACACTGTAATAGCTATAATTTCTGTGTCTTACGATTTTACAAATCCACAACCACCTGATGAAGAGGCAGCGCCTCGAAAGCTAGTGCTTCCAAATAAACTTGTTGGACTCTAACCTGGTGTTGTGTGATTTTTAACCTTATCTTTGGATAGTGGGAGGAAGCCAGAGTACCCAGAGCAACCCACGCAGACACAGGGACAATGTGCAAACTCCACACAGACAGTCACGTCAGACTCGAATTGAACCCGGGTCCCTGGCGCTATGAATCAGCAGTGCTAACCACTCAGCCACTGTGCTGCCCCCAGTTGAGCTCCATCTGCCACAGTTCTGCCCATCCACTATCAATACATCTTTGTAATTGTGTGCTGTCATCTACACTGTCTACAATACTGCCTAATTGAATGTTAACAGATCTGCAACAAGCATTTGATTTATCATTGTCACATGTCCCTCGGTACGGTGAAATGTTTTGTTTTGCGTGCAGTACAGGCAGGTCGTACCATGCAAAATGCAATAGGGTAGCAGAACAGAGCGAGATACACAATGTTACAGCTGCAGGGAAGGTGCACAAGAGAGAGATCGAGATTGAATTTAAAATTTGAGAGCTCCTTTAAGAGCAGGGATGAAGCTGTTCTTCAGTCTGTCCATTTGTGAATACAAACTTTTATATCTTCTGCCCCATGGAAGTAAGTGAAAGAGATTATAACTGGGGTGGGAGGGGTCTTTGATGATGTTGGCTGTCTTCCTGAGGCAGTGGGAAGTATACACGAGGTCAATGGATGGGAGGTTGGTTTTGTGTGATGGACTGCGCTGTGTTCACAACTCCCTGTACTTTCTTGTGATCCTAGGAGGAGCAGTTGCTGTTCCATGCTCTGCTGCATCCAGGTAAGATGGACACGGCAAATCTCCTTCACCTCCTGAGGAAGTAAAGACTTTGTTGACCATCGCATTAACCTGGGTCTTCCAAGGCCAGAGTCGAGAGTGTGGTGCTGGAAAAGCACAGCAGGTCAGGCAGCATCCGAGGGGGCAGGAGAATCGACGTTTCAGGCAGAAACTCTTCATCAGACTTATGCCCGAAACGTCGATTTTCCTGCTCCTCGGATGCTGCCTGACCTGCTGTGCTTTTCCAGCACCACACTCTCGACTCTGATCTCCAGCATTTGCAGGCCTCACTATTCCAGGACCAGGACAAATGTATGGATATTTTCCAGATTAATCCGTTCTGAGATGCTAGAACACACCTCTCGAGCAGGTGGGACATGAGCCTGGACCTCCTGGCTCAGAGGTCAGGGCATCAGCACAATGAGCGCATGCTTCGATCGGCAGAGTTTGCCCTCAAAGCTGCAGTGTACTTGGGTACCCTCAAGTGGCACTGAAGGCTTGCTATCTCCAGTGAGAGGACAAACTGACTAGCCCTGGCTACAGATATCAAGGCTTCCCCAGAGAGTGCGGTCCTTCCCAGCCCCATATCCGAAGGTGTTAGAGTGTGCTGCGATCCAGGCGGCTGCTGCTGGGCTGCTGCGCTCTTTTTGTATTCCCAAAGATGGACATCGCAAGAATGCCTTTCTCAACCAGTTTCTGTTACATTCCGCACCAAGATTTAGAGACAAAATAAAATATTGCCAGCCAAATTATAAATGAACGACTGAGCTGTTCTGTGGTAAAGTGTGTGTCTGTTTTATTAATTGCGTCTGCTCATGTGAAACATTCCACTGATATTAATCTAGCTGGGGATTCAGAGGGAAAATAGCCTCATTTGTAATTAATCGCCTGCTATTAATATGCTGAAAAAATCGTGAGGAAACTGTGCTGAGTTCTACCTTCTGCAGTGCAGTGTGTTAGGGTCTCCCTTGGTTATGCCACAATGATGGCATTGATTTCTTTACCACTGATCCTTTTTTTTTAATAAGAATATGTTATACGACATCAGCACTCAAGAATCAAAGTTAAATTACCCTTTAGTTCCCAAGTCACGTACAGTCAGAGGCAAAGGATAACTCTGTTACCCAGTCTCATCAAATTTGTATCAACACGGGGTTAGACACAGAGTAAATCTCCCTCTATACAGTCCCCCATCAAACACTCCCAGGACAGGGACAGCATGGGGTTAGACACAGAGTAAAGCTCCCTCTATACAGTCCCCCATCAAACACTCCCAGGACAGGGACTACACGAAGTTGGATACAGAGTAAAGCTTCCTCAACACTGTCCCCATCAACTACTCCCAGGACAGGGACAGCACAGGGTTAGACACAGAGTAAAGCTCCCTCTACATTGTCCCCATCAAACACTCCCAGGACAGGGGCAGCATGGGGTTAGACACAGAGTACAGCTCCCTCTACACTGTCCCCATCAAACACCCCCAGGACAGGGACAGCACAGGGTTAGACACAGAGTAAAGTTCCCTCTACACTGTCCCCATCAAACACTCCCAGGACAGGGACAGCACGGGGTTAGGACAGGGACAGCACGGGGTTAGACACAGAGTAAAGCTCCCTCTACACTGTCCCCATCAAACACCCCCAAGACAGGGACAGCAGAGGGTTAGACACAGAGTAAAGCTCTCTCTACACTGTCCCCATCAAACATCCCCAAGACAGGGACAGCAGGGGGTTAGACACAGAGTAAAGTTCCCTCTACACTGTCCCCATCAAACACTCCCAAGACAGGGACAGCACAGGGTTAGATACAGAGTAAAGCTCCCTCTACACTGTCCCCATCAAACACTCCCAGAACTGGGACAGCAGAGGGTTAGATTATATGGTAAAGCTCCCTCTACACTGTCCCCATCAAACACTCCCAAGACAGGGACAGCATGGGGTTAGGTACAGAGTAAACCCTTTCTCACTGTCTGATTATACAGCCTGGTTTGTAGCTGAACATGAACCCAGCTCAAAGATTATTGTCGACATTGGGTCTCAATGCCCTCGAAGAAAAGCCTTGTTTTATTTTCCTGAATGTGTGGGCAGTCTGTGGGTGAGGAACCACAGCCGAGTTTACATCTCACATTGACTCCCTTACTGATGGCAGGCAATTATTCTGAGACCTTCAATCAGTTTGTACTCCACACATGCTGCCAGGTTTGCTGAGTTTTTCAGCATTTTCTGGTTTGATTGCAGAGTTTCAGCAACTGCAGTATTCCACTGTTGTCTGGATGCTGCTGTGAGTCATGAGGAATACGGTCGGTGGGCAGCTGACAGTTTGTTATCCTTTACATGCACCCACAGGAATGATTGACAAGAGAGCTATCCCTCAGGTAGCACACGTCTCTCTGAAGGCAAATTTTGAAAACCAATCAATATCCTGCAGGTCATAGAGTCCTCCAGCATTGAGACAGGCCCTTTGGCCCAGACTGGTCCATGCCGACTTAAATGCCCAGCCAGGCTAACCCCGTTTCCCTGCACTTGGCCCATATCCTTCTAAAACGATCCTATCATGTATTTGTCCAAATGCCTTTTAAATGTTGTTAATGCACCCGCATCAACCACTTTCACTGGCAGCCCATTCCATATGCGTACCACCCTCGATGTAAATATATTCCCCCCCAGGTTCCCTTTTATTCTTTCCCCTCTTAATGTTAAGCTGATGCCCTCTAGTCCTCGATTCCCCAAACCTGGGAAAAGGACTGAGTACAATCACCCTATCTATGACTCTCATGATCTTATGAACTTCAAAGGATCCTCCCTCAGTCCCCGAGGCTCTAAAGAAAAAAGTCCTAGCTTTTCCAACCTCTCCCTATAGTTTCAGATCCCTGAGTCCTGGCAACATTGTTGTAAATTTCTTCTGCACTTGTTCCAGTTTAATAACATTCTTCTTATAGCAAGGTGACCAAAACTGAACACAATACTCCGAGTGTAGTCTGACCAACATCCTGTACACCTGCAACACAACTTCCCAACATCTATACTCAGTGCCCTGACTGATTAAGATCAGTGTGTAAAAAACCTTCCTCACTGCCCTGTTTACCTTGAATAGGTTTGGCTGGGCTAGGAAGCTGTAAAGTTGGGTTGAAGAGCTTCAGCTACCATCTGAGGCCTATTGCTCAGGTCCTGACTGCTGGGTGTGGTGGGACTCTTCTGTCAACTGCAGCCAAATGGTCTTTAAGGCTTGAAACCCTAAGCTGATTGATTATAATGGATCTGGGAACTAAAAAAATGATCCAATAACTATGTGTTTCCCTTAGAGCATCTCCATGGGAGATGGGACAGTGGCTCAGTGGTTAGCAGTGCTGCCTCACAGCTGCAGGGACCCAGGTTTGATTCCAGTCTCAGGTGACTGTCTGTGCGGAGTTTGCATAATCCCCACGTGTCTGTGTGGGTTTCCTCCGGGTGCTCCGGTTTCCTCCCACAGTCCAAAGATGTGCAGGTTAGATGGATTGACTGTGCAAAATTGCTTGTAGTGTGCAGGCTGGGTGGGTTAACTATGATAAACACAGGGATAAGGTGGAGCAGTGGGTTGATCTTTGGAGGCTCAGTACAGATTGGATGGGCCAAATAGCCTCTACCTGCACTGTAAGGATTCTATCACTTGTGGGAATTGTACTGAGGATGGAAACTGCTATAAATGTCAAAAGAAGGACATGTATTTTCAGTGCTTTGAAGAACTTCACAGGTAGCTGTGCACTTTAGAATTGCCTGGCTGTAATGTAAGATAGATGACAGCCAATTTATGCTGTGATGTTGGGTCTCACAGTTTGTATGTGCTATTTGCTCATCATATTCTCACTGTACTATAGCATCCCAGACCCCATCTTCACTGTGACCTCCTGAAGCATCTTGTGCCAATGCAAGGAAGCTATTGTTTGTACTGAATAGCCCATCTATTGAAGTGACTGTAATATCTGTGCATAGAAAGAGCTGTAATATTCATCTATTGAACATGCCAGTATGGTATTACCCATGTTCATTTCAAATCCCTTCGAGTGCAGAATCAGGCCATTCAGCCCATGCCAACTCTCAAAAGGGCATTCTACCCAGATCTAACTAATTCCTGTAGTCCTGCATTTCCCATGGCTAATGTATCTACCCTCGGCATCCCCGGACATTGAGGGCAATTTAGCACAGCCAATCCACCTTGACCTGCACATCTTTGGATTATGGGAGGAAACTGGAGCAAACCCACACAGACACAGGGAGGATGTGCAAACTGCACACAGACAGTCACCCGAGCCTGGAATCGAACCTGGGACCCTGGTGCTATGAGGCAGCAATACTAACCATTGAGCCACCGTGCTGTCCCAAAAGGCTCTTATGTTGCAAGGGCAAACATAAAAATTGCCTCATCGGGTGCAAAACATCCTACTGAAGGTAAAGGCCATCGACAAAATTACATATCGTGGCTAACAGATCACTCACAAACATTGACGTGACAAAGACTCATTTGCCATGTTGATTGGGTGAGACTTCAAGGATAAAAACCTCGCTGTTCCTCAAAAATGACGCAGATTTTGTTTTATCTGTCACAATATGTAGGTGTCTATTGCTGGGACCCAACATTTACTGTCTGTTGGTCAGATTAGCATCAACAGGTTTGGACAGGTTCGGGGAGTGGGCAAAGAAGTGGTCAGATGGAGTACAACGTGGGAAAATGTGAGGTCATGCACTTTGTTGGGAAGAATAGAGGCTTGGACTACTTTCTAAGTTCAGAAGGCTGCAGTGCAAACAGGCTTGGGAGTTCTAGCCCAGGATTCTCTCAAGGTAAACTTGAGTCAGTAGTTGGAAGGCAAATACAATGATGGCATTGATTTTGAGAGGATTTGAATGTAAAAGCAGGGATGTACCTCTGAGGCTCAATAAGGCTCAGGTCAGACAACAATTGGAAAATTGCACGCACTTTTGGATGATGCGTTGTATCACTTTCCACCCTGACCTCATGTTCACCTGGACTTTCTGGACACCTCCTTCCACATCCTGAACCTTTACATCTTCATTTCTGATGACTGACTCAATACGGACATCTACCTCAAACCCACTGACTCCCACAGCTATCTGGACTACAACTCCTCTTAACCCCCCTCCTGTATAATCACTATACCTTCATCCCAATTCCTCTGCCTCTGCTGCATCTGCTCCCAGAGGAGCAACTCCCCTCCAGAACATCCCAGATGGCTTCCTACCTGAAGGACCACAATTTCCCCTCCCACATGGTCAACGATGCCCTCCAGCGCATCTCCTCTACTTCTCGTACCTCTGCCCTTGAACCCCACCCCTCCAACCGCAACATGGACAGAACACCCCTGGTCCTCACCTTCCACTCCACCAATCTCCAGATAAATTGCATAATCCTCTGCCCTTTCTGCCATCACCAGTCAGACCCCACCACCAGAGATATATTCCCCAACACCATCTCAATCACCATTTCGCAGAGATGATTCCCTTGTTAGGTCCACATTGCCCACCAACCCACCGTCCACTCCCAGCACCTTCTCTTGCTACCGCAAGAGGTGCAAAGCCTGCACCCACACCTCCTCCCTCACCTCCATCCAAGGCCCCAACGGATCCATGCAGAGATTTTCCTGCACATCCAAACCCCGAATCGACAGTGTGCATTGCTCTTGATGTGGTCTCCTCTCCAATGGGGAGACCGGACACCAACTTGTGGAATGGTCCAGAGAATATCTCTGGGACACTCACACCTAAAAACCCCACTGCCCTGTGGCCGAACACTTCAACTCCCCCTCCCACTCTGTCAATGACATGTAAGTCCTGGGCCTCCTCCACTGCCAGATCCTAGCCACCCGACGCCTGGAGGAAAAGCGCCTCATCTTCCGTCTTGGGACCCTCCAACCCCACAAAGTCAATGTGGATTTCACCAGTTTCCTCATCTTCCCTCCTCCTACCTTATCCCAGATCCAACCCTCCAACTCAGCACCGCCCTCTTGAACTGTCCCACCCCCCACATTCCTTATATAGGGCTTATGCCCGAAATATCGACTCTCCTGCTCCTCGGCTGCTAGAGCACCACACTGTTTGACTTTGATCTCCAGCATCTGCAGTGCTCACTATCTTCCTCACTCGATGGAGTTTAGAAGGATGAGGGGGGATCTAAATGAACCTTACAGAATACCGAACGGCCTGGACGTTGGGAAGATATTCCAATTGGTAGGAGAGACTAGGACCCAAGGGCACAGTCGTGAAGTAAAGGGACAGCCTTTCAGAATGGAGGTAAGGAGAAATCTCTTCAGCCAGAGAGTGGGGAATCTATGGAATTCACTACCACAGAAGGCTGTGGAGATCTGCTCATTGAGTATATTTAAGATGGAGATAGGTAGGTTCTTGATTGTCAAGGGGATCAAAGGTTACAGGGAGAAAGCAGGAGAATGGGGATGAGAAACTTATCAGCCATGATTGAATAGTGGAGCATATTCAATGGGCTGAATGGCCTAATTTCTGCTCCTACGTCTTATAGTCTTATGGTCTAACCCCATCACTGTGGCTAAATTCCAGATTTTTAAAAATTCATTTGTGGGATGTGGGTGTCACTGGCTGGGCTGGCATTTATTACCCGTCCCTACTTTCCCCCTTGAGAAGGTGGTGGTGAGCTGTCTTCTTGACCTGCTGCAGTCCACCTGCTGTGGGTTGACCCACAATGCCATGAGAGAGGAAGTTCCAGGATTTGGACCCAGCGACCCTGAAGGAACAACGATATATTTCCAAGTCAGGGTGGTGAGTGGCATGGAGGGGAACTTGCAGGGGGGTAGTGTTCCCCATGCCCGTGTCCTTCTAGATGGAAGCGGTTGTGGGTTTGGAAGGTGTCGTCTAATGACATTTGGTGAATTTGTGCAGTGCATCTTGTAGATAGTACACACCACTGCAACTGAGCATCAGTGGGGGAGGGAGTGGATGCTTGTGGATGTGGTTCTAATTAAGTAGAGACTGCTTTGTCCTGGATGGTGTTGAGCTTCTTGAGTGTTGTTGGAGCTGCCCCCATCCAGGCACATGGGGAGTATTCCATCACACCCCCGACTTGTGCCTTGTCGAAGGTGGGCAAGCTTTAGGGAGTCAGGAGGTGAGTTACTCACTGCAGTTTTCCTAGTCTCCGAGCTACAGTTGTAGCCACTGTGTTTATGTAGTAAATCCAGTCGAGTTTCGGGTCAATGATAACCCCCAGGATGTTGACAGTGGGGGATTCAGTGATGGTAGCTCCACTTAATGTCAAGGGGCGGTGAATAAGTTTTAATTAAATTAAAACTCCCCCGTGGTAGGAGTTGAACACACAGACCCAAAACATTAGCCTAACTCTTCTTCAGTCAGACTGGATTCCAAACATTAACTCTGTTTGTCTCTCTTCACAGATAAGGCCAGACCTGCTGAGCTTTCCTTACATTGTCTGCACTTGTTTCAGATTTCCCGCATCAGAGACAGTAAAACTCTGAGTCAGGTTTGGCGAGGGGTCAAGTTGACAGGAAAGGGAAAGCAAGCAGCAGATTTGACTAGATTCCAGTCATTAATCCATTTATTCCTCACCAGAGCCTTCCACAATATTCAGAAACAATAAATGAGCTTGGAAATTTGCCTGGCATTTTGTGTCCAACTGCAACTTATCAAGGAACCTGGTCTGGTCGGAATTCACCAGAGAATTAAGCTCTGAGTTTACATACCCTTTGAAATCTGCATCGATGACAGAACATCCTCAGCAGATATCGCTCACAAGGTATCACAGCAGACTGACTGCAGGACATTCCTTCCACTGACAGATCTGCCAATCTAATTCTCTCCTACAAGTGTAATTGATGCTGCCCAAGCAGCAGTTTCAGAGTGTCTTCATTCAGAGTGTGTAACATAGCACAACGTCTGAATGATAGAGCACTGCTGCTAACAAAGGAAAGAGCTGCATTTATACAGCACCTCCCGTCATCACTGGATATTCCAAAGTCTTTTTCCCACCCCGGTACGTTTTGTGTGAAGTGGAGCCAGCGTAACGTTTGCAAATTTGAGTGCGGTCAGCTTCCACAGAGCAGTAACCCCGATCTGAGTGGAGGTGTGATTTGCTGGAGGCTGATCCTCACTGTGGGCTCTATTGCATCTGTCTGAGCAGTCAGGCAGGACCCCAGTTTCACATCCCACATGAGAAACAGCCCCTTGGCCTGCACAGCATTTGCTCAGTGTGCATCCATAGTTTTTCCCTTATCTAAGGTGTGATGGACCAGACCAAACCCCCTCAAAATAAGTCAAGAAGATCGCTTGAACCCAATGTTATCTTATTTTTTAAAAATGACATGACACCAAGTGATAGTCCAACAGGTTTATTTGGAAGTACAAGCTTTCAGAATGCTGCTCCTTCATCAGGTAGCTACTTCCTTGTACTTCCAACTAAATCTGTTGGACTATAACCTGGTGTTGTGTGATTTGTAACTTTGTCCACCCCAGTCCAACACCGACATCTCCACATCATGTTTTGAAACACAAATGCAAGGCGTTCGGTTCCAGATTGGTCAAGCTATCAGCCTTAAAGCAAACGCACTTTATTTTTAGTGAGTTTTGAGAAGATTTGTAGCTCAGGTTGAGGTTCTGGATGTAGGTGTGCTCACTGAGCTGGAAGGTTCATTTTCAGACGTTTTGTCACCATATTAGATAATATCTTCAGTGAGCCTCCGGACCAAGCGCTGCTGATGATTCTGCTTTCTATTTATATGTTTGGGTTTCTTTGTGTTGGTGACGTCATTTCCTGCTCTTTTTCTCAAGGGGTGGTAAATCGGGTCCAAGTCAGTGAGTTTGTTGATGGAGCTCCGATTGGACTACCACACTTCTAGGAATTCTCGTGCGTGTCTCTGTTTGGCTTGTCCTCAGACTAATCGATTATTTAGCAACTGAATGGCAACTGTTCCAGTATCGGAACATGCCTCTGTCCCAAAGGCATTGCCTGATTGTGTCTTGCTTGTCACTGGTTTCTTGGTTACATGGATATTTTTCCTAGTGGTAGAGTATTAACAAACTTATTCATACCCAGTGTTTTCACTTTGTCTTGCACAAAGAGTATAGTAAGATCCCATAAACGCACCCTTGGCAAAGGCAAATTCAGTAAAATAGTAAATCAGAAGCAAAAGAACTGTGGATGCTGTGCATCAGAAATAAAAACAGAAACTGCTGGCCAAGCTCAGCAGGTCTAGCTGAGAACACAAATTCAAAGATTCATATAAATACACAGTAAAAATGTAAAGCCATTCATCCCAAAACACTCCTTTATAAAATTGAAAAAAGACAAAATAACTTTTATATTATACTCCTGTTTTAGGAATGGAAAAACCACTCAGACAGTGGAGAGAAATCAAAGTTAATGTTTGGGGTCAAGCGACCCTTCCTCTGTGGATGCTGCCAGACCTGCTGCTCCTTGCCAGCAGTTTCTGCTATTGCTTCAGTAAAATGGGTTGTCTCACATACACTTCTAGCAGCAGGAAGAGAACCCCAGCTTTTAGCAGTAACAGAGTGAGGAATAAGGGCTTCCGCCATGCACCTTCAAGACCCCAGCAACTGCAGAAAACTGAAGCTGAAAATCCTGGTTCTGTGGGAGCTTGACTCCACCCATTCAGGCTGCTTCTATTGTTCCAACCTTTTGAAAAAAATACCCCAAGCTAGCTGGACTCAGATCAGACAGCTCGCCTTCCACCTTTACAACACTAATTTTCAAACACAACATGACAAAACAAATGCTTCTCGAGGGCACATCTCATAACAAAAGAGAGAGAGACAACTGGATTTTTTCACTTGAGGATAACCACCCCATACGTATAGGGAAGGTGGCGGGTCCGTGAACTACCACAGTTGCCATGGGGATTGGACTCCTGTTGTGATGTATTGTGAGTTCAGTTATATAATAACTTCAGGAGAATGTATCCATTGTTCCAGTCCATAAGTTGAAGTCCCGAGTGGCTTAAAACTGAGGTGTGAGAGACACAGACACTCAAAGAATACTATCTGAGTGGTTTTTCCATTACTACACCAGGGCTCTGTTTTGAGGACAATACAAAAGTTATTTTGTCTTTTTTCAATTTTATAAAGGAGTGTTTTGGGATTAATGGCTTTTACTGCGTGTTTAAATAAACCTTTGAATTTGTGTTAAAAGTCAAAGTCTCGGCTTATTCTATTTTATCATCATTTTGTTTGTTAATAAACTGTTTTATTGTTAAAATGAAACCTGCAGCATCGTGTGCTTATGTTTCAACAAGAGACCACTTCATTAAAACCAAAACAAACCAAAATATGATCTATCATCAGCTTTCTGTCTGGGATATATCTTGTCTGGTAATTATTCCAGCTGGGATCACCATCCCATCATTGTGCTGCAACACTCTCTCAGCAACAAGTCAAGTGTGTTAAGTGAACCCCTGATTTCCAAACGCTGCTGTGATTGCTGAATTTCTGGAGTGCGTTTTGACCCGACAACCCCCTCACACAGAGCACCCAGAGGAAACCCACGCAGACATGGGGAGAATGTGCAAACTCTACACAGACAGTTGCCTGAGGCTGGAATGGAACATGGATTCTTGGCGCTGTGAGGCAGCAGTGCTAACGACTGAGCCGCCGTGTTGCCCCACTAAGATTTGGGAATTTGGATGAGTGTTTGCAATGGTTGCAAGAATGTTAATGATCAGTGCAGTGGTTGTGTCCCTATCTCTGAACTGGGTTCTAATGGTGTGCGATAACCTCTTTAAGCAGGTTAATTGTAAAACTCTGTAATGACCAGATCAGCCTTCTTAAGCATTGCTGGTTGTGAAATAGTTCTTCATGAGGAGTGAGGGGGACCCTCCTGCTCTTGTTCAATGGGCTGCCGAGGGATTGGTTAAATGTCCCCAGGAGTGTAGTTAGTGCCTCAGTATAACATAACACTAGGCAGTGGGCAATTCTAACCCTTTTTCAAAAACCATCAGTGACAAACATTAACTGATTCAGACACCAAAGTGGTACTATTGAGCCACAGATGATTCCCATCAAAGCAACTCCCAATTGCTGTGGTTCTAGCTTCGCAAACCTTTCTCCTCAACTGTAATATCAATTACTCATCTCTTTGTGCTTTATTCCCACAAATTGGCGAGTGAAAGTATAGCAAGCTGCACCCATTACTTCTCAACTCAATGTCTCCTCTGTCTGAGGACAGGCATCAATAATACCTTGCCTTCCTGGTGCAATGATTGTGCTAAACTAACTACTCACACTTGTTTCCTTTCCCACTGTTGGTGATAATCTCATCATCAAGAATATTAGGGGATGCCAAGTCACTGTCGAAGCAACAGCAGAGTTTTTCTCCAGTTTAGAGTTTCTTGTCTGTTTTTTGATGCATGTAAACACAGTAACACTGCACAATCGTGCTTCCCAAGACATGACTCCCCGTCAGCTCCTTGTGCTTACTGTTTTTTTATGTGTGAGCTGTGCACTTTCGTCTACATTCTTGGTTAAATATCTTCCAGTTTGTAAATGATTGCCGCAATTAATTTGACCTTATATGCCCTCACCAGCACAAAGAACTCTTCCATATCGATTTTATATTGAGTTTGTTCGACATCAGGTAAGCACAGAGATTCTGTCTGAACTGCAGTTGGATTTGGAACCACAGACAATAACAATGACTGCATTCCGACTGGCGGTATAATGTGCAGTTCGAGTACATTGCATCATAACAGGCATCAAGACCAGTATGACAGGGACCAAGACCAGTTTCATAGGCACCACGACCAGCTTGAGAGGCACTGAGGCTATTATGACTGACACAAAGACCAGTTCAACAGGTACCGAGACAAGTACGACAGGCACCAAGACCAATATGACAGGCACCAAGACCAGTATGAGTGACACAAAGACCAGTACAACAGGTACCAAGACAAGTACGACAGGCACCAAGACCAGTATGACAGGGGCCAAGACCAGTATGAGTGACATCAATACCAGTATGACAGGTACCAAGACCAGTATGAGGGACATGAAGACCAGTATAACAGGTACCAAGACCAGTTTTACAGGCACCATGACTAGTATGACTGACAGTAAGACCAATACGACCAATATGACAGGTGTTGAGATCAGTTTTAGCAACTGGCCCCAAATCCTATAATAGGTTGGTCTTTTACTGATCTAGTACAATTGGTTTTTTCACTCGGGACTGCTTATTCTTTGTTCTATTTGCAGTAAGCTGCACGTTTCCATAGGCCCCGTGTGGGCTCAGCTTCCTCAATGATGCTCGGCTACTCATGGCCACAGCTCACTGGCCAAATATGTTGCTGAATGTTCAACTTAGTTTAAAGTCCATTCTCCAGTGAGGCTGGACAGCCCATGACAGCCCTCTTCCAAACAGCATCTCAGATTTCACAGTTCATTAGAAGAGCATTACTGACCTCACTTCAACCTACCTGTGTTCTTACTGCATTGATTAGGAGAATATTATAATGCTGTCCATACCCTGGGAGTACTTGATTACAATAGTGTTGAGACATCTTTACTCTGTATCTAACTCTGTGCTATGCCTGTCCTGGCAGTGTTTGATGGAGAGAGTGTAGAGTGAGCTTTACTCTGTATCTAACCCTGTGCTGTCCCTCTTTGGGGAGTGCTTGATGGGGACAGTGTAGAGAGAGCTTTACTCTGTATCTAACTTTGTGCTGTCCCTCTTTGGGGAGTGTTTGATGGGAACAGAGTAGAGAGAGCTTTACTCTGTATCTAACCCTGTGCTGTCTCTCTTTGGGGAGTGTTTGATGGGGACAGTGTAGAGGGAGCTTTACTCTGTATCTAACTCTGTGCTATGCCTGTCCTGGGAGTGTTTGATGGAGACAGTGCTGATCCTAATCCTGGACACTCAGAATGGAACTAAATTCCAGTAGCCATCCTCCCTGCAGCTGTCTTTACCCACAGCTCCTTCATGGTGAGTAGACCTTCAATGCTGCCAATGACACATCCAGAGAACAAATATTTAAAACTTCAAAATTCATGCAAATCAATTCTCTGACTGCTGTCTGGAGCTATTTCTTCGCCCGAATACCCAGCGGTAGATTATAGATCAAGCCATATCCTCATGGGAATGCTGGGTTCTTACAGTGAACATTCAAATCGATGAAGTTCACTCTGAGCAAATTAATACCTGTGTGGAATTGGGACAGGTAGGAATATGTTCTGATCAAGTTAAGCATTCAGATGTGAAATTTGCTGATCTGGATTAGTACACTCTTATTTTTAACTGGTTTGGTGGAACCCAACCTTAAATGACAAATTAATCCCAATCAGTTTTAAAACAACACTCAGGAGCAATTAACATTTGCCTTGTGTACTTCATCTTATAGACCCACTGACTGTTCCGTTCCCGATCAAGGGATTCTCTCTGAGACCACGACCAACATGAATAAGAGAACACCTATAGATATGTTTAATCTTCTTATGTAGGATGTGTCCATCGGGAATTTCCACGGAGAAGGAATTTACAGAAGGATGTTAAGAATCAAGAGTCAACCAGTCCAGTTCTGGTTGCCCTGCTTCCAGGAAGGATACTATCAAGCAGTTCCGAGGAAGGGCTGTTGCCTGAAACGTCGATTCTCCTGCTCCTCGGATGCTGCCTGACCTGCTGGGCTTTTCCCGCACCACACTCTGAAATTCTGAAGAAGGGTCACTCGATCCGAAATGTTAACTCTGCTTTCTCTCCACTGATGCAGCCAGACCTGCTGAGTGTTTTCCAGCAATTTCTGTTTTTGTTGTTGTTGCAGGTTGTGTATTATTAAGCTGGAGAGGGTTCAGAAGAGATTTACCAGGAATGCTGCAGGGAATGGAAGGTTTAAGTTATAAGGAGAGACTGGGACTGTTTTTCCCCTGGAACGTAGGAGGCTGAGGGGAGACCTTATGGATGTTTATAAAACCATGAGGGGTATTGATAATGAGGGGATATCAGAGAGCACCTCTGGGCCACCCGGACGAACCAACCCAATCACCCTGTGGCACAGCATTTCAACTCCCCCTCCCACTCCACCGAGGATATGCAGGTCATTGGACTCATCCACCGCCAAACCACAACAACCCGACGGTCGGAGGAGGAGCGTCTTATCTTCCGACTGGGAACCCTCCAACCGCAGGGGATGAACTTGGACTTCACCAGTTTCTTCATCCCCCCTCCCCCCACCTTGTCTCAGCCGGATCCCTCCAGCCCGGCACCGCCTTCCTGACCTGCAGTCTTCTTCTTGACCTCTCCGCCTCCATCCTACTCCGACCTATCACCCTCACCTTGACCTCTTTCCACCTATCACATTTCCAACTCCCCTCCTCCAAGTCCCTCCTCCCTACCTTTTATCTTCTCCTGCTGAACACTCTCTGCTCATTCCTGAAGAAGGGCCTGTGCCCGAAACGTCGAATCTCCTGTTCTCTGGATGCTGCCTTACCTGCTGTGCTGTTCCAGCAATAAAGTTTCAACTTTGATCTCTAGCATCTGCAGACCTCACTTTCTCCCCGTATTGATAATGTGAATGACTGGTGTGTTTTCCCCAGGATGGGGGATTTCCAGACTAAGGGGCATATTTTTAAGGTGAGAGGAGGAAGGTTTTAAAAAGACACAAGGGGCAATTTTTTTTTACACTGAGTGGTTTATGTGTGGATTGAACTTTCAGAGAAAATGGTAGACATGGGTACAGTTACAATATTTAAAATCAGTTGGTTGAGTATATGAATTGGAAGGGTTTAGAGGGATATGGGCCAGGTGCAGGTAGTTGGGACTAGTTTAGTTTGGGATTATGGTTGGCATAGACTGGTTGGACCGAAGGGTCTGTTTCCGTGCCATCTGACTCTATGACCATGTTACTGTGGGTCTGGAGTCACAAGTCAGTCAGACTGGATTTCCTTCCGTCACGGACTTGAGGGAAACAGTTAGAGTTTTGAAGGTCATAGTGACATGCTCACCAATCCCTAGCTTTTAATTCCAGATTTTAATTGCAGTCAAATTGTCCCACCCTACCTTGGAAAGAATCAAAGCCACTAACCCAAACATTGACCAGGTAGCGACGGCAGATTTCCTTCCTTCAGAGACATGACAGGTTTTTGCAACAGTATTTGCATGGTTAACACGAGGCAATAGATTCGCCGTCTACCGTGGATGGCTTTTGAACCCAAGACCTCGGAATATTAACCAGGACTTCTGGATCTACGGTCTGATGACCTGTCAGTGGTGCTAACTCCTCCCGCGATGACTGGTGATTGCTATGCTGTCACCCCCTTCATGACGTAATACTGCTCAGCTTGATCCAATGGTACATTGAAATAGACGTGAGGAAAGAACAGAGGGCGCTCGAGTCATTGAGCAGCTTTGTTGGAGACCAGCACAGATATCAAAGTCAACAAATGTGAAGCTGGAAGACCACAACAGCTGGGAGAGCATCTGAAGAGCAGGAGGGCCAAGACCCTTCATTAGGTCTGGGGAGAGGGAGGGGAGTCCAGAGGTATACGAGGTGGGGGTGGGATTGGTGGGTGTGTTGGAGGGGTTGCTGATGAGGCCAGAGGAAAAGTAGGTAGAATGGCAATAGGTGGACGCAGGTAGGGTATTATTCTGATTGGTCAGTGGGAAGGGTTGGGCGGATAGGTGAGTTATCAGATCGACAGGTAACATCAGGTCAGGGAGGCAAGGGGCAGGGGTGGGTCTAGATATGGTGCAGTGGTAGCATCCCTCTCTCTGAGCCAGGGTTTGAGGGTTCAAGTTTCACTTACTCGAGAGTATGTGGTGTGTGCTTGCAGTTGCTGGTCAATAATACAGAGTGATGCCAACAGAGTGGATACAAGTCCTGCGCTGGCTGAGCTCACTGCAAAGAATCATAGAAACCCTATGGTGTAGAAGCAGACCGTTCAGCCCATTGAGTCCACACTGACCCTCCAAACAGCATCAAACTCAATCCCTCTATGCCTGCATGAACCAAGGCTAACTCACCTAGCTTGCACATCCCTATGAGCAATTTAGCATGGCCAATCCATCTCAGCTTTGGACTGTGGGGGGAAACCGGAGCACCCGGTGGAAACCTGCACAGACTCCAAATAGGGAGTTACTAGAGGCTGGATTTGAAGCCAGGTGCTTGGCGGTATGAGGCAGCAGTGCTAACCATTGATCCATCTGAGATGTGTGACACTTAGAGCAACCGTCATCACTTCCTCGTGAGAGCGCAGGACAATCGTGGCTTTAAAATGACAATGAAATGTCTCTACTTTAAACTCCTTAAAAGTTACCCCTTGTTTAGCTTCTCTGAACATCTTTCATGGGGCATGGGGCATCACTGATGAGACCAGATTATGCTGCCCATGCCTGATTGTCCTTCAACTGGCTCCCTGTGCTGTTTCAGAGGGCGAGTAAGAATTGCCCACAGTGCCATGGGTCTGGAGTCACATACCAGCACATGGCAGCCAGACTAGGATGGTAGCATCCCCTCTGTTTAGGGCATGAATATTATCACAATCAGTTATAGTTCAATGACACTATCACTGAAACAGGTTTTCAATACTAGAGGTTTTTCTTTTCTGTTCATTAATCAATTGATTAAATAAATTATTGAATTGCTACTTCCCTAGCTGCCATATTGCAATATGAACCTGTGCAATATGAATCAGTATTTGAATTAATTTATTTTTGTTACGCGTCCCTGGATACAGTGAAAAGTTTTGTTTCGCATCCAGTACAGGCAGATCGTACTGTACATAGTGCTTTAGGGTCATTGAACACAACGAGGAATACAAATGCTATGGTCACAGAGAAAGAGGGAGATCAACATTAAATTTGAAATTTGAGGGGACTAGTCAGAAATCTAATAACAGTGAGGAATTAGATTAGATTAGATTAAGCACTGCCAATTCACCTGACCTGCACATCTTTTGGACTGTGGGAGGAAACCGGAGCACCCGGAGGAAACCCACGCAGACACGGGGAGAACGTGCAAACTCCACACAGTCAGTCACCTGAGTCGGGAATTGAACCCGGGTCTCTGGCGCTGTGAGGCAGCAGTGCTAACCACTGTGCCACCGTGCCGCCCATGGTGGCAGCATGGTGGCTCAGTGGTTAGCACTGCTACCTCACAGCATCAGGGACCCAGGTTCAATTCCAGCCTTGGGTGACTGTGCGAAGTTTGCACATTATCCCCATGTCTCCGGGTGTTCCGGATTCCTCCCACAGTCCACAGATGTGCAGGTCAGGTGAATTGGCCATGCTAAATTGCCCATAATGTTAATCAGAGGAAAATGGGTCTGGATGGGTTAATCTTCAGAGGGTTGGTGTGGACTGATTGGGCCGAAGGGTTTGTTTCCACACTGTAGGGAATCTAAAACAAGATGTTCTTGAACCTGCTGGTGCGTGTGTTTAAGTTTCTGTATCTTTTGTTCGATGGAAGAGGTTTCCTCCCACAGTCCAAAAATGTGCAGGTGGATTGGCCATGCTAAATTGCCCGTAGTGTTAGGTGAAGGGGTAAATGTAGGGGAATGGTTGTGCTTCGGCGGGTCAGTGTGGACTTGTTGGGCCGAGGGGCCTGTTTCCACACTGTAAGCAATCTAATCTAATCTAATCTAACCAGGGTGGGAGGGATCTCTGATGGTATTGGCTGCCTTCCCAAGGCAGGGAGAAGTGTAGATGGAGACAATAGATAGAAATGTTTGTTTGCGTGATGGATTGGGCTGTGTTCACAACTCCTTCTAATCCCTTAATTACGATATTAGTCTGGGTTTTTGGATTACAAATCCATTTATGTTACCCACCATCACGCCCTAAATCATTGGTACAACAGCATTCCATCGCTCACTTATGCATCTGTGAAGAGTCTTTGTGCAGGATAGAAGGTGCGACATATATGCTCAACATTGTCACCAGCCTTGAGACGAAAAGGTGATGCTGGAAAAGCGCAGCAGGTCAGGCAGCATCCAAGGAGCAGGAGAATCGACGTTTCGGGCATGAGCCCTTCTTCAGGAATGAGGAAAGTGTGTCCAGCAGGCTAAGATAAAAGGTAGGGAGGAGGGACTCACTGAAATTCTTCAAGGAATGGTTGGAGGGTTCCTAGGCAGAAGATGAGGCGCTCTTCCTCCAACCGTCGTGTTGCTATGGTCTGGCGATGGAGGAGTCCAAGGACCTGCATGTCCTTGGTGGAGTGGGAGGGGGAGTTGAAGTGTTGAGCCATGGGGCGGTTGGGTTGGTTGGTCCGGGTGTCCCAGAGGTGTTCTCTGAAACGTTCCGCAAGTCTTGAGACGTTAACTCTGTTCTCTCTCCACAGACCCTGCCAGACCTGATGAGTTTCTCCAGCAATTTCTTTTTTTTTGTTCCATTCCATGCCCTGTTTCATTTTTACCCACCATCCCCCACCCCTCTGCGTTCCCTTAAAAAACCTATTCCTCAAAGCTGAGGCCACCTCCACATCAATCATGGGTGGGACGTTATTGCTTTTGAGAGCGGGGGGAGAAAAAAGGGATGATTCTCGGTGTCAGGCGTCTGATTAAGCAGAAAAGTCAAAGAGGTTGGGCTTAATATCCACCGAAGCGAGGAGATTTCGAGGTGACATAATTGAAGACTTCATGGGTACGAAAAGAACTGACAGCATTAATTCAATTAAAAACATCGCCAAGGTGACAGGCTTAAATCCTTGGGGACATGAGGGAAAAACGAAGTCAAAGGAAACTTTCCCTCAAAGTTTTGCGGAGACCGTGCGCAGAGGAAGGATTTGGAAAGCCGGCCCACACACCAGTATTTCAGGGATTTTGAGGAATTCAGAGAGCAGGATGTGAAATTCTCAAAAAGTGGTAGGCTTTAAGGTTTTACTGCTTATTTCAGTGCGTGGAAATCTACACCTCCCAGACGCGCGGTCCACACTTTCAGAGTGGAAGCTTAATCCAGGTGTCAGGGTCAATTGCATATTGGCAGCTCAGGCCAATGATTGCACAAACTCTCGGGTGAAAACCCCGAGCCCCAACAACACAAGTGAAAACGACAGACTGTGATCTCCTGCCAGTGATCCTTTAGTTAAAGGGATTATTAAACTGGAAAGGCTGAAGGAAAGATTGACAAGGATGTTACTGAGACTGGAGGGTTTGAGTTATACGGCGAGGCTGGATGGACTGCGACTTTTTTCCCCCAGAGCATTGGAGGCTGAGCCTTACAGAGGTTTGCAGAACCACAAGGGGCATAGATAAGGTGAATAGCCAAAGAATTCTCCCCAGGGGACTCCAAAACTAGAGGACGTAGGCTGAAGGTGAGAGGAGAGAGATTTAAAAGGGACCTAAGGGGAAGCTTTTTCATACAGAAGGTAGTGTGTGTATGGAATGAGCTGTCAGAGGAAGTGGTAGAGGCTGGTTCAGTTACAGCATTTAAAAGGCATCTGGACAGATACGTAGATAGGAAAGGTTTAGAGGGACCTGGGCGAAATGCAGTCAAATGGGGCTAGTTATAGAGTCACATTGACAGAGTCATATAGCATAGAAACAGATCCCTTCGCCCAACCAGTCCATGCCAACTCTGTTCCCAAATTAAACTAGCCCCACCTGCCTGCTCCCAGCCAATATCCCTCCAAACCTTTCCTATTCTGTGTACCTATCCAAATATCTTTTAAACGTTGCAACTGTTCCCACATTTACCACTTCCTCAGGAAGTTCATTCCACACATGGACCACTCTTTGTATAAAAGAAGTGTCCCTCATATCCTTTTTAAATCTTTATCCTCATCTTCAAAATATGCCCCCGAGTTTTGAACTCCGGCACCCTAGCAAAAAGACTCTTTGCCACTCATCTATGCCCCTCATGATTTTATAAACCTCTATAAGGTCACCCCTCCACCTCCTATGCTCCAGTGAAAAGAAGTCCCAGCCTACCCAGCCCCTCCAAACAACTCAAACCCCCCCCATTCCTGGCAACGTTCTGGTAAATCTCTTCTGGAACCTCTCCAGCTTAATAAACACCACTATCATGTCCCAGCCTTATCGTTTCTCCCCTAAGGCCAACAAACACAACCGCCTCAGTCTGGCCACACGACTGAACCTGTTTACCATAAACTCAGAGAGTCACACAATACAGAAGAGACCCTTCAGTCCATGGAGTCCGTACTGCAAAAGGTATACTAAATGGCCACCAGTCACCTTTCCCCACACTGGGCCCTTAGCCTTGCGTGTTATCTGACGAATGAAGGGGTAGTGCTTTGAAACCTTGTGCATTCGAGTAAACCTATTGAACTATAAACTGTATGACCTCTGACCCTGTCCTCTCCAGTCCAACACCAGCACCTCCACATCATGAATGTTGTGACACTTCAAGTGCTCATCCACATACTTTTTAAAGGTTGTGAGGCTTTCTGCTACCCTCCCAGGCTGTGCACTCTAGACTTCCACTACCCACTCAGTGAAAATGTTTTTCCTCAAATTCCCCTTGAAACTTCCTGCCCTCCACTTTAAAACTATGTCCCCTTGCTATTGACCCATCAACTCAGGGGTACAGCTGCTTTATATACTCCCCCTGTCCATGCCTCTCATAACCTTAAACATCTATACCAGGTCCCCCAATAACCCTCTCTACTCCAAAAGCAACAACTTGACCATATCCAAGCCTCTCTCCATCACTGAAATGCTCCATCCCAGGTAACGTCCAGGTGGATCTCCTCTACACCCTCTCCAATGCAATCACATCCTTCCTGTAGTATGGGGACCAGAACTGCACACAGTACCCCAGCTGTGGCCTCACTAAAGCACTAAACAGCTGCTACAATAACCTCCCTGCTCTTATAACCTATACCACGATTGATAAAGGCAAGCAATGCTTTCTTAACTGCCTTGTCCCACCACCTTCAGGGATCCTTGGTTATCATTCTAGCAAATTTCCTCAATACCCTTCCAAGGTTTTAATAACTCCTACTGTGCTCACACTTACCTCAGGCAGGTAGATTGCTCAGTGATTCTCTGATATGTGTGAAGATCAATTGGAAGCAAGTTTGGATAAAGGCTTTTCCTTGCATTTATCATTGTACAACTCAACCATTTAACTCTTAGTATGACCCCACATGCCTTCGAAGAGGCTTTGCACCTAATCTAACAGGTACATTTTTAAATTCCCTAACAGGGGTGCGATGTTAATATTTGAGGCACATCCCTAATTGCTCAGTGGCTAGTTGAAAATCAACAATTATTGCGTTAGGTCTGGAGTCACAAGTAGTCCAGACCAGGAAAGAATGGCAGCTTTGCTTCCCTAAGGAAGATTGCGTTTTTAATGACAATCAATACTGGTTATATCGTCACAATCTGGCCATTATATGGAATAAAATTTTCACCATATTACCAAGATGGGATTTGCAACCAGATTCCCAGAGCATTGAACAAAAAAATCCCCACAGATCCCGGAAATCAGAAAATCAGATATTGCTGGAGAAACTCAGGAGTTCTGGCAGCATCTGTGGAGAGAGAAACAGCGTTGACGTTTCGTGTCCAGTGACCTCTCCGCAGAAACTGTGGCTTCCACAGCCACATCACATTCCTCAGTGCCTGCCAGTGGCTCAGACTCACCCCACACGGGTTCCAACTCAAGTTTCATCCTTCGTGTTTCAAAACCACCCAGGATCATATTGTATCTCTGCAACTTCATTTTTATAGAGTAGAATAGAATCCCTACAGTGTGGAAACAGGCCCTTCACCCCCAAAAAGGCCACACCAACCTTCCGAAGAGTATCCCACCCAAACCCATTCTACCCTATTACTCTACATTTACCCTAGACTAATGCACCTAACCTGCACATCCCTGAACACTATGGGCAATTTAGCATGGCCAATCCACCCTAACCTGCACATCTTTGAACTGTGGGAGGAAACCCACACACAGACACAGGGAGAACGTACAAACTCCACACAGCCAGTCACCTGAGGCTGGAATCGAACCCAGGTCCCTGGTGCTGTGCGGCAACAGTGTTAACCACTCAGGCACCGTGCTGCTCAATGTATTGGACTCTTAACTGCCCTCTAGGCAATTAGGGCTGGGTAATAAAGGCTGGCCCGGCCATCGAGGCCCTCATCCTGTGAATGAATAAAAAAAAATTCCCAATGCTCATAAAGGTAATGATACAAAGGAATTGCAAATTACTACTGTCACCAAACCGGAGCACCCAGAGGAAACCCATGCAGACACAGGGAGACCTTGTAAACGCCAGATAGACAGAAGGTGGAATCGAACCAGGTTCACTGGTGCTAACCACTGAGCAGTCCAAGGGTTAAAGGAATCAAGGGATATTTAGGAGAAGGTAGAACAGACGACAGCCATTATCATATTGAATGGCAGAACAGGGTTGAAGGGCTGAATGGTCTACTTCCGCTTTTATTTTCTGTGTTTCATCCACAAGACAGTTCCCAGAGGAATTAAGTTCTGGTCATGCTGGAGTTAGGGTGTACAAGAGAAAAGGCCAGTCCGAGCTCGTTCCCAAATTTTAACTTGCGTCTTTTCTTTACTGTTATCTTGTGGTTTGAATCTGAAAATGCGGCACTTCCTTAGCAACGCAAGGACTGACCCGCCTGGAGTGTGGAATCCAGTCGCGTAGAGTGGAACTCAAAATACTAGCCCAGCTGTGAGGTTAGTCCCAGTGAGCCACAGTGCAAACTCTAATGCCTGTTGTTAAATGCTAATCAAGCAGAAAAGTTTGAGAGGCCAGAGAAACATTCATTTCCAACAGCTGATCTCGCTTTCAAAACCTCAGTGATTTGGGGGGGAGGGAAGAAATGAGGAGGATAAACACAATAAAGGTTTTGTGGCACATTACAGAAATGAGCTACTTCCTTCCCAGCACCTGCTGTTCTTTTATTCCACTGATTAGCTGGATTCCTGCGGCTTTAACTGTTGTAAATCCCAAGCAATTCAGATCACAATGGAATATGATCAAAATGAATTTCTTGCCTTCGTTGCAGCCAGCTCATTTACACGCTCAATGCTGGCCAACCTTTCAATAAATGGCGCAAAGGACTCAAATCCGAGCCAACGAACACAGCGTGTGGCGAAAGACAAACATGTTTGGACGGGCGTAAGATGCCTCTGTGGGTATTGGACCCACTGGAATTGTCGGCAAGATGTTCTGAATGATATTATTCTGAGGAAAGGTTCCTGGAAGACGATCGGAAAATGTGAACATGCCTCAACTGCAGAGGAATGACCAACGAGACTCTACTACGTCGAACAAGATTATGCAACGTCCCCTCGACCTTCGTCTCTCACTGGTGCGGTTCCCTTCACCACACCCCCTTCATAGGCCGGAGGGGAGTTTGCTAGCAAGCCCTGCATTTATTGCCCGTCTCTAATTGCCCCTTGAGAAGATGATGGTGAGCTGCCTTCTTGAACCCTTTGGGAGGGAGTTTCAGGATTTTGACCCAACGACACTGAAGGAACAGCGATATATTTCCAAGTCAGTGGCTTGGAGGGGAATTTGCAGGTGGTGTTGATCCACAGGATCTGCTGCCCTTATCCTCAGTGGTAAATGTTCTCGGATTAGCAGATGCTGTCAGTGGGAATTACACTCACGTTACACTAAAGGTGGAGCCAGTGACAAAACATTTTTCTGTCCACTGTACTTCTTGATCCTGTATCTATATCCCTTCACTCTAGCATCTGCAACCACTGGAAGCATCCCCTTTCCATTAACTTTGCGTTCATTCTTTCATAAGTTTAAATAGTTCCCTTGAATCACTCAAAAGAAGATGCCAATTTAATGCCAAAGCAGTCCTAATTTAATTTCTGTCAACAATCTCTCAGTGCTACATGGAGGGAGTTCACTGTACTGCCAATGGCTCCATTTCTCAGGTGAGATGTTAAGCTGAGGCACCATCTGTTTGTTCCAAAGTTGCAGGTCACCACAATAAAGATCCATCAGTATGACCCAATATTGTGATGGATGGCCTGAATGCTAATCACTCAGCCAACACGCCAACTGGATGCTCAGCTCATTTCTGTTTCAACACGGCCTTGGTATGTGTATGTGTACATGTGTTTGCATGTGCACGCTTGTGTGTCTCTCTGTGTGTGTACATGAGTTTGTATGTGCGCGCGTGTCTGTGTGTGTACGTGTGTTTGCACGAGTGTTTGCATGTGCGCGCGTATGTGTGTCTGTGTCTGTGTGTGCATCTGTGTGTGTATCTGTGTCTGTGTGTCTGTGTGTGTGTGTGTCTGTGTCTGTGTGTGTATGTGTGTGTGTGTCTGTGTGTGTGTGCATGTGTGTGCGTGTCTGTGTCTGTGTGTGTCTGTGTGTGTGTCTGTGTGTGTGTCTGTCTGTCGGTGTGTCTGTATGTTTGTACGCGAACTGTTGTTACTATTAATGGGATGCATTCACTCATCAGAGCTTGACAAAGTATTTTCATTTGAAGTAATTTCATTTGGATAAATGCGAGATATTGCATTTTGCAAAACAAAGAAAGGCAAGATTTATACAATTAAAAAATCAGCGCCTTGGGCAGTGCTGAGTCAAAACGTGTGGTGCTGGAAAAGCACAGCCAGTCAGGTGCATCTGAGGAGCAGGAGAGTCAATGTTCCAGGCATAAGCCCTTTATCAGGAATGATCGGGCTGATGAAGGGCTTATGCTCGAAACATTGACTTTTCTGCTCCTCGGATGCACCTGGTCTGTTGTATTATTCCAGAACCACACTTTTTGACTCTGCTCTCCAGCATCTGCAAATCTCATTTCCTCCTGCTTGGTTAGTCTGTAGGCCACAGAGATCTAGTGATTCAGGGACATAATTCTTGTGCCACATGTAGACAGGGGCGGGGGGGTGGGATGGGGGGGGAGCAGTTAAGAAGGCATTTAGCATGCTTGCCTTCATTGCCAAGACCTTTTGACTATAAGTGTTGGGACATCTTGTTGAGATTGTACAGGACATTGGTGAGGCCTCTTCTGGAGAACTGCGTCCAGTTCTGGTCGCCCTGTTAGAGGAAGGATATTATTAATCTGTCGGGGGTATGGAGACGATTTACCAAGATGTTGTTGGGCATGGAGGGTTTGAGCTATGGAGAGAGGCTGGATAGACTGCGGCGTTTTTCTCTGGAGTGTAGCAGTTTGAGGTTTATAAAAACATGAGGGGTGAACGGTAGGTGTCTGTTCCCTCGGGTGGGGGTTTCAAGACATACTTTAAGGTTGGAGGAGGAAGATCCATCAAGGACATGAGGGGAAACTTTTTTACACAGAGAGTGGTTCGTATGTGGAATGAACTTCCAGAGGAAGTGGTGGATGTGGGTACAGTTACAATGTTTAAAAGACATTTACAGCAGGACCTTGATCAGCCGGGGAAGTAGGCCGAGAAATGGCAAATGGGGTTTAATGTAGATAAGTGTGAGGTCTTGCATTTTGGAAAGCCAAATTAAGGTAGGAGTTTCCTGGTGCCTTAAGGAGTGCAGTAGAACAGAGGGATCTTGCAGTTCAGGTGCACGGTTCTCTGAAAGCAGAGTCCCAGGTAGACAGGGCAGTGAGAAGGCTTTTGGTACACTGGCCTTCATCAGTCAGGGCACTGAGTATAGAAGTTGGGAAGTTATGTTACAGTTGTACAGGACGTTGGTGAGGCCACATTTGGACGATTGTGGTTAGTTTTGGTCACCTTGCTGTAGGAAGGATGTTATTAACCGGGAAAGAGCGCAGAAGAAATTTATAAGGATGTTGCTGGGACTCAAGAGTCTGAGTAATAGGGAGAGGTTGGACAGACTGAGACTTTTTTCTTTAGAGCCGAGGAGACTGAGGGGAAACCTTATAGAAGTGTATAAGATCATGAGAGGTATGGATAGGATGAATACGCTCAGTCTTTTTCCCAGGATTGGGGAATCGAGGACTAGAGGGCATGGGTCTGGGTGGGTTGCTCTTCGGAGGGTCGGTGTGTGGACTTGTTGGGCCGAAGGGCCTGTTTCCATACTGTAAATAATCTAATCTAATCTAATTAAGTTTAAGGTTAGAGGGTAAAGAATAAAAGGGAACCTGAGGGGCAATGTTTTTACATAGAGGGTAGTACACATATAGAATGAGCTGCCAGTGGAAGTGGTTGAGGTGGGTACATTAACAACATTTAAAAAAATACATGGATAGGAAAGGTTTAGAAGGATATGGGCCAAGTGTAGGGAAATGGGGTTAGCGTGGATGGACATTTCGATTGGCATGGACCAGTTTGGACCAAAGGGCCTGTCTCCATGCTGTAGGACTCTATGACATGGCCTCATGGTCACTGATAGACTCTTAATTCCAGATTCTTTATTAAATTCAAAGTTGACCATCTGCAAAGGTGGGATTTGAACTCCAGGCCCCAGAACATTAGCTGAGCTTTTGGATTAACAGTCTAGTGATAACACCACTAGGCCTCTGCCTCTTCTAACCACTTAAACTCAGTGGTTACAAGAGCAGGTCAAAGGTTAGGAATCCTGCAGCAAGTAACTCACCTCCTGACTCCCCAAAGCCTGTCCACCATCGACAAGGCACAAGGCAGCAGTGGGATGGAATACTTCCCACTTGCCTGGTTGGGTGCGGCTCCAACAACGCTCAAGAAACTTGCCACCATCCAGGACAAAGCAGCCTCCGCTTGATTGGCACCACATCCACAAACATCCACTCCCTCCACGACGGACACTCAGTAGCAGCAGTGTGTACCATCTACAAGATGCAGTGCAGAAATTCACCAAAGATCCTCAGGCAGCACCTTCCAAACCCACGAGCACTTCCATCTAGAAGGAGAGGGCTGCAGATACATGGGCAACACCATCACTTTCACATTCCTCTCCAATCCACTCATCATCCCGACTTGGAAATATATCGCCATTCCTTCAGTGTCACTGGGTCAAAATCCTGGAATTCCCTCCCTAACAACCCTCACCATGTGGACTGCAGTGGTTCAAGAAGGCGGCTCACCCCCACCTTCTCAAGGGGCAACTAGGGACAGGGCAATAAACCCTGGCCTAGCCAGTGATGCTACAAGTGAATAAGAATATAGCAAACCAGGTGGAGAAGTCAACGTTTTGGGTATAACCCTTCTCCAGGACTGGGGGTGGGTGTAAGGGGAATTTCAGATAAGGGGTGGTTGGGAGGGTTTTGTGTGAGGACAGGGGCAGGGTGGTGAGGTAGTGATTGGTGAACACAGGTAGATTATATGACCTGGTTGGTCGATGGGAGAAATGAATCCAGTTGGTGGCTGGAAGGAAGGGTCGGTCAAAAGAATGGAAGGGAGGGGGAGGGGCTGGAAAGGGAGCCAGGGGATGGGAAAGGAGGCTGTTTGAAATTGGAGAACTCAGTGTTGAGTTCTCCGGGCTGTAGGCTACCCAGGCGGAAGATGAGATGTTGTTCCTCCAATTTGCGGTCTGATTCGCTGTGGCAATGGAGAAGGCTGAGGATGCTCATGTTGGAAAGAGAGTGGGAATAGGAATTAAAATGGGCGGTGACTGGGAGGGCCAGTCGGCCCCTGTGTACCCGACTGAGGTACTGGGCGAGACATGCCTTTCGTTTATGTTTGGTCTCCCCAATGTAGAGAAGACCACATTGGGAGCACCTGATACAGTAGACTAGGTTGGAGCAGGGGCAGGTGAACCTCTGTCTCACCTGGAAGGACTGTTTGGGGCCATCTTGGCCAGGCCTAGGGGCAAGGCCATGAGAAACCAAGTAGACTTGTTCAGCCCTCCCACCACCGGGTACCCGTAGATCAGGAACATGGGGCTTAAGTGCAGCCATATTTAAGGAGCAGCTCCGTCAAAAACCTAAAAAGGGACAGCAAATGGACACAGTCTCTGCACTTAAGAAAGACTGTCTCCTCCTGGGCACAAACGCTACACGTGGTCTGGCACCTGGTGAGGTTTCTCAATCCACAGTCACACGAGATCACACTCTCCACCCCAGACCCCTGATGGAAAAGAGGAAAACCCCTTCATAGAGGGCCCTCCACTGGGGGTCTCTGCTGCGAGAGGACAGGCGAGCAGAGAGTGTGCAGCATCAGCCCGCACAGATAGCATCTCCGTGCTCTCTGAAAGGTATACATGGACACCAAAAACCCTCTGCACATCCACATTACCAAGAATCTTTTCATTGACCCAGTATTCTGCCTTTCTGTTATTCTTCCCAAAGTGAATCACCTCACATTTAACTGAATTGAACTCCATTTGCCACCTCTCAGCCCAATTCTGCAGTTTATCCCATTCCCCTTCAACATTATTCCACAGTGTCCACCACTCCACCGACTTTAGTGTCAACTTACTAATCCATCCACCTATGCCTGTGTCGTTGTCGCAAAACTGCTCCAGACTGAATATTTTCCCTCAACCACCACTCGCTGCCTTCTTCCAGCAAGCCAGTTTCTAATCCAGACTGCTAAATCACCTTCAATCCCATGCCTCTGCATTTCCTCCAACAGCCTACCATGTGGAACCTTATCAAAGGCTTTACTGAAGTCCATGTACACCATGTCAACTGCCCTACCCTCATCTACACGCTTGATCACCTTCTCAAAAAACTCAATGAAGTTGGTGAGACATGATCTGCCCTTGACAAATCCATGTTGACTATTTCCAATCAAATTGTTGCTGGCTAGATGTTTATAAATCCTATCTCTTATAATCCTTTCCAAACCTTTTTCTACAACAGACGCAAAGCTCACTGGTCTATAATTACCTGGGTCATCTCTACTGCCCTTCTTGAACAAGGGCACAACATTTGCAATCCTCCAGTCCTCTGGTACTAAACCTGTAGACAATGATGACTCAAAGATCAAGGCCAAAGGCTCTGCCATCTCCTCCCTAGCTTCCCAGAGAATTCTCCGATAAATCCCATCTAGCCCAGGGGACTTTCACTCCTTCTAGAATTGATAACACCTCTTCCTTACTAACCTCACTCCTTTCTAGTCTAATATCTCATATCTCATTCTTCTCCTTTACAATATTCTCCTTTTCCTGAGTGAAAACTGATGAGAAATATTCATTTAGCCCCTCTTCGATCTCCACAGAGTCCACACACAACTCCCCACTTCTGTCTATGACTGGCCCTATTCCTACCCTAACCATCCTTTTATTCCTCACAGACCTATAGAAAGCTTTAGGGGTCTCCTTTATTCTATTTGTTAAAGACTGCTCGTGTCCTCTCCTTGCTCTTCTTAACTCTCTCTTTAAATCTTTCCTCGTTAATCTGTAACTCTCCATTGCCTCATCTGAACCATCTCACCTCAACGTCACATAAGCCACCCTCTTCCGCTTAACAAGAGATACAATTTCTTCAGTAAACCACGGTCCCCTTACCTTATCACTTCCTCCCTGCCTGACAGGGACAAACCTATCAAGGACACGAAATATCTGTTCCTTAAGCCATTTCCACATTTCGATTGCCCCATCCCCTGCATTTTGCTACCCCATTCTATGGTTCCTAAGCCTTGCCTAATCGCATTACAATTGCCCTCCCCTCATCTATAATTCTTGCCCTGTGGCATGTACCTATCCTTTTCCATCGCTAAACTAAACGTAACTGAATTATGGTCAGTCTCTCCAAATTGTTCACCTACCACTAAATCAAACACCTGGCCTGGTTCATTACCAAGTACCAGACACAGTCTGGCCTCCCCCCTTGTCAGCCCTTTGACTTACTGTGTCAGGAAACCCTCCTGTACACATTCGACACAAACTGATCCGTGTGACGTACTAGAGTTATAGCATTTTCAGTCAATGTTGGGGAAGTTAAAGTCCCCCATAATGACCACCCTGTTCCTTTCACTCCTACCCAGAATCCATTTGCCAATCCTCTCCTTCACATCCCTGGAACTCTGTGGAGGCCTATAAAAAAAAACTCCCAGCAGTATGACCTCACTTCTCCTGTTTCTAACCTCAGCCCATACTACCTCAGTAGACGAGTCCTCGTCACAAGTTCTTTCAGCCACTGTTATACTATCCTTGACTAACAAGGCCACACCGCCCCCTCTTTTGCTGCCTTGCCTGTTCTTAATGAAAGGTCTAAACCCTGGAACCTGCATTCCTGATCTTGCTCTATCCATGTCTCCGAAATGGCCACAACATCAAAATCCCAGTTACCTATCCATGCTGCAAGCTCACCCACCTTATTCCGGATCCTCCTGGCGTTGAAGTAGACACACTTTAAACCAGCTTGCTGTCTGCCATCACATCCTGTGACCATGAAATCCTGTCCATGTCCTCACTACTCACATCCTCCTGTGTACTAGAACTGCAACTCAGGTTCCCATCCCCCGCTGAGCTAGTTTAAACCCACCCAAATAGCACTAACAAATTTCCCACCCAGGATATTAGTACCCCTCTGGTTCAAGTGAAGACCATCCTGTTTGTAGAGGTCCCACCTTCCCCAGAATGAGCCCCAATTATCCTTGTACCTGAAACCCTCCCTCCTGCACCATCCCTGCAGCCACATGTTCAGCTGACATCTCTCCCTGTTCCTCGCCTCGCTATCACATGGCATGGGTAACAAACCAGAGATAACAACTCTGTTTGTTCTAGCTCTCAGATTCCACCCTAGCCCACTGAAATCCTGCCTTACATCCCTATCCCTCCTTCTACCTATGTCATTGGTACCTATGTGGAAGATGACTTGGGGTGGTCACCCTCTCCTTTCAGGACCCCAAAGACACAATCCAAGACATCGCAGACCCTGGCATCTGGAAAGCAACACACCAACTGTGAGTCTCATTCGATCCCAACAAACCTTCCATCTGAGCCTCTAACTACTGAGTTCCCAGTGACTAACACTCTCCTCCTTACCCCCCTCCCTTTTGTGCAACAGGGACAGGCTCTGCACCAGAGACCTGGGCCCCACTGCATACCCCTGGTAAGTCATCCCCCCAATAGTATCCAAAACGGTATATATGTTTTTCAGGGGAACGACCACAGGGGATCCCTGCACTGACTGTTTTCTCCCCTTTCGCACAGTCACCCAGCTTTCTTCATGCCTTGGAGTAACTACTACCCTGTAACTTCTATCTATCACAGCCTCTGCCTCCCGCATGATCCGAAGTTCATCCAGCTCCCGCTCCAGTTCCCTAACACGGTCTTGGAGGAGCGAGAGTTGGGTGCACTACCTACAGATGTACTTGGATGGGACACTAATAGCGCCCCTCACCTGAAACATCCTGCAGGAGGAACATTCCTCTTCCTGCACTGCCATCCCTGCTGGTATCCTTGTCAGAATGCAATTTCAGCATGAGATTATAAAGTTAAAAGCAGGAGTACACTCGAAAGTGTCAAAGGCATCCTTAATATGAGAGCTGAGGGAGAGATCAATGTATGGGAAAGAGAGGGAATGTACTGTCAGTACTGATGACGTGGCAAGGTAGGGGAGTATGAGGTTATTGAGGACAAATGGATTGGGATGTGTTTCCAAAATCAGGAGGCAATTGGTGTCTGTCCTTCCCATCCAATACTATCAACAACAAGCTCCCTGCCTTTGCATGACCACCTTGACTTAGAGGCCATCCCGTTGACTCCAGGTTCGAACGTTGTCAGGTGCTCCACAAAAGCCATTGGCCAGGTTTCCTGGCGGTGTCTCTTCCATCTCAGGCTCAAAAAGGAACATGACAATCCATTGCAGCCAAACGTCAGATCACAGCAAAGGCAAGTCAGTGGGGAATCTGGGGTGAATCCAATTTAATTAAACGGGAAACCTGTTGTCAAACAGAAAGGGCGCTGACGACATCTGGCTGCTAAATCAAAGGATGCAGTCAGGCAGGAGATGTGATGAAACACATTGACGGTGCCAGTATTACATGGTGCTAATTGATTTTTAAATTCCCTCTTTGATTGCAAATCAATTGCATAGCTATTTCATCAATGATTCCAAACGATGTCAGGCTAAATTCTGAACATGAGAAATTGGACACATGTCTTGCGGCATCAAGTTAGAGATATCTTGGAGGCAGCTTATAAGAGGAGCAGGTGTAGCCCTCAGTTGTGTGAGGTTAGATCACAATAGAACACGTCCAATTCTGATATCAGGGATGGTGCCCAATTTGAGGAAACAAATGGGCTTGCATTTGTTTGCCCTCCTTCCAGCTGTGAGAGATGTGGGGGGATGCATCTTAGTGGTTGCGGTAGAATGCTAACACGACTCAATGTGTCAATACTGCAAGTCAACACTTGTTCTGTTATCAATGGCCAGAGGAAACCACTAATGGGTTTTAACAAGAAGAAGCATTTGCTATGACAACAAAATATTGTTAATTGTATTCTATTCATTCATGGGATGTGAATGTCACTGAACTGGGCCAGCATTTATTATCCCATCCCTAATTGCCCAGAGGGCACTTAAGAGTCAACCGCATTGCTATGGGTCTGGAGTCACATGTAGGCCAGACCAGGTAAGGATGGCAGTTTCCTTCCCTGAAGAATATTAATGAACAAGATAGGGCTTTTCTCCTCACAATCAACATCTGTTTCATGCTCATCATTAGACCCCTAATTCCAGATAATCTGTAAATTCAAATTCTAAGGACTCAAACCCAGGTCCCCAGCACATCAGCTGAGATTCTGAATTAATAGTCAAAACGTGTGGCACTGGAAAAGCACAGCCGGTCAGGCAGCATCTGGGGGACCAGAAGATGATGAAGAGTTTATGGTTGAAATATCAACTCTCCTGCTCCTCGGATGCTGCCTGACCTGCTGTGCTTTTCCAGCATCTGTAGTCCTCACTTCCTCCATTCTGGATTAATAATCTAGCGATAATATCATGAGGCCATCACCTCTCCAAATTGCTGTAGTTATAGACACAAGATTCATTGGTGTGTCAGACATAAGTATTAAGTGTAACAGGAGTCAGGAATAACATTTCTAACATGAGACAGTGTTCTTACTGAGAATAGTCACAACGCTGTTCCCTTTTTTCTAAAAAGCTGTTCCTTTTCTCAAGGATACTGTGTCCTTGGTTTTTTTCGGAGGGGTAATAAAGTGCTCCCGGCTCCGATCAGACCGGTTTGATACAGAGATGAAAAGGATTTTGAGAGGCCTTTTGTTCAAATGTAAACAGATGAGACTTCAGATCAAAGTGGTCATGTTTCTGAAGTGACCTGTATAATAAAAGGGGAGTGGTCAGCTCTCTAGCTGAGCAGTTCAGTCCAGAACTAGTTGGTAGTTCAGTCGTGCACTATGTGAACAGGCTCTCCCTCCCCATCTGCCCTTCTAACTGCAACCTGCTCCTTTTTTAAAAAAAAACTGTGTTTTTAGGAGGTTTGGTTATTGGGACTGTTGTGTATATTCAGAACAGCATAATTAACTCTAGTTTGGACAGACTGAGTTCTGTAGGGGCCCTTTATTCTGTTCTTTGTGTTGCATTGTATAATGTTGTGAATAATTTTTTTGCCTGTTTTAAAACCAGGTAGTCAACCTCACGAACTTACTCTGGGTAATTTTCACCGTACACTTACCAAAGCAGGTTGCAAAGTTATGGTCTGGGCTGCCTGTTTATGAATGTTTTGAGTGGTCTGGCCTAGTTCATAACAACGAGCACCAGAAGATTTATTCAGCAAGCAACTGACTGCATGACAACATTTATCAGAGACGTAAAGATCTCCAGCTAGACTCCTCATTCCTCCCTCCCCAAGATTTGAAGACATTGTTATATTAGGTGGGACCATCTCATGTAGATTTCTGCTCAGTAGTGGTTCCTGGACATCTGAAGGTAGAACAATACAATGACACAGGTTGGGTGAATGGGCTATGTTCAATTCCAAACGTGCTGCCAGTTTTTCAGCTGCGGGTAGTCCCAATTATTTCACCACTGCACAGGACCAGATCCCTCACTGAGTAGTTACATGTTCTATAACCACTCTGATTGATTACCTTTTGCTGCCATCATTTCTGTTTCAGTGTTTCAGTGTTTCAGTGTTTCAGTGTGCCAGTGAGCAGCATTGACTGCTGCACTAGAGAGTTAGCCATAGGCCAGTTTTTTTTTTGTTCAGGTAAACATGCCATTGTATTAATGAGTATTCGTCAGTGAAATAGGATAAATTGATTAGTCCTGAATAACAGGATGCTTTCAGCCTTTTGACACTGTTTTGCTCCAGGAACACTTTCATAAACCTTTTTTCAAAGTTTGTGCGAAGATTTGTAGCCCGGGTGCTCGTTGTTGTGGTTCTGTTCGCCGAGCTGGAAGTTTTTGTTGCAAACGTTTCGTCCCCTGGCTAGGCGACATCATCAGTGCTTGGGAGCCTCCTGCGAAGCGCTTCTTTGATGTTTCCTCCGGTGTTTATAGTGGTCTGTCCCTGCCGCTTCCGGTTGTCAGTTTCAGCTGTCCGCTGTAGTGGTTGGTATATTGGGTCCAGGTCGATGTGTTTGTTGATGGAGTTTGTGGATGAATGCCATGCCTCTAGGAATTCCCTGGCTGTTCTCTGTCTGGCTTGCCCTATGATAGTAGTGTTGTCCCAGTCGGATTGTTAGCTGTCTTCCTGTTTGTCCTATATAGTGTTTTGTGCAGACTGCACAAAACACTACATAGGACAAACAGGAAGACAGCTAACAATCCGCATACATGAACATCAACTAACCACGAAACGACACGACCAGCTATCCTTAGTAGCCACACACGCAGACAACAAGCAACATGAATTCGACTGGGACAACACTAATATCATAGGGCAAGCCAGACAGAGAACAGCCAGGGAATTCCTAGAGGCATCTAGCCAGGGGACGAAACGTTTGCAACAAAAACTTCCAGCTCGGCGAACAGAACCACAGCATAAACCTTTTTTTTCACTCCAACACTTTCGGGCACTGTTTGTCAACAGCGTTTTGTTCTTTACATATCTCTTTTCTCATATTTGTCACACTTTGAAATATTTCGAATGTTTTCACACATTGGATTGCGTGTAAGAGCTCTGAGTGTGAGATTTAATGACTGTGAGGGCGATGTGAACCTGTGAGAGTTTCAAATGAGATATGGTTGACAGAGATTGCTGGTGGGGAGGTGACAGTGGGTACAATCAACAAAGGAATCTGCGGGGTGTAGTTAGTGCGTGGAGGCAAGTGAAGATGCATTTATTGGCGTTAACAGTTCCTCTGAGATCATTAGACTTCCTGTGACATTGTTGTGAGAGTGTATATTCCCAAAGTCAGGCAAAGCATGAGAATGTTAATCTTACATAAAATTCTAGCCCCACCTTGAATATTGACCAGTTCTCCATTGAAATCCATCAGAACGGTAGTTAGCTTGTTAAGCGATTGAACCTAGATTATAGCAATGTCCCTGATAAATGTTGTCATGCATTTAGTCGTCTTCTGGATAAATCTTTTGATGCTTGTTTTCAGTAAGAACACTGTGTCATGTTAGAAATATTATCAGATTAAAGCAGAGATCACTGCAACTGGAAAAACAGCAGCTTTTTTTTAAAAATCCCTACAGCGTGGAAAACAGGCCATACAGCCCAACAACTCCACGCCGACCCTCCGAAAAATAACCCAGCCAGACCCATTCCCCTGCAACTCTACATTTCCCCTGACTAATGCACCTAACCTACACATCCCTGCAACTCTATGGGCAATTCAGCATGGCCAGTTCATCTAATCTGCACAGCTTTGAAATGTGGGGGGGAAACCAGAGCACCTGGAAGAAACACACGCAGACAACGTGCAAACTCCATGCAGTCCCCCGAGGCTGGAATTAAGTCTCTGGTGCTGTGAGGCAGCAGTGTTAGCCACTGAGCCACCATGCCACCCCAGTATTGATGGGGCCCAGTCACTGTGGAACATTCATTATTCTAATCCTTCTCAGGATCACCTTCCTCATCTCCTTTCCTGCTACACAGATGACTATGAGCTGGAAAATTGAGTTGACTCCGTTTACCAATTTCTTGCTTTCTCCTGTTCTATCTCTGACTCTTCTGGTCTCTTACTTTCAGTCATCCAGGATAGAATAGAATAGAATATCCCCTATTGTCGTGTGTACTTAAGTACAGAAGTACAGGAGTATAGTGAATACCTTGAAATGTCACCTCTCATCAGGCCATCTTCGGTACAAACTACCTCAGTACAGATATTAGACACAAAAATAGAGAAATGAAGGAAAACAAAGGGAAAAATTATATTACAGCTTTTCACAGTATAAGTTAGAAAAATGCAAAATGAAGTTAAAAAGATAAACAGTACAGTCTTCCCGTAAAGGGCCCGCAGTTGACCAGTGAGGGACAAAGGTGGAGTAGAGCTCCTGTGCTGGATACCTGCCCAACCCCGGTCTGTTTCTTTTCCTTTCTTAAAAAAAAAACTTTTCTTAATCATATAAAAGAACTTTTGAACTTCACTCGGATGGAATCAGTGACGAGATTGGCGTCGTGTGGAAGCGAGTCCCAAGTGGGATCTGGAGGGAAAGCCTCGAGTTTCGAAGCCCGGTGCGGTCTGGAGGCAAGGCCCAGTGCAGTCTGGAGCCAGGGTCTGGTGTGATCTGGAGGCAAAGCCCAGTGCGGTCTGGAGGCAAGGCCCAGTGCGGTCTGGAGGCAAGGCCTAGTGCAGTCTGGAGGCAAGGCCCAGTGCAGTCTGGAGCCAGGATCCGGTGTGATCTGGAGACTAGGCATGGTGTGGTCTGGAGGCTAGGCCTGGTGTGGTCTGAAGACTAGGCCCAGTGTGGTCTGGAGGATAGGCCCAGTGTGGCCTGGAGGCTAGGCCCGGTGTGGTCTAGAGGCTAGAATGAGTGCGGTCTGGAGCCAGGGTCCAGTGTGGTCTGCAGGCTAGCCTGGTGTGGTCTGGAGACTAGGCCCAGTGTGGTCTGGAGGCTAGATCTGGTGTGGTCTGGAGCCTGGATCCAGTGTGGTCTGGGACTAAGCCCATTGTTGTCTGGAGACTAGGCCCAGTATGGTCTGGAGGCTAGGCCTGGTGTGGTCTGGAGCCAGAGTCTGGTGTGGTCTGGAGACTAAGCCTGTTGTTGTCTGGAGACTAGACCTAGTGTGGTCTGGAGGCGAGATGCTGGCACGGGCTGGAGGTGGAAGGACTGTAAATTGTGTTTTTTTTATTTTTCCTTTTAATACTTCAAGTAGACTTTATTTATTATTTTTCTATTTTATACCAAATATTTAAGTATCTATAGCTAAGATGGCTCTGTAAGTTGCAACTCGTAAACATTTTACTGTACTCATTCGAGTCCATGTGACAATAAAGCTAATTCTAATTCTAATTCGATGCCATTCCTTGACCTCTCTGTCTCTGCTTTGGGATCCAGGCTATCTGCTTCAACCCCCACATTCACTTGACCGCATTGGCTAGCACCCTTCTTCAGATAAAGACTCAATTCCGCTTTCCCTCCATCCCAAACCAAATAGGAGGTTATCGACCTGAAATGTTAATTCGTGGCCTGACCTGTCGCTTTTAGATCTTCTCGCAGATTGCCAGCATCTGCAACGCTTCATTTTTCTACAACTCCACCTCGGTTCTCAGGGCTAAATTATTTCAATTAACTACTTTCTCTGACTGAATTACAAAACCACACAGTATTACATTGCAGAAGGAGGCCAGCCATGCCTGCACTGGCTCTATTATCGAGAGTCAATCTTGTACCTTGTCCCCACGTCTCCAAACAAGATACTATTCAAAAGAACAGAAATCCAATGCCTTTTAGCGGCTTTCTGAAGGTTAGTGAGTTTTGAGAAGATTTGTAGCTCAGGTTGAGGCTCTTGATGTAGGTTTGCTCGCTGAGCTGGAAGGTTCATTTCCAGACGTTTCGTCACCATACTAGGTAACATCATCAGTGAGCCTCCGGATGAAGCTTTCTGAAGTTCATCGCGGTCTGCACCACAAATTAAAGGCCATTGGGCCCATTGAGTATGTGCTGGTAGAACTAACCATCTATCTACTCTAATCCCATTTTCCAGCATTTAGTCTATAGCCTTGTAAGCCTTGACATCGCAAGTGCACATCTAAATGTTTCTTCAATACGATGGGGGTATCTGTCTCTCCCACCCTGACAGGAAGTGAGTCACAGATTCCCACCACCCTCTGGGTGGAAAACATTTCTCACATCCCACTCTAAACCTCTTGCCCCTTTCCTTAAATCTGTGCCCCTTGGTCATTGATCCCTCCATCAAAGGGAAGAGTTCCTTCCTGTCTACCCTATGTATGACCCACATAATGTTACACATTCCAATCAGATCCTTTCTGTCTCCGTTGGTTCATGGGAAAAGAACTCCAGTCTGTCTATTCTTCATCACTGAAACTCTCCAGCCCAGGCAACATCCTGGTACATCTCCCACTGCACCCTCTCCAGTACTATCACATCCCTTCTTTAATGTGGATTCCAGAACTGCACACAATATTCGAGCTGTGGCTGAACCAACATTCTCTACAGTACGAGGATAACCTAGATACTCCTAAACTCTGTGCCTCAGCTAATAAAGGCAAGTGTCCTCGACACCTTCTTAACCACATTATCCACCTGTCCTGATACCTTAAGGGACAGGTGGACTTGCTGACCAAAGTCCCTCTGACCCTCTGTGCTCCCCAGGTCTTGCCCATCATCATGTATTCCCTCGCCTTGTTTGTCCTACTCAAGTGCATCATCTCACATTTATCCAGATTGAATTCCGTTTGCCACTGATTGATAACCTTTTGAAATTTAAGGCTACTCTCCTCAGTATTTACTACCTCAACAATTTTTGTATTTTCACAAACTTATTGGTCGTCCCTCCTACATTCAAGTCTAAATTGTTTTATACAAACCACAAACAGCAAGAACCTCCAATCACTGACCCCTGTGGGACCCCACTGATCCCCTAACGCTATTAACCAATCCTCCTTCAGACCGAGGGTCGAAAGGAGCATTGGGTGAAAGCAGTGTATTCAGAAGTCTTACACTGCCGTTACAAAAGGTGCTGGTAAGACCACACCTGGAGATTGGTGAGCAGTTTTGGATCCCTTATTTAAGGAAAGATATTATTTCATTGAAGGAGTTCAGAGCAGATTCATGAGGATGATCCCTAGTATGGAGGGATTGTCTAATGAGCAAAGTTGGGACTCTACTCACTGATGTTTAGAAGAATGAGACATAATCTCATCAAAATGTGCAGGATTTTGAGTGGTGTGGTGGCTCAGGGGTTAACACTACTGCCCCACAGCACCAGCGACCGGGGTTCGATTCCAGCCTCAGGCGACTGTATGTGTGGAGTTTACATATTGTCCCTGTGTCTGCACGGGTTTCCATCCACAGATGCACAGGTCAGGTGAATTAGCCATGGGAAATTGCCCATAGTGTGCAGGCTGGGTGGTTAAACCATGGGAAGTAGAGGGATTGGTCTGGAAAATGTCAGACTGGGACCATTGGCATTTTGGAAGAAATGAAAGATGATGTTATTGGAATCCTGAGGGATGGGGGATGAAAAGTGTTGACCTTTACAAAGAATCAGTTGATACAGTTTCAAACTAAGAGTTGTCCCATTGACGATTGAGATGTGAGGCATGTTTTGTCTCTCAGAAGATCGCGAGTGCGTGACCTTCTCTCCCGCAGAGGCGGGCTACGGAATATTTCGAAGGTTGAGATTATTGCTCGCTAAGAGAGCAAAATGGGGTTGGACAAGAAAGTAGATTTGAAGCTGCAGTCATCCATTATCTTCTCAATTGGGCCAGAAGGCATAAGGGGCCAAATGACCCACCCTGTCTTTGAATCTGTACATTATTTGCGCTTGCCTTTATCAGGCTGTGTGAACCAGGTCGGGGACACAGGTTATCAGATTCAGGTTTTGAGGGGGACACATTTCAGAGGGTCAGGGCCCCCAAGTTGGGGTGGGGACTGGAAGAAGTAGCCAATCAGATTCCACCAATGGACTTTATGCACTTGAAATTTCAATCACTTCCTCCAACTCCATCACCCCCCTGATGAAAAATGGCAATTTTGCGCTCTTTTCGCAACATGGGATTCTGGTTTCCATAGTAACAGGGGTCATCACTCAGAAAAAGAGGCTGCAGATGCCTGATGACAGGCCCTGGTTTGGATAGATCAGTCAGATGTCAAAATCGCTCCCAATCAAACAGTTTCAGAAATTTGGCCCATTAAACTGATGTTGAAAACTGATTGAGACGTGTGTGTTTGTCTGAGAGTGTGTGCATATGTGTCTGTGTGCCTGTTTGAGTATGTGTGTGTCAGTCTGTGTGTGTGTCTGACTGTGTGGTGCTGGAAAAGCACAGCCGGTCAGGCAGCATCCAAAGAGCAGGCAAGAGCCCTTCTTCATCTTGCCCACAACGTTGATTGTCCTGCTCCTCAGATGCTGCCTGACCTGCTGTGCCTTTCCAGCAACGCACTCTCAATTCTGATCTCCAGCATCTGCAGTCCTCACTTTCTCCTGTCTGTCTACCTGTTTGAATGTGTGTGTGTCTGCCTGTCTGAGTGAGTATGTGTGTGTGTGGTTTTTAAAAAATTAGATTCTCTACAGTGTGGAAACAGGCCCTTCAGCCCAACCAGTCCACACCAACCCTCTGAAGAGTAACCCACCCAGACCCATTTCCCTCTAACTAATGCACCTAACGCTATGGGCAATTTAGCATACCCAGCTCACTTGACCTGCACATCTTTGGACTGTAGGAGGAAACCAGAGCACACCCACACAGACACAGGGAGAATGTGCAAACTCCACACAGACAGTCGCCTGAAGCTGGAATTGAACCTGGGACCCTAGCACTGTGAGGCAGCAGTGCAAACCACTGAGCCACCTTGCCACACCAAAGTCACCTGTGTCCGGGATTTGAACCAGGACCTCTCCCAAGCATGTGTCACAGTTGACACTAAGCGAGGATTATACCACTAGACCAATGAGCCACATTGTGCGTATGTGTGTGTGCGACACTGTGTGTGTGTGTATGTGTGCGTGTGTGTGTGTGTCTGTCTGTCCGTCTGTGTATGTGTGTGTATGTATGCCTGTCTGTGTGTGAGACTGTGTGTGTGTCTGTGTGTGTGTGGTGCATGTGTGTTTCTGTGTGTGTGTATGCATGTGTATGTGGGTGTGGGTGTGTCTGTGCGTGTGTGTGCGCGTCTGTGTGTGGGTGTGTGTGTGCGTCTGTGTGTGTGTGTGTATCTGTGTGTGTGGGTCTGTGTGTGTGTGTGCGTGCATCTGTGTGGGTGTGTGTGCGTGCGTGTGTTTGTTTCAGACCAGTGCTCAGAGTGCCAGTTGGATTTGTGCCCTATCTGGGGCAGACTCAGTGTTATCCTGTCTCTGAGAGTGGAGGGCAGCAGAGTGAGCTGGGCTCCATGCCCACACGGCAAGCCAGGCCCTGCATTTCTGTAGCGCTTCATCCCCACCATGCCCGCAGCCCAATGGCATACCTGTGTCCCCGATGCGGGTAGGGTGGGCCGCCAACCTGACACACAGCAGGATCCCAGAAACCGCAGCATAATAACACCCAGATGATCTGGACTATTTTCTTGACAATAAAGCTGCTGCTGGAGGGATTGACCAGGACCCTCCAACACCTTGAGAAACAAAACTGGTAAGCCCGTCCTCCTATCCCAAGCCACACCCTTCTCTGGGACAGTCTTTTACAACAGCTCAAGCTTGTCCTTCGCCTAACGTCTCTTCCAGAATAAAGAGGCTGCACCTCTGACAGCGTGGGAACTCTAAGGGGAATGATGTGCTTTGACTGATTTTCAGAAGAAAAGCAATTATTGAAGATGCATTCACTCATTCCTCTCCCAGGGAGGCTGAAGATAACAATTGGTCAAGGTAGAGGGAGATACTAAAGACGTAGACGTTGTTTCTTGGCCCCGGGCAGTTCTGACTGGTCTCACTGCACCATTTTCTACTTATTTACTGCCTCAGGTTAGAATTGAAAATCGATCAGAACTGGAGACCCTTGAGATTTTCTGTAGCTTCTCTTGAAATGTTGTGAAAGGGAAGCCAGAGAGGGAAATCAGGCAATGTCCCACTTCCTTTTATTTCAACTCAAGTCCCTTGTGCATACAAACATGGATGGGTGGGGGGGTGAGGGGAAGGTGGGGGGGGGAATGTACTGGGAAAGCGGGTGCCTTTGGCAACATCTGAATTATTTACTCATTTTCGATTGTAAGCGGTGTGTGCCCAAGATGTGTGACTTCAAGAGGAGCCTCCTAGGAGGTGCTGCTGGGGGTCTCAAGTCCTTGCAAGTTGTGGTTCACTTGCTACGACAAGATTGGTCCAGAGAGCCATGAGCAACAAGTTCTGACAAGAGTTTTCCATCAGTGAGGGAATCAAGGCAGGAAGTGGAGTCGATTGTTATCTGTTGGTGGAGCCAATTTGACGGGCCGAATGGTCTGCTTCAGCTCCTACGCCGTATAGTCTAACCACGAGGAGGATTCCCCTCACCGCTGCACTGCATAACATTGAACCATGAGTGAACAATGGGGTTTTGGCTCTGGCTGTGTCTGTTTTCTTTTCCCTCACCTCTCCTCACCGCGCATTAGCTGCCGTTGGTGGTTCCGAATTCTCAACTCCAAAAGCGAGCCTCTGCTAGATGCTGGGTAAAGGGGTGAGTGACAGGGGCGGAGACGGCTTTCCTTCAGGGCCCTGTGCGATTAATCCTGGACTCCATCCCAGTTGGTGTGCTCACTGTACATTCCTTCTGTTACCCAACAGATATTCAAGATGGCTGTAGAGCAGGACGTTTCAGCCAGAGCTCGTCTGCTCTGTTCATTACTTTTGTTCTCATTATTCTTGCTCTCTTCTGTTGATTTTATCTATTCTTTCTTCTCGGCGGCATCCTGAATTCCTGGCCTCAGCATGGACTCTGACTCCAGGCCTCAGCGTGGACTTTGATTCCAGGCCTCAGTGTGAGCTCGGACTCCCAGCCTGAGCATGGACTCTGACTCCAGGCCTCAGCATGGACTCAGACTCCCGGACTCAGCATAGACTCTGACTCCGGGCCTCAGCGTGGACTCAGACTCGAGGCCTCAGCATGGACTCTGGCTCCAGGCCTCAGCGTGGGCTCTGACTCCCGGCCTCAGCGTGGACTCTGACTCCAGGCATCAGCATGGACTCTGACTCCAGGCCTCAGCATGGACTCAGACTCGAGGCCTCAGCATGGACTCTGGCTCCAGGCCTCAGCGTGGGCTCCGACTCCCGGCCTCAGCATGGACTCTGACTCCAGGCCTCAGCATGGACTCTGACTCCAGGCCTCAGCATGGACTCAGACTCCGGGCCTCAGCGTGGACACAGTCCCCCGGACTCAGCATAGACTGTGAGTCCAGGCCTCAGCGTGAGCTCAGATGCCCGGCCTCAGTGTGGAGTTGGACTCTCAGCCTGAGCATGGACTCTGACTTCAGGCCTCAGCATGAGCTCAGACTCCAGGCCTCAGCGTGAGCTCAGACTCCCGGCCTCAGTGTAGAGTCAGACTCCCAGCCTGAGCATGGACTCTGACTCCAGGCCTCAGCATAGACTCTGACTCCGGGCCTCAGCGTGGACTCAGACTCGAGGCCTCAGCATGGACTCTGGCTCCAGGCCTCAGCGTGGGCTCTGACTCCCGGCCTCAACGTGGACTCTGACTCCAGGCCTCAGCATGGACTCTGACTCCAGGCCTCAGCATGGACTCAGACTCCGGGCCTCAGCGTGGACACAGCCCCCCTGACTCAGCATAGACTCTGAGTCCAGGCCTCAGCGTGAGCTCAGACGCCCGGCCTCAGTGTGGAGTTGGACTCCCAGCCTGAGCATGGACTCTGACTTCAGGCCTCAGCATGAGCTCAGACTCCAGGCCTCAGCGTGAGCTCAGACTCCCGGCCTCAGTGTGGAGTCAGACTCCCAGCCTGAGCATGGACTCTGACTCCAGGCCTCAGCATGAGCTCAGACTCCCGGCCTCAGTGTGGAGTCAGACTTCCAGCTTGAGCATGGACTCTGACTCCAGGCCTCAGCATGAGCTCAGACTCCCGGCCTCAGTGTGGAGTCAGACTCCCAGCCTGAGCATGGACTTTGATTCCAGGCCTCAGCGTGAGCTCAGACACCTGGCCTCAGTGTGGATTCAGACTCTCAGCCTCAGCACAGTCTCGGTCTCTCGGCCTCAGCATGACAGTTTCCCAGCCCAATGTGGCATTCATTCAAACCAGCTTTAGCTTTACCTTTCACACTCATGTTCTGGGCTCTTCCATCATTGAGGATGGGGATATTTGTGAAGCCTCCTCCTCCAGTGAGTTGTTTAATTGTTCATCACCATTCTCAACTGGATATGGCAGGGCTTAGATCATATCTGTTGGTTGTAAGACCACTTAGTGCTTCCTGTTGTGCATTGATTCCACTGTATGGCATGTACGTAGTCCTATCATGTTGTTTGTTCACCATCAAGTTGTGAACACTGCTCAGTCCATCACACAAGCCAACCTTTCATCCTTTGACTCCATCTACACTTCTCCCTGCATTGGAAAGGCAGCCAACATCATCAAAGACCCCTCCCACCCCAGTCATAATCTCTTCCAATCTATTCCAAAAGATACAAAAGCTTAAACCCACGTACCAACAGATTCAAGTACAGCTTCTTCCCCACTGTTATCAGACTTCTGAATGGTCCTCTCAAATTCAGTGTTGATCTCTCTCTCTTTGTGCACCTTCCCTGTAGCTGTAACATTGAATGCACTTTATGTGGTATGATCTGCTTGTACTGCATGCAAAACAAAATTTTTCACCATACCTTGGGGCATGTGGGCGGCACGGTGGCTCAGTGGTTAGCACTGCTGCCTCACGGTACAAGGGACCCGGGTTCAATTCCTGCCTCGGGCGACTGTCTGTGTGGAGTTTGCACATTCTCCCCGTGTCTGCGTGGGTTTCCTCCGGGTGCTCCGGTTTCCTCCCGCAGTCACAAAAATGTGCAGGTTAGGTGAATTGACCATGCTAAATTGCCCGTAGTGTTAGGTGAAGGGATAGATGTAGGGGTCTGGGTGGGTTGCTCTTCGGAGGTTGGGGTGTGGACTTGTTGGGCCGAAGGGCCTGTTCACACACTAAGTAATCTCATCATAAATTAAATCAAAAAATATAGGATTAGATGTGGCAGCACCAAGAAGCTTAAATGGGAGTCATTGCTTGCAAAAATACTTTGGGCTGTCTATCTGTTGCTGGTATTGATGTTTGGTGTATTGGGCTTGTTGACACATCATTCTTAGGTCTGCCTGGTGGTGTGCTTGGCATGTTCTCCATTGAACCAGGATTGATCCCTGCTCTGGTTCCAATGATAGAAACAAGAAAAAGACAGTGGTGAGGTTACAAGTTGTAGCTGGACACAATTCTGCTGAGGCCCCACAGTGTCTCCTGGTTACAGTTGCTAGATCTGTTTGAAATCTCTCCCACCTATCACAAACACAGTGAAGGGTATTCCCAATGTGAAGACGGCACTCCGTCTCCACAAGGTGATCACTCTCATTGATATTGCCGATAACAGACACAGGTGGATTAATAAGGATGAGGTCAAGAGCATTTCCCTCTTGATGGTCCTTTCAGCATCTGTTTTAGACCTAGTCCAGCAGCTATGTCCTTTAAGATTTGACCAGCTCCATCATTAGTGGTACTGCCTAGCCACTCTTAGTGATGGGCATCTCCCAGACCATACAGAACCTCATCACCTCAGGAGATCTCCCACCCACAGCTTCCAACCTCATAGTCCGGGAACCCCGCACTGCCCGGTTCTACCTCCTTCCCAAGATCCACAAGCCTGACCACCCTGGCCCTGCTCCTGCCCCACTGAACTTGTCTCTACCTACCTCGACACTGTCCTATCCCCCCTAGTCCGGGAACTCCCCACATACGTTCGAGACACCACCCATGCCCTCCACTTCCTCCAAGACTTCCGTTTCCCCGGCCCCCAACGCCTCATCTTCACCATGGATGTCCAATCCCTCTACACCTCCATCCGCCATAACCAGGGCCTCCAAGCCCTCCGTTTTTTTCTCTCCAGATGTCCCCAACAGTACCCTTCCACCGACACTCTCATTCGTTTGGCCGAACTGGTCCTCACCCTTAACAATTTCTCCTTCGAATCCTCCCACTTCCTCCAGACCAAAGGGGTAGCCATGCGCACATGTATGGGCCCCAGCTATGCCTGTCTCGTTGTTGGCTAC
>NC_057717.1:92040231-92070628 GCF_004010195.1 Chiloscyllium plagiosum | reverse complement strand
CCCCCACTCACCCATTGTACTCTATGCTACTCTCTCCACCCTCTCCTAGCTCATCTCTCCACGCTTCAGGCTCTCTGCCTTTATTCCTGATGAAGGGCTTTTGCCCGAAACGTCGATTTTGCTGAAGCTCCTCGATGCTGCCTGAACTGCTGTGCTCTTCTAGCACCATTGATCCAGAAATTGGAGTTTCCCCGTCCGGAGGTATTACCACCCTTGATGAGTGCTGGTCAGCATGTAGGAGCACAGATCCATCAGCATGGCATGTATCAATCAGCATATAACACCCATGTCTGTGTTTGACCTGATGCTGTGTCAGGTCGTGGGACCTGGATTCATTGATCAGTATTCCCAGATCATTTCCTTCCCAATGATATCCCACTGTGCTGCCATCTCCATTATGTTTGGTGGCAATAGCAATACGTGACACTTTCCCTTTGGGCTACAATTCCGTCAATATGACTCTGTCAGGCTATTGTTTGACTACTATGTTGGGACAGCTCTCCCAATTTTAGCACAAGCTCCCAGCTGTTGGTAAGGAAGAATTCGCAAAGTTAACATTTGTGCTGTTGCTGGTTCCATTGCTGATGGTCTATTCTCCGTCACCTTTTTCTTTCGGGCTTGTAGTGATTTTGATGCAACCTGATTCAGAGTTAACATTGTGAGCAGATGTAAGCCAGACTGGGTAAGGACAGCAGAGTTTTGTCCCTATCGGTGAACCAGATGGGAAAGTTGTTACATGATTGGGACTAGTTTTCAAATACCAGATATTTTTAATCAGGGATGTTATGACACATCTCTGGAGCAGACCAGGACTTGAACTCAGGCCCCTGGCTCAGAAGTAGGGACATTACCACAGCTCCACATGAGCTCCGTCATAGGGCCGCTCGCTCATTAGAGAAAGAGACGACTCGTGCTGGTTTAACCTGAGGGTTACCACGCCTCAGCCGAGGGGAAAGAGTGAGAAGGGAAGCCTTTGGTGGTAACCTTAGCCGATGAGGGAATTGAACCCATGATTTTGGTGTCACTCTGTATTGCAAACCACCTGAGTGCAAGCCTCCTGCTCAAGAGGTAGGGACATTAACACTGTGCCACCAGAGCCCGAAACACCTTCAGTGCAATTGTTTTTAGAAATTTTTAATTAATCTGTTGATACGTGTTACAACACTTGGAGCATTGTGTTCAGTTTAGGTCACCTTGCTACAGGAGGGATACTATTAAACTGGAAAGAGTGCAGAACAAATTTACAAAGATGTTGCCAGGACTCAACAGTCTGAGTTATAGGGAGAAGTTGGACAAGCGAGGACTTTTTTTCTTTAGAGCCTCTTGGGTTTCCCAGCATTAATCACTCCATCACTGAGGGCTGTACCTTACATTGCCAGCTCCCACATTGACAAGCTCATTTCACCTTGTAAGGCTGTTCTGCCATTATCATACAAACATATATGCAACACACAAATAACATGAATGACACACAGACAGCATGCAGACACACAAACAGCATACAAATAACATATGAGGGGGAATTTTATAGAAGACCGTGAGAGGCATGGATTGGGTGAATGCACCCAGTCTTTTCCCCAGGGTTGGGGAATCGAGGACGAGAGGGCATCAGTTTAAGGTTAGAGGGGAAAGAATGAAAGGGAACCTGAGGGGCAACTTTTTTACACAGAGGGTGGTACGTATATGGAATGGGCTGCCAGTGGAAGTGGTTGAGATGGATACATTAACAACATTTAAAAGGCACTTGGACAAATACATGGATAGGAAAGGTTTAGAAGGAGATGTGCCAAGTGCAAGGAAATGGGGTTAGCATGGATGGACATTTTGGTCGGCATGGACCAGTTTGGACCAAAGGGCCTGTTTCCAGTCTGTAGGACTCTATGACACGTCTAGAGCAGATAGGATGCCAACGCAGACCTCCCAGCTTAGAGGTACGGATACTACCACTGTGCCAAATGAGCCTATAATTACAGAATTTCGACATTTTCTCATCAACCTGTTCAGAGATGTTATGACACACCTCCAGAGAAAGTGGGACCTGAACCCAGGCCTCCTGACTCAGAGGTCAGGACATTACCAGCGCACCAAATGGACTCGTAGCTCCAGATTTTATCGTGTGAATTTAAATTCCACCCGGCTGGATTTGAACCCTTGAAGCCGAGGACATTAGCTTGGACCTTTGAAATACGAATCCAGCGATGTAACCGCTCCGTCAGGTCCTCTCCTCATTTTGCTTGAATGTTCTCATGAAAAATGCTGACGTTAAACCCTCTCCTTGAGGAGGGTGTCGGTGAAATCTTTCGATCACGTCGAGAACCTCATGCAGGCCGACTCTGGTGGAGTATTGTCTCGTAGATAAAGCAGCAACTTTCTGAAGCTCCAAAGGAAATTATCAAAGGTGGATGGTGTTTGGATGAGCTGGTGGCGGAGAGGTTAACCCAGACGAAATCCGTGAAGCCTCTCAGAGTGAAATAGAGATGTCACCTTGCTGTACACGGAGAAGCAGTGATGGCTTCATGATTGATGTCGGTCTGAAGAGGATGAAGAGTTTCGAATAGATTTGCCTGAGAAATCGCAACTCGTATCACTCAATCATTCTCGCCTGGCCCATGGAGCGACGGTGCACTGTTGATAACAGAAAGGTGATAGAGCAGAAAGAATATTCAGATCATGTAACTGGCACTTTGACTGAAGGATGGCAGGGGTTTCTGCTCAGATCCTGTCACTCAATGAGAGACCCTGCGCTGCTTCATGCTTAGCAATATAAGAACTAGTGGAAGCCATTCATCCCCTTGAGTCTAACCCTTTGTGCAATCCACTCTGTAGAATCTTAGAATCCCTACACTGTGGAAACAGGCCATTCAGCCAAATAAGTCCACACCAACCCTATTCCCATACATTTACCCCAGACTAATGCACCTAACCGACACATCCCTGAACACTGTGGGCAATTTAGCATGGCCAATTCACCTAACCTGCACATCTCTGGATTGTGGGAGGAAGTCCACACAGACACAGGGAGAATGTGCAAACTCCACACAGACAGTCACCCGAGGCTGGGAGTGAATCCAGGCCCCTGGCACGGTGAGGCAGCAGTGCTAACCACCGAGCCACTGTGTCACTCCTGTAGCTGAACTCCATTTACTGGTTTGACCTTGACATCTGACACATCTGCACTTTTGAATTTTCCAGCCTTTAAAGGTGAGGACAGATTTCCTCTATGTAAGAAAGGCTGGGATTTTTTCACTGGAGAATAAGAGATTGTGAGGCAACCCGTTATAGAGGTTTATAAAACCATGAGGGGTTTAGATAGGGTTAATGGTAGGTGATTTTTTCCCCTCGGATAGGGGAAGTTCAAGACTAGGGAGCACATTTTTAAGGTGAGAGGGAGAGAGATTTAAAAAAGTGATGAGGGGTAAATGTTTTACACAGTTCGCGTGTGGAATGAACTTTCTGACACAGGGGTGGATGGGGGCAGAATTACAATGTTTAATAGACATTTGGATAAGTACATGACCAGGAAAGGTGTTGAAGGAATGTGAACCAGGAGCAGGCAGGTGGGGGTAGTTTAGTTTGGGATTATGTTCAATATGGCCTGGTTGGACCAAAGGCTCTATTTCCGTGCTGAATGACTCTATGACCCTCTCTGATATCCAACGTCCTGATGTCATTGCTAAATGCGCTAATGCTATGAGCATTCAAGAAAGAGGTAGATCATGGTTTGCAGATTTTACAGCTGCATGGGGAGAAAAGAGAAATAAGGTATTGAGGTTAAGGATCTGCTTATGGTCTTATTGAACGGCGAAGCAGGCTTGATAGGCTGAATGGCCTCCCTGCTCCTGTTTTTCATGATTTTCTTGCGAAGGTCGTGCTGGCTTTGTGCTGGATCCCTGCTGCTGAAGGAAATATCTTCTGCCTGTCTGACCAACTCCCTTTCTTTAATCTTCTTCAGCGCCTCTAACAGATTCTCCCTTAATCATCTTCACAGGTTGTACCGTGTGAAACAAACACTCCTGCCCTGTCGTGAAATTATTCTTCAACCTGCACTCGCTTTTATTGAAGAAGGAAAATTCGGTGAGGGGAATCACATAGGAACTTACTGCCCAGAGTTTATTGCTTCAGTTCACAAACACTTCCATCATCTAGAGGAACAATTACCAATTTTTACAGATGCACCACGGAAAGCATTCTGTCTGGACATGTCATGCCTGGGTACGGCAACTGCTCTGCCCAGGACTGTTAGAAACCAAGGGAGTTGTGAACATAGCCCAGTCCTCCACACAAGCCAACCTTGCATCCATTGAGGCAAAACTGAGGACTGCAGATGCTGGAGGTCAGATTCAAGATGAGAGTGGTGCTGGAAAAGGCACAACAGGTCAGGCAGCATCCGAGGAGCAGGAGAATCAACGGAATGAACCTGATGAAGGGCTTTTGCCTGAAACATTGATTTTCCTGCTCCTCGGACGCTGCCTGTGCTTTTCCAGCACTACTTGACTTCCATCCATTGACACCATCTACACTTCCTGCTGCCTCAGGAAGGCAGCCAACTTCATCAAAGACCCCAACCCCGGTTGTAATCTCTTCCACCCTCTTCCATCAGGCAGAAGATACAGAAATTTAAACACGCATACCAACAGGTTCAAGAGTAGCTTCTTCCCGCTGGTACTAGACTGCTGAATGGATTTCTCAAATTTCAAATCTAATATTGATCTTGTTCTCTGCACACCTTCTCTGCAGCCGTAACTTGGTATTCCTCACCCTGTATAGTCCGGTGTATTCCTGTGTATTCCTCATCCTGTGTATTCCTGTGTATTCCTCATCCTATCTATCACCCCAATGCACACTGTATGGTGTGTATTCCTCACCCTGTGTATTCCCTGTGTATTCCTCACCCTGTTCTATCACCCCGATACACTTTGTATGGTGTGATCTCAGGAGGTTTTAGTGGGCTGGGAACTAGAACAACAGGTCAACAAGTGGAGGGATTGAGGGGAAGGTAGGGCCAGTAAATTAGAAAGAAAGGGCAGACAGAGACAGGTAAATGAGCATGATGGTACTAATTAGCTGAACTGTGTTTATTTCAATGCAAGGAGTATTATGGGTAAGGCAGATGGGCTGAGAGCCTGCATCAGTCCATGGGATTATGACATTGTGGCCAGTACAGAGACTTGGTTGAGAGCGGGACAGGACTGGCTGCTCCACGTTCCAAGGTTTCATTGCTTTAGATGAGATGGAGAGGTGGAGAAGTTGTGTTACTAATCAGGGAGAATGTCACATCTGCACTTCGAGAGGACATACTGAAGGGCTCATCCACTGACACAATATGGGTAGAGGTCAAAAATAAGATGGATGCAATCACTCTGATGGGATTATACTATAGTTCCCCACAACAGTCACCGAAACATTAGGGAACAAATATATAGCCAGGTTATGGAAAGATGCCATAACAACAGGGTTGACATAGTGGGTGACTTTAATATTGGCTGGCACTCCCTTAGAGCAAGAGGCTTAAGTGCATCCAAGAGAGTTTATTGAAACAGTATGTGGACAGTCCAACGAGAGGAGGAGCCATACTGGACCTTGTATTGGCTAATGAGGCTGGTCAAGTGACTGACTTTTCAGTGGGAGAGCATGTGGGAAATAGCGATTACAACTCCTTAAGTTTTAGGACAGCTATGAACAAAGATAAGGTAGGACCTTGCAGAAAGGTACTACATTGGAGGGCAAATTCCGTCAGTGTTAGGCAAGAGTGAGGTAATGTTAATTGGGAGGAGCTGTTATTGGGTAAGTCTGGGAATTGTTTAAAGACCTGCTGGGGAGAGTTCAGGACCGCCATGTTCCAGTAAGGATCAAGGTCAAAGTCAGGGACATTTGAATAATGAACGAGATTGTGAATTTATTTAAAAGGAAAAAAAAATGCATGTGTAAGGTTTAGGAAGCTAAAATTGAATAGGGCCCTTGAGAAATATAAAGAAAGCAGGAAAGAACTCAAACAGGAAACTAGGAGAGCAAGAAGGGGTCTTGAAATGATGTTGGCAAGTGGTGTTAAAGAGAATCCCAAGGCATTCTGCACATACATTAAAAACACAAGGTTAACTAGGGAGATGGTAGGAGTACTCAAGGAGAAAGAAGGCAATTGTGTTTAGAGGCGGAGGATGTGGGTGAGATCCTAAATGGGCACTTTGTGTCAGTATTCACTCAGGACAAGGGTATGGAGGAGAGTGAGATTTGTGTGGAGAATGCTAATATGATAGGGCATTTTGAGATTAAGACAGAAGTGGTGTTGGGTCTCTTGAAGAACATTAAGGTGGATAAGTCCCCAGGGCCCGATGGTATGTATCCAGGTTATTGAGAGAGGCAAGAGAGGAGATTGCTTGGGCCTTTGTGTCCTTGCTAGCCACTGCAGAGGTCCCGGAGACTGGTGAGTAGCGAATGTTGTTCTTCTGTTCAAGAAGGGATATAGGAATAATCCAGGGAACTATAGAGTCTCACATTGGTGGTTGGAAGGCTATTGGAGAGAATTCTTAGGGATAAGATTTATGCACATTTGAAAAAGCATGGCCTAATTAGGGACAGTCAGCATGGCTTTGTGCAGTGCTGATCATGTCTTACTGACTTGATTGAATTTTTTGAGGAGGTGACAAAGGTGATCGATGAGGGTAGAGCAGTGGTTAAGCTTTCCTGGATTTTAGTAAGGCTTTTGACAGGTTCATCCAGAAGATTAAGGCGGATGACACCCACGGTGACTTGGTGACGTGGACTCAGAGTTGCCCATAGAAGGGAGAGGGTAGTGGTGAAAGGGGATTTTTCAGGCTGGAGATCTGTGATGAGTGGTGACCTGTCGGGACCTTGTCTGTTTGTGATTTATATAAATGACTCGGATGAAAATGTAGATGGGTGAGTTAGTAAATTTCAAAGATCAATGGAGCTGTGGATAGTGTAGAAGGTTGTCAAAGGATACATGGGGATATAGATCGTACAGTCATAGAGATAAACAGCATAGAAATAAACCCTTTGGTCCAACTCATCCATGTTGACCAGATACCCGAAATTAATCTAGTCCTATTTTCCAGCATTTAGCCCATACCCCTCTAACCTCTTCCTATTCATGTCCTTTTAAATGCTGTAATCGTACCAGCCTCCACCACTTCCTCTGGCAGCTCATTCCATACACGTACCACCCTCTGTGGGGAAAACAGCCCCAGCCTATTCAGCCTCTCCATATACCTCAAACCCTCCAACCCTGGCAACATCCTTGTAAATCCTTTCTGCTCCCTTTCAAATGTTGCAGATATGGGCAGAGAAATGGCTGATGGATTTTAATCCATGTAAGTGTGAGGTGCTGCACTTTGGGAGATGAAATGCTAAGGAAAAGTATACAGTTAATGGCAGCATTGATGTACAGAGGGATCTTGGGGTTCAAGTCCATAGTTTCCAGAAAATGGCCACATAGGTAGACAGGGTGGTAATGATGGCGTATGGAATGCTTGCCTTTATTGGTTGGGACATTGAGTACAAGAGTCAGGATGTCATGTTTCAGTTTTATAGGACTTTGACTGGGCCACGCTTAGAATATTGTGTTCAATTGTTGTCGCCACATCACAGGAAGGATGTGGAGGCTTTGGAGAGGGTTCAGAAGAGGTTTACCAGGATGCTGTCTGGATTAGAGGATATGAACTATAAGTTTGAGCTGGATAAACTAGGGTTATTTTCACTGGAACGGCGGCGGCTGAGGGGTGACCTGATAAAGGTCTATAAAATTATGAGAGGCATAGATAGGGTTGACAGACTCTTTCTCCCAGAGTTGAAATGTGTAATACTAGGGGGGGCACACGTTTAAGGTGAGAGGGGGGAAGTTCAAAGGAGATGTGAGGGGCATGTTTTACACACAGTGGGTGGTAGGACTCTGGAATGCGCACCCAGGAGTGGTGGTGAAATCAGACAAGACAGAGGTGTTTAAGGGGCTTTTATATAAGCACATGGATATGCAATGGATGGAGGGATATGGACCAAGAGCACGCAGAAGGGATTAGTATAATTTGGAGTGATGTTCGGCACACCATCGTGGGCCGAAGGGCCTGTTCCTGTGTTGTACAGTTCTACGTTCTGTTTTCTATCTGCCTGTACTGCACACGAAACAAAACTTTTCACTGTACTTAGGTACATGTGACAATAATAAATCAAATCATATCATATTTTGGGTTAGTCCTCGCGATGGATAAACATGTGAAAGAGAACAAAGAATAGGCCACCCTGCCCCTCCGGCCGGCTCTCCCACCAACCAATAAATCAGATAGCGCTCCATTCACGATCACCTTTCACCCCACTCTATCTATCTCTGCCTTAAAAGTATACACTGTCTTTGGAGGAAGGAGGAAGATGCTGTCTGCGAGAGAAGATAATTCACTCCATCCCTGCCCTCAATTATTTTCAAACATTAACCCTTTCCTCCACCCAGTTCGTGATTCTCCTACAAGAACCAACAGGCTCTCTCCATCCACTCTGTCAAAAACCCCTCAGGATGTTTCATCTACTCTTCCCATTGCCTCGGGATGCAACCAATACAACCAAAGACTCCTCTCACCTTGGTGATACTCTCTTCCATCATATGAACACATGAAAATTTGGAAATTTGAAAACATGCACCAACCCATTCAAAAACAGCTTCTTCCCCACCACTTTTAGACTTTTGAATGGACCTCTTTAATGTTAACTCTGATGTATCTCTCTCTGCACCTTCCCTGTGGCTGCAACACTGTATTCTGCACTCTGTCCTGCTATACTGATGCACTTTGGATGGTATGATCTGCCGGTAGAGCACACAAAACAAAACTTTTCACTGTAGGTGAGACACTGGCCTTAAGGAACTATTGTTGGACTGTTAATCCAGAGATCGAGGTAATGTTCTGGGGACCTATATTCAAATCCCGGCCACGGCAGATGGTGGAATTTGAATTCAGATTTAAAAAAACTGTGGAGAGAAAAAGAGTCGAATGATGACCTTGAAACTATGGCTGATTTTGGAAAGACACATCTGGCTCACTGCTATCCTTAGGGAAGGAAACTGCCCTCTTTACCTGGTCTGGCCTACATGTGACGTCAGGCCCACAGCAATGGGCTTAACTACTCTCTGGGCAATTAGGGATGGTCAATAAATGCTGCCTAGCCAGTGACACCCTTGTCCTGTAAGGAATAAAAAATAAATCTCGGTGACACCAATAAACCAATCAATGAAAACACCCCTCCCACTCTTCCAAACATCTCGATACAAGCCTAGTCTGTCAATAAGGTGAACAGCCAAGGTCTTTCTCCCCAGAGGCATATATGAGCCAAGTGCTGGCAAATGGGACGAGATTAATTTAGGATATCTGGTCGGCATGGGACCAAAGTGTCTGTTTTCGTGCTGTATGACTCTATCACTGTTTCCAACTCATTACTGTCCTCCCATAAACGTTATTATCCTTGGCAAATGATCTCAAATACATCTTTCTGTTTGAACTAAATAATTTCTTTCTGATTACCTCTCTGTATTCACTTCTCATTAATTCAATTTTGTGACCTCTGACCTCACATTTTTCTGGTTAATGTCAAAAGTACACTCTGCCTCTTAATTACCTCTTCCACTTAATCATTTCCTCATGGTGTGGCCATTGGCTTGACTAGAATTAACTGGTGACTATAACTTTCAGTAAGATTGCGGAGAAGTTGCATTTATATAGTGCCATTCATGATTTCAGGCCATCACAAAGCACATTGGCAGCCAATAGCTATTCTGCCTTCCTTACATAGCGCACAAAACTTTTTCTAACTCTCAGAGGAGCAGATACAACACCCCCTCAGGACTGCACCTTCAAATCTGGTCTCCTTCCTATCAGAAGGATGTTGTGAAACTTGAAAAGGGGGTTCAGAAAACATTTACAAGGATGTTACCAAGGTTGAAGGATTTGAGCTACAGGGAAAGGCTGAACAGGCTGGGGCTGTTTTCCCTGGAGTGTCAGAGGCTGAGGTTTACAAAATGATGAGGAGCATGGATAGGGTAAATAGGTCTTTCTCCCAGGGAAGGAGAGTTCAAAACTAGAGGGCAGAGGTTTAAGGTGAGAAGGGAAAGATTGAAAAGGGACTTAAGCGGTAACTTTTTCACACAGAGGGTGGTGCGTGTATGGAATGAGCTGCCAGAGGAAGTGGTGGAGGCTGGTACAATTACAACATTCAAAAGGCATCTGGATGGGTATAGGAATAGGAAGGGTTTGGAGGGATATGAGCCGAATGCTGGCAAAAGTGGAATTAGATTCATTTAGGATGGCATGGACAAGGTAGACCAAAGAGTCTGTTTCTGTGATGTGCAATTCTAGATTTTGGCCAAAATGTGGAGTTGTATTTGAACTCACAACCTTCTCAATCAAAGAGTGCGATACGCCCACAGAGGGATAGAGTTCACCAATCCAGCCCACACTGCCGCCAACAGACCAGAGCCAGGAATTACACCCGTGGTGGAGGAGGAACACATCAGCTAATCTGGGTAGGAGACCTCAACTCAGGCAAAGGGACCCACAGTACCTTAGCATTGCCATCCTGACTGGATTTCCACAGGGCAGACAGAATTGTTCCCCCAATCTGTCACGCTGAGACCAGAGGATGGCAGTGCCTGATGGAGCTCCCCCAATGGAGATCTTTGATGTTGCTTTGTCACTACAGAGTGAATCAACAGCGGTCTGCAAAAGTGAGGTGAGCAGGAGATTCCCTCCGCAGTGGCATAGCACCATCAAAGGTCATCAGAGTCAACTCTGAAATCATGATGAACAGATGCCCTTAAAAGGGAAAAACAAACTTGCTCAAAGTGGAACTCAATAGAAATGAAACCACCTGCTTCTACAATGAATGAGTGAATGATTTTATCACCGCGTGTATTTTACAGGTGAGGGAAGAATGGTAAAATACAGTGAAAAGCTTTTCCACTGTCACCGTGATCCACTGCCATTTCGAACAGTTTAAGAATAAACTGGCATTGCCATCTTAGAACATAGAAATATTACAGCATGTGGCACGGTGGCACAGTGGTTAGCACTGCTGCCTCACAGTGCCAGAGACCCGGTCTTCAATTCCCGACTCAGGCGACTGTCTGTGTGGAGTTTGCACATTCTCCCCGTGTCTGCGTGGGTTTCCTCCGGGTGCTCCGGTTTCCTCCCACAGTCCAAAGATGTGCAGGTCAGGTGAATTGGCCATGCTAAATTGCCCATAGTGTTAGGTAAAAGGGGCAAATGTAGGGTAATGGGTGGGTTGCGCTTCGGAGGGTCGGTGTGGACTTGTTGGGCCAAAGGGCCTGTTTCCACACTGTAAGTAATCTAATCTAATCTAATCTAAGCACAGTACAGGCCCTACGGCCCTCGATGTTGTGCTGACCAATCTGAAGCCCATCTATCCTACACTATCCCATTCTCATCCATATGTCCATCCAATAACCATTTAAATACTCTTAAAGTTGGTGAGTCTATTCCTGTTGTAGGCCGAGCGTTCCATGCCCCCTACTACTCTCTGAGTAAAGAAGCTACCTCTGACATCTGTCCTATATCTATCACCTTTCAATTTAATGCTATGTCCCCTCATGCTTGCCGTCACCACGGAATTCATCTTGACTGGATTTCCACAGGGCAGGGTAATTTTAGGACATTTAAGTAACTGCTGGACAAGCACATGGGCGGCAATAAATTGAGGGGTGGGTAGGTTAGGTTGATCTTAGATTAAGATAAATGCTCAGCACAACACTGTGGCCTGAAGTGCTGTAATGTCCTATGTTCCATGTCTTATGTAACAAGAAGGAAACGATACAAAGATATAGCTTGAAGAGATGCTGAGCCAGCTCATCGTCAATGACTCCTGTCTCGCTAACCCTCCCCTATCGCCTTGCTGCCATCTTCACTGAACTCAATCGATGTCACCATTGCCCACTCTTCAGATCTCATCTTTCACCACTTGGCCCATTGTCCTCCACCATCACCTCGCCTTAGGCTGGACCAACAATGGCATGTCTCTTGCCACTGGGCCCACCTCGGTGAGGTCGCCATGATGTCATTCTGCTACCGCGTTCCTCCCCACCGGTGCCGATCAATGTCAGAGTCACCAATCCTCAGGCGCCACCTACAGGGAGGTCCTTGTTACAGTTGGATGGTAAACCCCAGTTGAGGACATCTCTGTGTAAAAGCTTTGCAATCTGAAGGACACGGAATCCACTGTTCAATACGTCTATGCTCAAACTTAGCAAAGAGATGGAGTTTCTCACACCTGGAGCATTGTGGCCAGTTTTGGTCTCTTTATCTGAGGAAGGATGGTCTGGTTACGGAGAGAGGGGAACAAAGGTTCACCAGACGGATTCCTGGGATGGCAGGACTGATGGATGAAGAGAGACTGGATCGGTTAGGACTATATTCTCTGGAATTTAGAGGAACCAAGGGGGAATCTTATAGAAACCTATAATATTCTAACATAACTCGACAGAGTAAACACAGAGAGGATGGTGCTGATGAATGGAGTGTTCAGAACCAGGGAGTCAAAGTTTAAGCACATGGCGTCAGCTGTTTAAGACTGATATGAGGAGAAATTTCTTCACCCAGAGAGTGGTGAGTGGGTGGAATTCTCTGACACAGAAAGCGGTTGAGGGCAAAAGGAGTTAGGTATCGTTCTTAGGGCGAGAGTGATCAAAGGGAAATGAGGAGGGGGGTGGCGGGGGGAGTGGGAACAGGGGCCTGAGTTGGATGATCAGCCATGATCATATTGAATGGTGGAGCAGGTTCAAAGGGCCGAATGGCCTCCTCTTGCTCCTACGTCCTATGCTCTTCAGTCACCAATGGGCTCAACACTGTGTGAGATGACAGTCCATCTGTCTTTTCTGGAATCAAAGGACAAATTAAGTTTTGGGTACTCAAGGGGTTAACATGCCTGGAATACATTAGGGGAGTAGATCATGTATCTAAGATAGATTGCTTTATTTGACAGAGAGAAGATTCATCTGTTTAGACATGAAGTGATGAGGTTTATTAATTGAGTGTCCCTGAACTAGAGATGTTTTTATAAGATGATTTTTCCACTAGATGGGAAATCAATAATTCATTCGTTTACCTCATGCAGGGCTGCAGATTGTGGACACCAAACATGAGACTTTGACTTTTTGTTTTGCGTCTGTGAAATTTCACACTTATCAAGGTGAGGGACGGTGTTGATTAATTGAGCAGTTTCCACTTCAGGCAGCTACTGTCCCATCACACTGTCCCAGGACAGGGACAGCACGGGGTTAGGTACAGAGTAAAGCTCCCTCTACACTGTCCTCATCAAACACTGTCAGGACAGGGAAAGCACTGGGTTAGATACAGAGTAAAGACCCTCGACACTGTCCCCATCAAACACTCCTAGGACAGGGACAGCACCGGGTTAGATACAGAGTAAAGCTCCTTCTACACTGTCCCCCATCAAACATTCCCAGGACAGAGACAGCCCAGGGTTAGATACAGAGTGAACCTTCCTCTACACTGTCCCCATCAAGCGCTCCCAGGACAGGGACAGCACGGGGTTAGACACAGAGTAAAGCTCCCTCTGCACAGTACCCATCAAACACTCCCAGTACAGAGACAGCACGGGGTCAGATACAGAGTAAAGACCCTCTACACTGTCCCCATCAAAGACTCTCAGGACAGGGACCACAGGGTTATACACAGAGTAAAGCTCCCTCGACACTGTCCCCATCAAACACTCCCAGGGCAGGGACAAAACAGGGTTAGATACAGAGTAAAGCTGCCTCTATACTGTCCCCATCAAACACTCCCAGGGCAGGGACAAAACAGGGTTAGATACAGAGTAAAGCTGCCTCTATACTGTTCCCATCAAACACTCCCAGGGCAGGGACAACACAAGGTTAGATACAGAGTAAAGCTACCTCAACATTGTTCCCATCAGACACTCCCAGGATACAGACAGCATGGGGTTAGATAGAGAGTAAACCTCCTTCAACACTACCCTCATCAAACACTCCCAGGACGGGGACAGCACGGGGTTAGATACAGGGTAATGCACTCTCTACATTGTTCCCCAGGACAAGGACAGCATGGGGGTTAGATACAGAGTAAAGCCCCCTATTCACTGTACCAATCACGTCCTCCTCGGTCCTCCCAGGCCACTCACCACCCTGACATGAAAATATATCACCATTCCTTCATTGTCGCTGCATCATAATCCTAGAATTCTCTCCTTGTGGATCTACTTACCTACGCTACATGGACTGCAGCAGTTCAATAAGGCAGCTTGTCCATCACCTTCTCAAGGGGCAACTAGGAACAGGTAATAAACACTGACCCAGCCAGAGACGTCCAGGTCAATGAGTGAATTCAAAAGCATAAAAAATTAATTATCTGTTCGCTGTCATATTTTGTTTTGTGGGAACTTTCTGCATGTGCATTGGTTGCTGTATTCCACCCAGTGCAACTAGAATGAATCTTTACAGTTACTTAATTGAATATAAAACACTTAGAGATATATAGTGGTCATGAAGGGGGCTACAGAAATTATGTTTTCTTCAGATTCCTCCTTTGCAGGGAGCAATTTTATTTGTCCTTGTGAAGAAGTGATGGATTTTGCTCCAATATTAGTATATTTTTCCCCTGTCACGGAATTCTTTCCTGGTCTTTTTTATTCATTCTTGCTATTGTCTTAACTTCCAAGAACTTCATTATTCTGTCATTGATCATTGGAAACAGACACTCCACGCAGCCCCCTGTAACCCTGCAAAAGCGCAAAGGTTTATCTGGTTTATACATCCATTGATAGCAACAGTCAAGGTGAAAAGAAGGACTTGCATTGATGTAGCACCTTTCTGAGCAACAACAATATCCTAAAACCAATGGGGGGGGGGGGGGGGGTACTCGTGAATCTTAGAACCATACAGTGTGGAAACAGGCCGACTGGTCCAACATGTCCACACTGATCCTCCAAAGAGTAACCTACCCAGACCCGTTCCCCCACCCTATTACTCTACATTTCCCCTAACTAATGCACCTAACCTACACATGCCTAAACAAAATGATTAATTTAGCATGGCCAACTCACTTAACCCTGTACATCTTTGAAGTGTGGGAGGAAACCAGAGCAATGGAGGAAATCCACACAGACATGGGGAGAATGTGCAAACTCCACCCAGACAGTCACCTGAGGCTGGAATTGAACCCGGTCCCTGGAGTGTGAGGCAGCAGTGCTAACCACTGAGTTTTATTTACTCATACACAGGAATAAGGCGTCATTGGCCGGCCCAGCATTTATTGCCCATCCCCCATTGCCCAGAGGTCGGTTAAGAGTCAACCACATTTCTGTGTGTCTGGGGTCACATGTCGGCCAGACTGGGTAAGGACGGCATTTTCCTTCCCTAAAGGACATTAGTGCTTGCAGATGGGGGTTTCTGAGATTTGGGATCATGATCAAGGTGGGCAGGACAATCCCATTCACTCTTCACCCAGAGAAAAAACGACTCTGCCTCCATGATTCACAGCCCAAACTAGCCTGGGCTAAAAGTTGACATTGAAGTCAGACGCAAATAAATTTGAGGAAATAAATCCTTTTGGGTAAATAAAGCTGTGTATTTGTGATCGGTTCGTTGTTTTTAGTGTTGTGATGGATTAGCCCAAATAAGGCCCTTTCTATCCTGGGCCTCATATTTGACATTACCATGATTGAGAGCATCTGAGTTAGATTAGATTAGATTCACTACAGTGTGGAATCAGGCCCTTCGGCCCAACAAGTCCACACCGACCCTCTGAAGAGCAACTCACCCAGACCCATTTCCTTCCGACTAATGCACCTAACACTATGAGCAATTTAGCATGACCAATTCACCCACGCAGACACGGGGAGAATGTGCAAACTCCACACAGACAGTCGCCCGAGGTGGGAATTGAAGCCGGGTGCCTGGCGCTGTGAGGCAGCAGTGCTAACCACTGAGCCACAGTGCTGCCCCACTGGGCAGTTACTGGGCAGTCCCTCAAAGTTCATGACATTTTCTTTAATCCTTCGTGGGATTGAGGTACTGCTGCAAGACCTGCCCGTCCCTAATTGCCCTTGGATTGAGAGGTTTGCCCAGCCCATTTCACAGGGCAGTTACGAGTCAACTTCATTTTTGTGGATCAGGAGTCACACGTAAGCCAGACTGGATAAGGATGACAGATTTCCCTTTCCCACAGGACATTAATGAACCAGAGAAGGTTTGCTATGAACGCTGAGAGTTGGATTTTGAGAAGAGCTTTATATGATGATCCATGAATTAAAGCTAAAATCCCACCCACTGCTGTGGTGGGATTTGAAACCATGTCCCAAGGATTTCTGATCCAATGCCAATACCTAATCCATAGCCAATTCCCATTCGGGTGCACCCCATTGGCCTTAACATAAAGAACAGGCAGTGATTAGGTCATTGATTCTCCATCTCCCCCACACAGCGCAAGTAAATGATGTTGATTGATGGATATTCCGTAGGTAATCTGTGCAGAGCACAGAGAGATGCCATCTTAAGCACAGACTGGAAGCAGGCCATTCAGCCCATCAAGTCCACACCAACCCTCTGCAGAGTGTCCCATCCCTGTAACCCTGCATTTCCTGTGGCTAACCTGCATAGCCTACACATCCCTGCACACTATGGGGCAGTTTAGCACAGCCAATTTACCTAACCTGCACATCTTTGGACTGCTGGAAGAAACCAGAGAACCTGGACGAAACTCACACACAGACACAGGGTGAATGTGCAAATTCCGCGTGGACAGTCGCCCGAGGCTGGAATCAAACCCACGTCCCCGGCACTGTGAGCCATTGTGCCACCCCTACTCATTTAGTGTTGCTGTGAAAAGGTCAAACCCTGTTGATTCTTTCCATTATGCACGCATCAGGACATTTTGCAAGAATATCAATTCAAGGGGAAACCCAACATTTGCACTGCATGGGAGGAGAGCACAAGTTGGATTCTGATTGTTGCTATTCTGTCGGATACAGCTTGGTCAGTAGTGACAGAGATAACAGCAAAATACTATCAAATGTTGTAAATCTGAAACAAAAAGGAACTGAAAGTGTTGGAAACTCTCAGCATATCAGGTAGTCTCTGTGGAAAAAGACATAATCACTTCAGGCTGAGGTTCTCTCACCAGGACCCTGAGAGTCAACCCTGTTAAATCTGCCCCTTGGATATGCCATGTTGTATCTCACAGCTAGCAAGCAGTATATCTTTAAAACACATGTCAAGGACATCAACACTGTATCATAGAATGTGAACTAAAATGTTAAAGGTATCAGACTCTATCTTGACTGAGGCCACTTAAAGCATAGCATGCTGAGGGAAACATGAGACTCTTTATAACAGATTAGCTTATGATGGACTCAGTTACTGCGACTATACTATGTATTATGTGAGCTGCCGCATGTATTTGTTGAATCATTCAATACCATATTACTGACATCTGGTGCTTATTTTACAGGAGCTAGCATGAGTGTTGTCACACCAGGTAAAAATACTCTACTGGAGACAATGTCAATGTCACTGTGTAGCTCAAGATAAATGCAAAGGATCGCTCTGCACTACTTTGAAAGAGAAGGTTAGTTTGCCCTAGTCAATAATTTTTCCTCAATCAAAATATCATAAAAGCAGATTATCTGATCATTAGTTAATGCGAGCTTGCTGCATGCAAATTAACTGCTGGGTTTCCTCCATCAGAACAGTGAGAGTAGAGAGTCATAGAGTCATAGAGTAGTACAGGATGGAAACAGGCCCTTCGGCCCAAACTGGTCCATGCTGACCATGGTACCCACTCAGCTAATTCCAATTGCCCGCATTTGGTCCATATCTCTCTAAACCCTTCCCATCCATGTACCTATCCAAATGCTGTTTAAATGTTGCTGTTGTACCTGGCTCAACCACTTCCTCTGGCAGCCCGTTCCATCTACGCACCCCGCTCTCTGTGAAGAAGTTGTCCTTCAGGTCCTTCTTAAATCTTTCCCCTCTCACCTTAAACCTATGCTCTCTAGTTTTCAAATCCCCATCCCTGGGGAGAAAGAAGACTATATGCATTCATCCGATCTATGCCCCTCATGATTTTATACACCTCAGTAAGGTCACCCCTCATTCTCTGATGTTCCGGGAAATAAAGGTCTATCCTGGCCAACCTCTCCCATGCAACATCCTCAAAAGTCTTCTTTGCATCCTTTCCAGTTTAATCATGTCCTTCCTATGACAGGGTGACTAAAACCATACACAATACTCTAAATGTAGCCTCACCAATGAATTATACAACTGTAACATAAGTCCCAACTCCTATATTCGTTGCCTTGACTGGTGAAGGCCAGCATGCCAAATGCCTTCTTCACCATCCTCTCTCCATGTGTTACTGATTTCAATGTACTACGTACTTGTACTCCTAGCTCCCTCTGTTCTACAACACTCCTCTGGACCTCATCATTTACCGTATAAGTCCTACCTTGGTTTGACTTTCCAAAGTGCAACACCTCCCACTTATCTGCATTGAATTGCATTCGCCAGTCCTTAGTCCACTTCCCCATCTGCTGAAGATCCCTCTGTAGTTTTTGATAACCTTCATTATTATCAATGATACCTCCCAATTTTGTATCACCCACAAACTTACTTATCATGCCTTGTACATTTGCAACAAGATCATTTATGTAAATAACAAATAACAAAGGTCCCAGCACCGACCCTTGGTGGCAGACCCCTAGTCACAGACCTCCAGTCTGAGAAACTACCTTCAGCCATCACCCTCTGCTTCCTACCACTGAGCCAATTTTGAATCCAATTAGCCTGGCTCTCCCTGGATCCCATGTAACCTAATCTTCAAGGCTAGCCTGCCGTGCAGGACCTTGTCAAAGGCCTTCCTAATGCTTCAAACATGAATTAGCTATCAAGTGCTTTGAGATATCCAGTGAAGGCGAAAAATACCATCCAAATGCAAGTTGTTCCTTCTGTCCAATAGGAGGTGAATTGGAGAGTCAGCAGTAAACGTAGAGTCATATCGCACAGGAACAGATCCTGTGGTCCAACCAGTCTATGCTGAACATAATCCCAAACTAAACTAGCCCCACCTACCTGCTCCTGGTCCATATCGCTCCAAACCTTTCCTATTCATGTAATTATCCAAATGTCTTTTAAACATTGTAACTGTACCCGCACCCATCACTTCCTCAGGAAGTTCATTCCACACATGCACCACACACTGTGTGAAAAAAAATTGCCCCTCTTGTCTTTTTTAAATCTTTCTTCTCTCGCCTTAAACATATGCTCTCTAATCTTGAACTCCCCCACCCTAGGGAAAAGAAATCTGCCATTCAAGCTTATCTCTACCCCTCATGGTTTATAAACCACCCAAAGAGTCACCCCTCAACCCCCAGTGAAAAATGTCCCGGCCTATTCAGCCTCTCCTTATAACTCAAGCCCTCCATTCCCAGCAACATCCTGGTAAATCTTTCATCTGGTGGAACAGAGTGAGGGCTGTTACAGGTTTGGGCAGTGGGAGAAATCAGCGTTGCTATTTTAACTGGAAACCACAGGCCTCAGATGAGGGGGAAGGAAGACAGTTTGTAAGCAGTGGTGTTGCATTGGGCAATTGATCCAAGAATATTAATGAACTCACTGTGCCCAGGCTCTGAATGCGACTTACTCAATCATACATTTCCAGCTATTAGCAGATGGTTTGTTCTGAACCGTTTCGAGAAGCTGTCAGTGTAGTTTTAATCTTCGAGTCCTTGATAGAATGACACAAAGTCAATGCTCTGGGAATGTGCGAGTCAGGCACTGACTGAGAAGTCAATCACAATTTTATTTTGAACTCCAACACGCGCCTGATCAGTAATAAAAGCCTTTCTAATGAGGTTCATTCACTTCATCGCAGCTCATTCAACTCCCATTCATCAAGAGAGTGAGAGGGGGGGCCTCCACCTAAGCTCCTGGCCTGTTCCTGTCCTGATCAATGCTGCTGTTGGTACTGACAGAGGAGCTAATCAATAGGAGAGTCAGGCTGCTAGGGAATGTCATTTACAATTAAAATCAAGAGACAGCCTGATCATTTTCTCATTATCGTACAAGACGGAATTGCACACTGCAGGAGCAGGCCTTTCGGTCCATTGTGTCTCATGCTGGCTCAATGAAAGAGCAATCCCCTCTCCTCACACTCTCCCCACAGCTTTACTAATCTATTTAGTCTTAGGTTCAGCAAACATTTTATTATCCAGCACCCAGGAGTGTACCACCTGAACATATATTCCAGATGATCAAGGGGTCCATAAAATCAATGTAAAAGCACACACTCAGTGATAGAAACATATTGCAAGAGGTGTATATGTCTCTGTTACTCTTTATAAATCACTTCAATAATAACACAACTTTGTCTTAAACAAAGTTTACCTGCGGAGAGCCTTCTCACTCACACCCTCAACTGACAACTTGGACATCGCGATATTTGAGGAGATATTGACTCAAAATTGAATCAACTGTTTGTGTGGCCAGTCAACTGAACAAAACATTGAGGGAAATACATTAAATAATTGGGCAGAACTAGACAGTACACTTTGTGGCATTTGAGATATATAACTTTTTGCCAGTTTATCGAGAGTGCCGATTCTTAAGTTAAACCAAAGTTTGCTGTTTCCTCTTTTACAAGTTACCATTGAAACTGCTTCCACTGCCTCTCTAGGGGCAGCAGGTTCCATTGCTATCTAAACAAAGACCCTGTTCGTCTTCCCCTGACTCTTGCCCAATGATCTTAACTCTGTGCTATACGGTGGGGACTCCCGGTGTTGGCGGGGCGACATCTACAACGGTTGGCAGCGTGGTATACCCAGAACCGGGACTCCTGCATCATCAAGCCTGCAATGGAGCGAGGAGCTCCTGGTTGTGGGGGCGAGTGTGGGCCCAGCGTGGGACCCAGCATTAGCAGTGGTGAAGAGTGACAACACTTAACGTTGGTGGGTCTGGCACAGGTGGTGGTGAGGAAATGGTGGAGAGATGGTGGAAGAGAGGAGGCAGTTATTCAATATGGCTTTGGATTATGGCGACTGTTGAAGCCTTTCATTATATTTTAACGTATTATTTGCTGTAAAATGCAATAAAGAAAAGGATAGTTATAGATAGATAGATAGATAGATAGATAGATAGATAGATAGATAGATAGATAGATAGATAGATAGTTGGATGGTTGGATGGATGGATAGATGGACAGACAGACAAACAGACAGATAAAACATTTGTTCATTCATTGTGTTGATCCTTGTCACTGGAAACAGGTTACTACCTATTTTGCTATCAGAATTCATGAACATTTCATATATTTCTGCTAAACCGGAACATTATTTATGTGATATTACTCATTCTTACCAATTTCTTCCTTCTTTTTTTCACCATCTATGATTGCATAATGTTCAGCACCTTTTGCAAATCGTGGTACTGAAGCAATCCATGTTCAAATGCAACAAGATCTGGACAGTATCCAGATTTGGGCTGGCAGGTAATATTTAAGACCATAAGACATAGGAGCGGAGGTAAGGCCATTCGGCCCATCGAGTCCACTCCGCCATTCAATCATGGCTGATGGGCATTTCAACTCCACTTACCCGCATTCTCCCCGTAGCCCTTAATTCCTTGTGACATCAAGAATTTATCAATCTCTGCCTTGAAGACATTTAGCGTCCTGGCCTCCACTGCACTCTGCGGCAATGAATTCCACAGGCCCACCACTCTCTGGCTGAAGAAATGTTTCCGCATTTCTGTTCTGAATTTATCCCCTCTAATTCTAAGACTGTGTCCACGGGTCCTAGTCTCCTCACCTAATGGAAACAATTTCTTAGAGTCCACCCTTTCCAAGCCATGTATTATCTTGTAAGTTTCTATTAGATCTCCCCTTAATCTTCTAAACTCCAATGAATATAATTCCAGGATCCTCAGCCGTTCCTCGTATGTTAGACCTCGTTCCTCATATGTTTGTGCCGCACACACACCAAGCTATGGCCATCTCCAATAAGACACAATCTAACTATTACCCATTGACATTCAATGGTGTTACCATCAATGAATCCTCCATTATCAATGCCCTTGTGCTTACCATTGACCAGAAACTTCAATCCGTCCACCACTGATGCTCAGTATCAGCAGTGTGTAGCATCTAAAGATGTACAGTGACAATTCACCAAAGATCCTCAGACAGCACCTTCCCAACCTATGACCCTTTCCATCTAGAAGGACAAGGGCAGCAGGTACATGGGAATGCCACCCCTTTGCAACTTCCCCTCCAAGCCACTCACCATCCTGACTTGGAAATATACCTCCATACCTTCACTATTGTTGGGCCAACATCCTGGGATTCCCTTCCTAAGGGCATTGTGGGTCAACCCACAGCATGTGGAATGCAGCAATTCAAGAATACAGCCCAACATCATCTTCTCAAGGGGCAACTAGGGATGGGCAATAAATGTTGGCCCAGCCAGTGACACTTATGTCCCAATAAACCAACAACATTGCACACATGCTCACTTGCATTTTTACACATCAAGTATCCTGCAGGGAAGACCCTGCCCAAAGTCTTCCCATGAAGGCAGAATTATTGGTTCAGCAACATGCAGTTAGGTGCTTGTTATTGACTGGCATGGATGTGATGGGCCAAAGGGCCTTTTACAGCACTGTGGATCTCGATAGACTCTATGCAGTGAGTGGAAGATATTTTTAAAATATTTATTGCCTGCATAAGCTTAGTTACAGTTGTTTACAGCAGAGGGGGTCTATAGCTGTGATCAATCATAAAATTTTGCAGTTATCTCGGTTTGGTAAACTGCTAACATTGTGCTTTACTTTTGGCATGAGCTTCCTGCTGCAACTTGCTCTCACTTTAGAAGCAATACCTATTACATGGTTCCAGGACTGTCCAGATGTGATTGTGTAATTTTTCAGAGGTGCCAGTAAAATAACTCCACAGAGGCTGGTATCCCATCACCAAGTCACCCTTTGTTTACACATGCAAAGTACATGACACTGACCGAGCTAGCACAGAGTCAGCTGTCAGAGTAATAGAAGCCCTGACACTCCAATATATATCTGTCAGCCAAGTTTCCCAGATTTATCCAGGTTAGCAGCCCCAATCAGGGAACTCATATTCTATGAGGTCCATTTGGCTGACCTTGTCACTTTCACTATGACAAGAGAGCCAGGTACTGTAAAACAACACCAATAAAGAATCAGCCTGCAGCGTTGAATTTCTGGGTGAGTCAAAATGGCTGTGTACGTTCCAGTCTCCAGTGCTGTGAACTGAAAGGGGATGTGAGTCAGAATTGGAATTCCTCATCAAAATGATGGGTTTGTAATCGAATTGAATCAGAGGCCTGAGAGTAGTAACTTTGTTATTGATGCTGGGGGAGACGTTGTTCCCAAAATCTCACTGAGGAGGGGGAAGCCCAGACTGGAGAAGACCCTGACACAGAGATGGCCAGTAAAAAGATCAAGGCAAGAGTGTAGAATGCATATGCTACGGAGGGCACCACTCCAAAGAAAAGGAATCTTGCCTAAAATTGGGGAAGCAGTGGTCTAACCGCAAGGTTGCTTTGCAAGCAAATGTTTAGTTGGTGTTGGACTTTGGCTCAATCGACCAACTTACTTTCTTCTATGTGTGAGCCAAGTCCTGGGTGTTCTTTTAGATGAAGCAATAGAAGATATTCGGTCTCACACTCTTAATTTATTTTAAACAGTAAGTGGATAAAGCATTCAGAGCTCTGGGTCTAAACCTTTCTGTCCCTGAATGTGGTGTAAAATTCCAAGCAGTGGAATGTGGTGAAACGGTTAAAAATTATGTCCCAATACATGTGTGAATCTAACCGGAATGGAGGTGTTGCTTAGTCCCGTGTGAATCTTCTTATCTGTATGTAACCAGAATGGAATGTGTTTTTTAGCCTTGCTCTGCTGTTCACATGAATGTTTATATCTGGAAAAGAATAAAAAGCTGGAAAAGTCTCCAGTTCGGTGAGTCTGCTCCGGGGTTACGTTTAACCGCCGAGCGTGGGTTGTTGGCAACCGCTCTACAAGAACTGACGGCTCCCAGTTTTTGTAACATGTAGAGTGAGCATAAACCAGACCCGTTGTGCGACACTGCGGGGAATAAAATGCCCATATTCTAGCAGTCTCGCCTCTTGGTCGTTTGTTCTGTGTCAGACTACTCTCCTACGAACCTGACCTTGAGAATTTTTTAAAACACTGACAAACTACAAAGTGTACCAGTTCAAAAAGTAAGACCCCGTTCTGTCCCTGACCCAGTCTTTTACACAATAAAAAACGTCATACAAACACTGAGGTAGGATTATCTTCTGATTGGCTGTTGATCTGACTCCATTCTCCACCTCATCACATTCCCGGATGTCCGACCCCACATGACCTTCTTTTGCCCGCGAAACGGAGCATCACGTGACCTCCTCGGCCCGCGAAACGGAGCATCACGTGACCTCCTCGCACTCTTCCGGGGCGCGAAACGGAACGTCACGTGACCCCCTTCTGCGCTCGTTAAACAGCATCACCACAGGCTTCTGAATGCTGAATACATTTACACTCGCAGCCAGCCTTCTATTTTACAAGTAAGGCATATACTTACACTGGCAAAGACTGAAATGGTTGCTGGAGAAATGTCAGCTGATCATTCGAATGAATTACTCCATGCCACACGGGCTGGGTGACTTCGGCAGATCGGAAAGGTGATGAATGGCTTGTGACTGTTCAAATGATGACCGCTGAAGGAGAGCGTCAACTGAATGTGAAGTGTCAAATACACACCGGGTGCATGATGTGACATCACGAGCTTCACAGAGTGGCTCAAGACTGTGACCTGGAAATGAAGCCTTCGGAGGTTGAGGCGAGAAGCAGCACCAATACATAGAAAACTTACAGTGCGGAAGCAGGCTGTTTGGCTCATTGAGTTCACACTGACCATCCAAAGAGCATCCCACTTAGGCCCCTAACCTATCACTGCATTTCCCATGGCTAACTCACCTAGCCTGGGCACTACGTAGCATGGCCAATCCACCTAACCTGCACATCTTTGGGAGGAAGCTGGAGCACCCGGAGGAAATCCACGCAGACACAGGGAGAATGTGCAAACTCCACACAGACAGTCACCCGAGGGTGGAATCGAACCCGGGTCCCTGGTTCCGTGAGGCAGCAGTGCCAACCACTGAGCCATCAGGTGAGCTAAGGTCTTGGGATCCTTATCCCATGAAGGCATACAAAGCCAAGAACCAGCAATGGGAAAAATGAAGATCTGCTGTTCCATATGGGAGACATTAAGTAACCTCCACTCACAGGAGCAAGTCTAATCCTTGGACGATTAACTGCCAGAAGAGATTCACAATGTTTCTCAGGCCACCAAGCCATTAGCTGTTGGACACATCTTCGAAGGTCTCCAAGCTGGTTCTTCCAGGTGAACATCATTTCAAAGTGGATGAGAATCTTAGATTGGCCAAGCAGCAGCTGAGGTGAGATGCAGCTGCCCCTAGCCCAACCTGAGAGATAAGACTGAGGAGCCATCAATCCCATAGACCCAGGCGATCCTGAAAAGGACAAAGGAAGGGTAAGCAGACCAAAAGATCATTCTTCGAGGAGCTGGTAGCTGATGAAAAACAAGTGACATCATGGTGCGGCTGCACAGGACATTGGTGAGATCATTTTTAGAATACTGCGTACAATTCTGGTCACCCTTCTTTAGGATGGATGTTGTTAAACTTGAGAGAATGCAGAAGAGGATGTTGTCAGGGTTGGAAAGTTTGAGCTACAGGGAGAGGCTGATTAGGCTGGGGCTGTTTTCCCTGGAGCGTCAGAGGCTGAGGAGCCTTATAAAGGAACATGGAAAGAATGAATAGACAAGGTCTCTTTCCTGAAGGTAGGGGTATCCAATACTAGAGGGCATAGGTTTAGGGTGCGACGGGAAAGATATAAAGAGGACCTGAGGGGTAACGTTTTCACGCAGAGGGTGGTGTGTGTATGGAATGAGCTGTCAGAGGAAATGGTGGAGACTGGTACAATTACAGCATTTAAGAGGCATCTGAATGGGAATATGAATAGGAAGGGTTGAGAGGGATATGGGCCAAGTGCTGGCAAATGGGTTTAAATATGTTTTGGATGTCTGGTCTGCATAGACGATGTAGACCTAGGGGTCTGCTTCTGTCCTATATGACTCTCTGGCTAAGTGAAAGCAGAAAAGGGGAATCACTGCAGAGCAGAAGAAAAAGTAAGATAAGGGAATAGAACATGAAGAGAAGGTGCAATTGAAGATGCCTGAAGAGGACTTCACCCAGATCCAGTCAAGGTGAGAGTTGGAGCAGAAATACAGCTACAAATAAATGTGAGAGCAGTGTCACAATTGGTTAGATTTGTGAATTGTGTAGCAGAGCTTGTGCCTACTGGATTACTGAAGTATGGCCTTCAACACACTTTCGCTGATAAGGATGTGCAATGGTAATGGGGATGGAACAACAAACTGTTGGCTTTCACTCAAACCAACCCACCATGCTCCAACCTTCATCAACTCAACAGAGACATTGGATCTGAGAGAGGTCTCTTTGCCTGATCAGTTACTTGCTCTGAGAACAATGGTATACTGAGAAGGTACTCCCCAGGAATGAGCCGTCTTTTCAAAACTAATCATTCATGGGATTTGGCGTCGTTGACGGGTGATGGCATTTGTTGCCCGTCTCTGGTGGTCCTTTTTTGAACCGCTGCAGTCCGTGTACTGTAGGTTGACCCACAATGCCCTGAGAGAGGGAATCCCAGGGGATTTATCTGACAAATTTCCGAGGAACTGGCGACAGCTTATACACGTGGCATCAACGCTTCTGAGATTATGGATGAAGTACATGGAGAGAGGCGTGGAATTAACAAAGAGATTTTTGTTTGAGAATGATCTTTTTTTTTGGCATGCGGAAAAGTGGTCAGTAACTGGGTCCTTTGATCAGACACTGAGTGTCTTTCAGTGGGGCAACCGTCCTGGCAATAAACAAGCAAGCCTGCTCTGAGCTGCTGCCTTAACACCGGTGGTAATGGTCTTTGATGACCCATGCCACAAACTCAATTGGTAATAGGGTGGGAAGGGCCATTCACGGGGTGGACATGGGCAGTGCCAGAATCCCCAGTAGATATGCCCTCCCACCCCTTCCCACCTAATTACATACCCTCACAACCAATGAACACACCTTTCTGCCATACAGTTATACAGCACAGACCATGCCAAACATAATCCCAAACTAAACTAGTCCCACTTGCCTGCATTTCCCTCCAAACCTTTCCTATTCATGAACTTATCCAAATGTCTTTTAAACATTGTAACTGTACCCACATCCATCACTTCCTCTGGAAGATCATTCCACCCATGAGCCACTCTCTGTGTAAAAGAAAATTGCCCCTCATGTCTTTTTAAATCTCTCTCCTTTCACCTTGAAAATACTCTGCCTAGTCTTGAAACCCCTTACCCTTGGGAAAAGACACCTGTCATTCACCTTATCTATACCCCTCATGGTTTTACAACCTTCTATTTGGTCACCGCTCAACCTCTGATGCTCCAGTGAAAAAAATTCCAGCCTTTCCTTATAATTCAAACCCTCCATTCCTGGGCAACATCCTGGTCAATCTCTTCTGAACCCTCTCGTTGCACAATGCCGTGACTTGGAATTTAAGTCGCATCGGGAGAATCCTGGAAGTGTGGAAGCAGGCCATTTGGCCCATCGAGTCCACGCCATCCCTCCGAAAAGCATCCCACCCACACCCTATAACCGTCCATTCCCCATGGTCAATCCCCCTAACCTGTACAGCCTTAGATTGTGGAGGGGGGGGGAAACCAAGGCAGGCACAGAGAGAGTGTGCAAACTCCACACAGACAGTTATCTGAGAGTGGAATTGAACTCAGATCCCTGGTACTGTGAGGCAGCAGCGCCAAGATCTGTGCCACCCCAAGAAACTTAAGGGGCTTTTCTTTGAAATGTGGCTTGTGACATTGGCCTGTCTCACCTTTGCAAACACAAAAGAATGAATTATCAAAAAAAAACCTCTCAGAGAGTCATAAACCAGCATTGAATAAACTTAACATTGATATCTCTACAATGTAAATGATTATCACCGAACAGTCTATTTAGTTAATGTTTTATTTAATATTTTGATGACACGCTAAAGTTCATCAATATAGATGAAATAATTCAGAGATTAACCATTGATTAGATTTTGAATATGAGAAAACATAACTTTAATTTGGAGCTGATTAATATTTTATCAACCAAAAGTGGATTTTTGACAAATCTATGAAAGCTGAATTTCAGGGCTTACAGTAAAGGTCAGGAAACATCATTGATGTGACCCAGAATATTATCAGTTGAAAGGGCATGATTCTTGCTGCTATTTTCTGGAAGATTCATTTCAGTTCAGACCCATAGAGGTAGCAGTCCGCAACATCAAAATGAAACAGGAAACAGGAGTAGGCCTTTCAGCCTCTCGAGCCTGTCTCACCATTCAGTGAGGTTTTGGCCCATCTGTGGCCTAACTCCGTGTACATTTGGCCCATATCCCTTAATACTTTTGCTGAACAAAAATCTCAGATTAAATCAAACAACTGAACCTAGCCTCGACTACCATTCCTGAGAGAGCATTCCAAACCTTTCAGTCTGCAACTGATCTCCAAAACGAGTGGGAGACCTGCCTAAATCCTAAATAATGGCACTGCTTGGAATGAGCTGATGAGGGATGTACAGGAATGTTGTATTTCCCATTGCTAGAGTCCGCTGAGCAATGTTGCTTGTCACAATCTGAATATGGTTAATAATCATTCCTGTTTTGATGTACTCCCTCACTGAACCCAAGCCAAAACCTTTATCTCTTTCATCTCTCTGTGTCTCTCTTTCTCTTTCTCTCTCTCTCTCACTGTCTCTTTGTTTCCTTTACTTACTGAAACTCTCTCGCTCACTTTCTTTCAGATGTTTTCTCTCTTTTGACAATTATCTCTGCCACTCTTGTTGACTGTGAGGAAGAGAAGTGATCCAAATATTAATTTTCACAAGACAATGCCAGATGTGGCCTGGGTGGCTCAGTGGTGAGCACTGCTGCCTCACAGCACTAGGGACCCAGGTTCGATTCCAGCCTCGGGTAACTGTCTGTGTGGAGTTTGCGCATGCTCCCTGTGTCTGCGTGGGTTTCTTCTGGGTTTCCTCCCACAGTCTAAAGATGTGCAGGTCAGGTGGATTGGCCATGGGAAATTGCCCGATGGTGTGCAGGCTCAGTGGATTAATGATGGTGAATGTGGGGGCAGGGTGGGGTATGCCTCAGAGGGTTGGCGTGGACATGATGGGCTGAGTGGCCTCTTTCTGTACTTCTGGATTGGATGAACTCCTTGCATGTTTCTCCTGAGCTTGAAACAAAGGACACTTTGCCCAAGAAAAGGACTGGGTACAACAGCAGTAATGTTGCACCGTATGAGAGAGGTCATGTGGCCCACTATGTGAATGGAATAAAGTTATTGCATTTCTGCCACAGAAGCACCAGCCCTTTGTACTCTTTCTTGTGCTCACTCCATTTCTTTGCAATTCCTTTCAGCAAAGCATGTAAGGCAGGAACCCTCCAGAACTCATCTTTACTACCCATTGAGGATTCCCAGACAGCATTCGCTGGAATCTACCACACCATAGGTACCAAAGGGAACTGTTCCAGGAAGTCACTCCATAGCCAACAGCAAGTGTGTGCGTGAGTGTGAGTGTGTGTGTCTGTGTGTTAGTGTGTGTGTGTGAGTGTGTGAGTATGTGCATGGTTTGAATATGTGAGTGAGTATGGGTGAGTGTGTGTGAGTATGTGCATGGTTTGAGTGTAAGTGGGTGAGTGTGTGTGTAAGTATGTGTGAGTATGTGCATGGTTTGAGTGTAAGTGGGTGAGTGTGTGTGTGTGAATATGTGCATGGTTTGAGTGTAAGTGGGTGAGTGTGTGTATGTGCATGGTTTGAGTGTAGAACATAGAACATAGAACATAGAACAATACAGCACAGAACAGGCCCTTCGGCCCACAATGTTGTGCCGAACTTCTAACCTAGATTAAGTACCCATCCATGTACCTATCCAAATGCCGCTTAAAGGTCGCCAATGATTCCGACTCCACCACTCCCACGGGCAGCGCATTCCATGCCCCCACCACTCTCTGGGTAAAGAACCCACCCCTGACATCTCCCCTATACCTTCCACCCTTCACCTTAAATTTATGTCCCCTTGTAACACTCTGTTGTACCCGGGGAAAAAGTTTCTGACTGTCTACTCTATCTATTCCTCTGATCATCTTATAAACCTCTATCAAGTCACCCCTCATCCTTCGCCGTCCCAACGAGAA
>NC_057717.1:92023913-92035060 GCF_004010195.1 Chiloscyllium plagiosum | reverse complement strand
GAGGGGCGAAAGTAATGTTACGTGTGGTGCATGAGGAATTGTGAGGGGCAGAAGTGGCTGTGGAAGCGGCCATGATGGGGGCGGTAGTGATGTCATCAATCAGTGTGGGGGTGGTGGCTGCACCAGCCGCATGGCTAATGGCGTCCGAGCAGTTCCAGAGGGAACCTTCTGGAATGTTTGAAGGGCGCTGGTTATCGAGGTGGTAATATAAAAGTTTGTTGTAATTACAGTTTTTGATGTTTGAGAATGTGTTGCAATATTGTTTGTTGAGAGTATGAATTCTCCTAAGAATATAGTAAAGGAGGGATCCTTTGCAATTCTGAGAGAGTGTGGCCCTCAGCTGAGGCAGGGCTGACTGTAGAGAGGTTAGGTGCCGGCACATTGCTGTGAGCGTGGAGCGGAGGATCTTGAAGGAGAACTGTTGCTGGTGTTTTCGAATCTGTAGTCTGTACTGTTTGTCCTGTTCGGGTCCGAACTCTGCTGGTTTAAAGGTGTTCCGGAGTCCGTGTGGGATGAGTTGGTTACGGAGGCAGGCACCGAGGAAGCAAATGTGGCTGTGGTCGTGAGTCTGTTTCAGGACATGGTTGAAGAGCTTCAGGGCAGAGGAGATGACCTGGTGGTTACAGTGAGAGAAAGAGAGAGAGACTCCCTAAGATTCTTGTAGAGAGAGGAGGAAAACTTCTTCAAGGCAAGCATCCTTGCAAGAGGATTCGCACTAGGGTTGAAATCAACTAGGTAAAAACAATGACTGCAGATTCTGGATTAGAGTGGTGCTAGAAAAGCACAGCAGTTCAGGCAGCATCCGAGGAGCAGGAAAATTGACTTTTCAGGCAAAAGCCCTTCATCAGGAATAAAGCTCTGCATCTGCAGTCCTTGTTTTTACCATTACCCATAAATCCTGTAATTCTTCATCTTCACTTCCAATTCATTATCGGTCGCTGTAATTCCTCAACTCCCCCTCCCATCCTCTTTAATTCCGTAAACACCATATGAAATCTCATCCCTCACACTATAGTATCTAATTCCATCTCTAATAATTCACATCCCTCTCTGATAACTCAAGCCTCTCTCTGATATTTTATCTCTCCCCCTCTGACCTCTCACCTCTCTGATAGTTCACCTTCTCTGATATCTTCCTTCCCTCTTTAATATAAACCTTCCACTCTATTATCTCAACCCCCTCTCTGTTACCCCACCTCCCTCTTTAATATCAAGCCTCCCTCTCTGATACCTGACCTCTCTGTGTGACATCTGACATCTCTGTCAGATATGTGGCATCCCATCATGCCTTGGAAGTGAAGGAATGATTGGAGGGGGCTGGGGGAGGGAGATGGAGGGAGCTGGGTGGAGCAGCCATGTGAAGGAGTAGGCAGTGACGATCCCCTGATTCAGTAATGAGAAGACGAGATAGTTATTTTACTCTGCCACACTCTGTCAGAGCTGAAAGCCGGATCGTTGGCCTCAGGCTTTGAATGCGGGTTTTGTTAATGAATACATTTCTGAAAGAGAATAAAAATCAAGATCGTACAAGAATTTGGGAATGAGTACAAATGTACATTTTGCACCAGTCAGGCTAACGTAGTTGTCTTCTCTGATATAACACTTTAAGGGATTTGATTTTATCTTCCCTTTACAAGGCTGTGATGATCTATTGCTTAAGGCAGCTCCAGAATTGAAGCAGAGATTTTAATTTAATGGGGGATTTGTTATTTACTCATTGAGGACAGGCTAGGTGTCAGTGCACAGTACGTTTAACTTAATGGCTGTAATTTAATGAGGATCTTCTGCTGATTAAGAAGAAGAGATGCCAGTACTGGAGAGTGGAGCACTTTTCTCTGCAGAAACCCAGACTCAGTTTATGCCCCGATCAGCAATCTCCTCTGAGCCGTCCCAGCCACTTTGTGACTTCACACGTTAGTGCCATTCGAATAGCCACAGCTCCAGGTTCCACAGAAAACCTACTCATTTATAGTTTCTGTTTCCCCTGATTTTACATTGAGAGCACCAGCCCAGGGCCATTGAAACACCAGCAACCATTTTGTTTTCTTTCTGATCATGCCATGTGCTTTTTTTTTTGTGTGTGTTGTGCACGTGAAATGAAAGAAGGGCTTGCATTTGAGGTATTTGCGAATTCAGAGATGTGGGACTCAAACCTGGGTCATCTGGCTCAGAGGCAGGGACAGTACCACTGCATCATGGGAGTCACCTTCAACGGGCTATTTATGGTTAACCATGAGCTAGTCCTCACCCAAACACATCTGACCTGCGGCCATCACAGAGAAGTATGGTGACAGAAACAGGTAGAGGCCATTTGGTTCCTCAAAATCTTTCCCATCATTCAATGAGTTTGAGGTGGATTTGTATCTGAGCACTTTGTCCCTCAATATCTTTGAATGAAAAATGAACCTAACTAACTCAAAATTTGAAATTAACAATTGACTCTATGTCAATCGTCATTTGTAGTATGTAGATCAAATCTTGGCTATCTCAATCCCAGAGACGATAACCCTGGTTGAGTGGTCACTGGAGTCAGATAATGCCTGGACTCAGCAAAGCCTCTAAAGATCCCTAAACCTGCTCTCTCACTAGGCAGAGGTGGCTGATGTAGACTAGCTTGAGAGCGTTCTTACCTCGGTTAACCGGAAAAAGTTGCAAAGAAAGAACCGTTAAGGTAACCCCAGCTGGCGTCACTTTGCATCACAATCCAACCATCCAGCCATCTGATCTAAACCTACACTACACAGTCTCAGCTGGCCAATATCCTCTTCTGAAATGGCATTGTCCAGGATTCCAGGGAGTGGTCTAACCAAGGCTTTTTACCTTCTGAAGCATAGCTTGTACCTTCTTGTATTTGAGCCCTTCGGACTTCAAGAGCATCCGGCCCATTGAGAGTCACTGGCCGGTCAGAGGCCAACAGCTCTTGGACTCAGCGGCGCCCCCAGAGAAAACCATGGCAGTTGCTGGAACAGCATCCCTGGAATCCCAGGTTTGAGCAGGAGCCAGGAACAAGGCTAGGGATTTGGTGAGGGAGGCAATGCGCTTTCTTGAATTAGGCATCTCAGAAGGAGAGGCCGGAGCTATGCTCTCTTTCCTATGAGGAAAGCTGTTCTGGTTATGGAGGGGGTGCAGCTAAAATTTACCAAATTGATTCCTGGGATGGCATACAAAGAGAGACTGGATTGGTTATGACTATATTGACTGAGGAGTGTAGAAGAACGAGGGGGTGATCTCAAAGAAACCCATAACATTCTAACAGGATTAGACAGGATAAACACAGGTAGGATGTTCCTGATAACTGGGGAGTCTAGAAACAGAGGTCCCAGTCTAAGGATACAGAGTAGGCCATTTCGGACTGAGATGAGGAGAATTTTAATCACGCAGAGAATGGTGAGTCACTCAGACAACAATTAGAGTCATAGGGTCATAGCATGGAAACAGACCCTTCAGTCCAACCCGTCCATGCCGACCAGATATCCCAACCCAATCTATTCCCACCTGCCAGCACCCGGCCCATATCCCTCCAAACCCTTCCTATTCATATACCCATCCACATGCCTTTTAAATGCTGTAATTGTACCAGCCTTCACCACTTCCTCTGGCAGCTCATTCCATACACGTACCACCCTCTGCGTGAAAAAGTTGCCGCTTAGGTCATAAGGAGTTAGATACAGTGCTTAGAGAAAAAAAGATCAAAGAGTATGGGGAGAAAGTGGAACAGGAGACTGAGCTGGATGATCATATTGAACGGAAAAGCGCAGCAGGTCAGGCAGCATCCAAGGAACAGGAGAATCGACGTTTCGGGCATAAGCCCTTCTTCAGAAATCCTTCTTATGCCCGAAACGTCGATTCTCCTGCTCCCTGGATGCTGCCTGGCCTGCTGCGCTTTTCCAGCAACACATTTTCAGCTCTGATCTCCAGCATCTGCAGTCCTCACTTTCTCCTCGAAAATCATATTGAACGGCAGAGCAAGCTCAAAAGGGTCAAATGGCCTACTCCTGCTCCTATTTTCAACATTTCTGGTGGGGGTAGGAAGGTGACAATGTTTGGGTACATCACCACCCCACTTCCCTAATTACCTTTTCCCTCTTATGAGCTTTGGGGGCATTGTTGATGTGAGTTAGAGTACGGACAACAGAGATTTGGCTTAGCCCAGACGGGTCCAATCAAAACACGATGTACTGAAGAAACTCAGTAGATCTGGCATCATCTGCGAAGAGGTAACAGAGTTAACGTTTCGGGCCCAGTGAAAGGTGAGTAGATATGACGCCTGGGAGTTCACTGTTGGATTCTGAGTTATGAGGCATTCAATTTCCCAGGTCCTAGTTCCCCACATTTCCCCTCTCCATCTAACCAATCAAAAACCTTTCATAATCTTACAGGCCTCACACACCACTCTCTTGGCAAATGAGGCCTGGCCTGTTCTGGCTCACCTTCATGGGGCTGTTCCACTTCTGCTCTTTTAGGAGGGCCCCATGTTGCGTACGCACCAAATTTTTCCGCATGCGATGAACGGAAAGCGACCCATTGTGGATAAATTCTTTATGGCTTTTGTTGAGAAGGTGTAATCTGTGCCACTTATGGCTCTTGAGCCTTTGTTCTTACTTGCATCATGAGCACTCGCACCCTCAAAACTACCTCAGCAACATGAATGCTGGCCTGAGTTCCAGGCCTTTGGCTGTGTCAGAGGCCTGAGGCCCTGCAGCTAACCCGTGAAGGTAAATGAGGCCAGGCCCACAACATGGCGGCCTACCTCGAGTCAAAATCCACCCGCAATTGTTCTACTGGACATGACCTGAACCATGGATTTGCCTTCTGATTGGCTGCAGTGGTGCGGCAGCTCAGCCCAAGATGGGAATCCATGGCGTTTTTTGAGTAACGCAAGTTTCCGGGAAGGTTGCCCGAGGAAGGTTAATTTGCAGGCGCAGTGTCTCGGTGCTGCTTGCAATTTGCAAGTCGCGGATTGTAGCTTAATCACAGTTTCTCATTTCAAAGCTCAAACATTGATTACGGATGAGAGTAAACACTCCGGCTCAAACATCGGGGATAATAAAACTGTCCTTCAAAATCAGACAAACCATTGTCAGTTAAACAGGCTGTGCAATTTCAAAGCTATGCCTCATTTCTTCCCTGATATTACAAAAATTAACATTTCGTCAATAGTTAAATGGCTGTCAAACCACTTGAGATGTGCAGAATGAGCAGGTGAGTCCTTATTGGCTACATTTCAGCTCAAAAGACAGAAGGCATCCCATAACCTCGGCCAATAATTCTGGAGTTGGACACAGCGTTGGGCAGGCCGTACCTGGAGAATTGTGTACAGTTCTGGTCACCTCACTAGACTAAGGATGTGATAGCACTGGAGGGGGAACAGAGGAGGTTCTTCAGAATGTTGCCTGGGATGGAGAAATTGAGCAATGAGGAGAGACGAGATAGGCTTGGATTGTCTCCTCTGGAACAGAGAAGGGGGGACCTCAGTCTATTCGATTATGAGGGGTATGGATTGGGTGAGTAGGGAGTGTTCTCCTTCACTTAGATTCCCTACAGTGTGGAAACAGGCCATTTGGCCCAACAAGTCCACACCAACCCTCTGAAGAGTAACCCACCCAGACCCATTCCCCCACATTTACCTCTTACCGATGCACCTAACACCATGGACAATTTAGCGTGGCCAATTCACCTAACCTGCACATTTTTGGACTGTGGAAGGAAACTGGAGCACCCAAGGAAACCCACGCTGACACGGGGAGAACCTGTAAACTCCACACAGACAGTCGCCCGAGGCGGGAATTGAACCAGAGTCCCTGATGCTGTGAGGCAGCAGTGCTAACCACTGAGCCACCATGTCACCCCCAATCACGGAGGGGTCAATCACGGGAGGGGGGGTGGGGCACAGTTTTACGGTGAGGGGATTTAAGGTAATATCCTTTTCACTCGGTGGGGGGTGGGGGGAGGGGGGGTGGAATCTGCAATGTGCTGCCTGGGAAGGTAGTGGAGGCCAGAAACTTTACAGCTTTAAAAGAAAATTTGGTTGATCGCTTGAAATCTCATAACATATGGGACAAATGTGGGAAATTGGGATTAGTGGCAGTTAGTCAGTGCTCATGCAATGGGCCATAGGGCTTTTTCTACGATGATGACTCTGTGACTATGATTCCCATAATCCAACAAAAGGCTGTTGTAAAGTGTTGCTTGAAAACATTGCTCAGATGTTTTTAACCTGGGGACGATGGCCTTGGATTTTTGCCTCCTTTCATTTGCAGGATGGATTTAATGGGTTGATCTTTTTATTTTATGTTGTCAAGTGTTTCCAGGGCCTATGAACTGAGGTGAGGAGTGAGCCATTTCTCTGCTCAAGATGGTTATGCCTTTCGATGAGATCTTGGCCATGTGTTGGTGACCTCAACACTACTTTGGCTCTCTTGACCATCAAGAATCGATCTCCAAAATATTCCTCGCCCCACCTCCACTGGTCCCTCAGGAAGGGGACTCCACTGGCTCATGATGCTCGGAGAGAAATTGAACATTTTTATCCCCTTGTTCTTCAATGGTAGACCCCTAACTCTCCAACTGTGCACCTTCATCTTTATTGAGAACATTGTCCTATATGTTTACAAAGTGTTCACAGTTATGCAGTCTGTACAAACAAGAATGGGACAGGGACAAGAGTCTGCTGTCGTCCCAAATATCCTGAAACAACTTTTGAGGTCTCAGTGGGAATTGACAAATTTGCTCATTCATTCAGTTTATCCCACCGTTGGATTCAAGTGACATTTCCCGAGCATTTTCTGTTCTCTTGTTGAAAGGAGCAGCCTGTTCTTTCTCTAATTCCTACCCAATAAATCCTTGAAGCTGGGTCTGGGTGAAAACTTTTGCTCTCCCTTGAGTTCCACACGCAAATGCCAACAGTCATACGGTATGGAAACAGACCCTTCGGTCCAACCAGTCCACGCGGAACATAATCCCAAACTCAACTAGGCCCACCGGCCTGCTCCTGGCCCAGTTCCCTCCAACAGCTTTCCTATTCACGTACTTATCCAAATGTCTTTTGAACATTATAACTGTACCGACATCCACCACTCCCTCGGGAAGTTCATTCCAAAAGTGAACCACCAAAACAATTTGCCTCTTATGTCTTTTTTAAATCTCTCTCCTCTCACCTTAGAAATGTGCCCCCGAGTCTTGATATCCCCCATCTTAGGGAAAAGACAAACAGAGAAGAAGGCTATTATCGTTAGGCTATTAATCCAGACATGTAGGTCATACTTTGGGAACCTGGGCATCGAATTCTGCCGTGGCAGATGGTGGAAATGGTTTTCACTAAAAACAAATCTGGAATTAAGATCCTAGCAATGACCATGAAACGATTGTTGGCCGGGGGGAGAAATCCCATCTGATTCACCAATGCCCTTTAGGGAAGGCAGCTACCATTCTTACCTGGTCATGTGACTCCAGACCCGCAACGTTTGGTTGACTGTTAACTGCCCTCTGGGCAATTGGGGATGGGCAGTGGGCCAGGTCAGCGATACTTTTGTCATAGAATGGAATCCCTACATGGATGAGTTGGGCCGAAGGGTCTGTTTCCATACGCTATGAGTCAAAGTTTGGGTCAGTCCATTCAGGAGAGACAGTGGGATGCATTCCTGGACACAAAGGTTGGTCGCATGGAGGCTGATGCTTGATCAGTGACTGATGTTAAATCTGAGATAGATCATTTTTTGTTAATATATTAATGAATATGGGCCAAAGGCAGGTATTTGGAGTTAGGCCACAGATCAGCCTTGAATGGTGGAAAGGGTTCGAGCAGAAATAGACTCACCATCTACCAGTAACTCTGCATTTCCCATGGCCAATCCAATTAAACTGCATAGCTTTGGACTGTGGGAGTAAACTGGAGTACTCGGACTCCACACAGACAGTTGCCCAAGGCTGGAGTTGAGCCCGGATCCCTGGAGCTAGACGGTAGCAGTGCTAACCATTAAGTGAGCATGCCACCCCATGAATGAATAAAATCACAATGCGTATTCAAATCCTCTCGCAATAAAGGTTAACATTCCTAATAGCTTGCTGCATCTGCATGTTAGCCTTTGGTGACTTGTTGACAAGAACATCCAAGTCCCTCTGTTCATCTACACTTTCCAGCTTCTTGTCATTTAAGAGATACAGTGCTATTCTCTCTGACCAAAGTGGACAGCCTCACATTTTTAATCTTCTAATTTGGGAAGGATCAACTGTTAGGTACTTATAGAGTCATACAGCACGGAAACAGACCCTTCGGTCCAACCAGTCAACATCCAACATAATCCCAAACTAAACTAGTCCCATCTGCCTGCTTTTAGCTCATATCCCTCCAAATATTTCCTATTCATATCTTTTACAAGTTGTAACTGTACCTCCATCCACCATTTCCTCTGGAAGCTCATTCCACACACGAACCATGCTCTGTGTAAAATAATTCCCCCCCATGACTCTTTAAATCTTTCTCCTTTTACCTTAAGAATATACTACCTGGTCTTGAAATCCCCTGCCCTGGGGAAGAGACACCTGCCATTCACCTTATCTATACCCCTCATGGTTTTGCAAGCTTCTGTAGGGTCACTCCTCAACTTCCAGTAAGAAAAATCCCAACCTGTTAGAAACGAAAATCGCTTCTCAATAATCGCTCTAGACAAATTCAGGAAAACAAAGTTTTATTAGCAGGTCTGCAGAGTTGGGCACCCTTCTGAGAAAAAGGCGCCCCAGGCTAACAAGGTTTCTGATTAAATACAGTACAAGTCCCTCCCCTCTATAGCTCTAAAGAGTCACGAGGTTCACATTCTCACAAAGTCTGCAACAGTTTCCCGAGTTGTTTTTCTACCCTGTAGTCTTATCAGTCAAGGACTTATTCTTCTCTGTCAGAGTTAGTGGTCTTATCAATCAAGGACTTGTTTTTCTACTCTGTCTATGTGAGTGGTCTTATCAATCCGTAGCAGCAGATGTCTCGTCCTTTATTATAGAGAAGCATGTTTTACCCTACCCCTATGGCTCTATTCCCCTTAGACTTTGGGGTCATGCACATCTCAATTGTTTGTACCGAAATCGTCTCTCACACAACCTATCCAGTCTCTCCTCTTAACTCAAGCCCTTCATTCCCAGTAAATCTCGAGTTGGGTGGGACGGAGCGAGGGCTGTCACAAGTCACCTCCTATATCCCAGGCAAAAAGTGCCAGCCGATCCAGCCGCTCCCTCATAACTCAAACCTACCCAAGGCCCTACTTATAATTGTACAAGTCGTACCTTTGCTTATTATACCAAAATACAAGACCTCCCACTTAACTGAATTAAACTCCATCTGCCGCTCCTCAGCCCAACGGTCAAGAGCTCTTTGGAATCTGAGGTAACCTTCTCCAATACATTCCTTGCAGATGGCCCAAATCTTTGAAGTGTATTGGGCCCCAGGACCCACTGCTGCTGTGATCTCAGAGTCGGGTTTGGGGCACTGAGAGTGAAGGGGCTGTGAGTTGGGTTTGAGGTAAGGCCCCCCCTATGATAGGCCACAGCTGGAAGGGATTGCGCACGGATCTACAAGCCCTTTGGCCTTTTGTCTACCACACTCCTGGGCTACAGCTCCTAATAGCCAGGCTTTCCATATTTTCCACACTTGCTCCAATTGTGAACTCCTTCAACCATATATTTCTCCCAAGTGCTCCGCTGTGGCCTCTAATTTGTGCCTGGTGACTTGTTGCCAATAGCAGATGCTTTTTCTGAGCTTAGTGGTGCTACGTGGGCCAATCACGTTCTGATTTGCTCCAATAAATCACTGTTTTTTTTTCCCCAGCCTCCCTCTTCCATTTGTTGCCATCTCTCCTTCTTGCTAATTAACTCAGTGCTAGGCTGACCCAGCTCAGCAGAGGGACACACTGGAATGAATTAATGGAGTCCTGAAAATGCTTACCATCAAATAACCTCCCAGTAATGATCTCAATCAGCTGCTTAATTAGCCTGCGTGCTTTGAGAAATTACACCACCAGAGGAGAACGCAGTTAAGATCTGACCAAGACGACGTATTAATTGTGTCTCTGTAGGAGACGCTTGAAGTATAATTACACCCCAAGAAAGAAGCCTACTCCTAATCAAAAGCAAAGATTTCAACAGGGTTGGCAGCAAAACAGCAACTTTCATATTTATGTTTCATTGACTTGTTGACAGCTTGTTCTCTTGCTTTCTAACATAGACATTAAGGGGCCCTGAAGCTATCTTGTTGGCCAAGCATTTCGATCTACTGACAGTGTGTAAGATAAAGTAGGAGGCTCTCTGGTTTCTGCGACAGTGTCAGCTCGTGCAATGCAGACGCTTGACTTCACTTCAACAAAGATCCTCAGACAGCACCTTCCAAACCCACGACAACTTCCACCTAGAAGGGCAAAGGCAGTAGATACAGGGGACCACCACCTGCAAGGCTCTCTCCGAGTGACTCACCATCCTGACTTGGATATATATAGCAATCCCTACAGTGTGGAAACAGGCCATTCGGCCCATCAAGTCCACACCAACCCTGCACCTCCTTGGACACTACAGGGTAATTTACCATGGCCAATCCACCTAACCTGCACATCCCTGGATATACGGGGTAACTTACCATGGCTAATCCACCTAAACTGCACGTCCCCAGACACTACAGCATAATTTAGCATGACTAATCCACCTAACCTGCACATCCCCGAACACTACGGGGTAATTTAGCATGAGCTGAAAATGTGTTGCAGCAGGTCAGGCAGCATCCAGGGAACAGGAGAATCGACGTTTCATAAGCCCTTCTTCAGGAATGAGGAAAGTTTGTCCAGCAGGCTAAGATAAAAGGTAGGGAGGAGGGACTTGGGGGAGGGGCGTTGGAAATGTGATAGGTGGAAAGAGGTCAAGGTGAGGGTGATAGGTCAGACTGGGGTGGGGGCGGAGAGGTCGGGAAGAAGATTGCAGGTTAGGAAGGCGGTGCTGAATTCGATGGATTTGACTGAGACAAGGTGGGGGGAGGGGAAATGAGGAAACTGGTGAAACCCGAGTTCATCCCTTGTGGTTGGAGGATTCCTAGGCGGAAGATGAGGCGCTCTCCCTCCAACCGTCGTGTTGTTGTGGTCTAGCGATGGAGGAGTCCAAAGACCTGCATATCCTCA
>NC_057717.1:92010833-92020329 GCF_004010195.1 Chiloscyllium plagiosum | reverse complement strand
GGGCATAAGCCCTTCTTCAGGAATGAGGAAAGTGTGTCCAGCAGTCCGCCCCCACCCCAGTCTGACCTATCACCCTCACCTTGACCTCTTTCCACCTATCACATTTCCAACGCCCCTCCCCCAAGTCCCTCCTCCCTACCTTTTATCTTAGCCTGTTGGACAAACTTTCCTCATTCCTGAAGAAGGGTGTATGCCCAAAACGTCGATTCTCCTGTTCCCTGGATGCTGCCTGACCTGCTGCGCTTTTCCAGCAATACATTTTCAGCTCTGATCTCCAGCATCTGCAGACCTCACTTTCTCCTCGGTAATTTAGCATGGCTGATCCACCTAACCTGCACATCTTTGTATCGTGGGAGGAAACGCATGAAGACACAGGAGAAAATGCAAACTCCACACTGTCACCCAAAGGTGGGATCGAACCCACGTCCCTGGCACAGAGAGGTAGCAGTGCTAACCACTGAGCCACCCCCCAAACTATAAAATCCTGCATTCTGAGCAATAGTCACACTATGTTGGAATAGTTCCAGAATCAACTGCAGCCATTTCAGATGGAATTGATCCCAGAATGTGATATAGTGTAAGTGAGCTGGTGCAAGAATCTAACCTCTGCTGTTGCTGTCACACTACCTTGCGGACCACCTATCCAGTGAACTGAGCTAACCAACCCTCCATCTAGCCATCTCAAAGGTACCTTGTTTACCTGCCGCAGGAGAGATTGAGCAGTTTAGCCTAACATTCTCTAGACTTTACAAGAATGAGAGGAGATCTAATTGAGGGATCTAAGAGCAAAGGTTATTGCAAAACAAAACTGTAAGGTATTGAAGAAAGTAGATGTAGAGAGAATGCTTCCTTTGGGGGGAGGGGCGCTATCTGGAATAAGATGTTCTTTAATTTTAGGGTAAGGGCTAACGGATTTAAAGCAGACAAAGAGAGATTACTTCTCTCAAAGAGTGATGAATTGTTGGATTTTTAAATTGTTATCTTGTTCAGTGGATGTAGGCTGCGCAGTGAAGCCAGCAGTCATTGCGAATCCTAGAGGGCAGTTCAGAGATAACCACATTGCCATGGGTCTGGGATCATGTGTAGGCCGGGCCAGGTAAGGATGGCAATTTCCCTCCCGAGAGGACTTTAGGGAACCAGATGGGCTTTCCTTCCCTGACAATTGATTCATGGTCATCATACAATTCTTAGTTCCAGATATTTTGTTGAAGTCAAATTCCACTATTTGCCATGGCAGGACTTGAACCTAGGTTCTCAGACAGTTAGTGTGGTCTCTGGATTTATAGCCCACTGATAATGCCAATAGGTCATTGCCTCCCCAGAGTGCAGTGGATGCCGGGATACTAAGTAAATTTAAGGAGGAGATAGCCAGATATTTGATGAGTAATGCGATAAACGGTTATGGTTAGAGGGCAGGACGTTGGAGCTGAGGCTGAGATGAGATCAGCTATGATTGTATCAAATGGAGGAGGAGTGTCAAGAGGCTGAATGGCCTACTCCTGCTCCTAATTCTGATGTTCTTATGTTCAATATCATAACAGGAGGTCCAATTGAAATAAGCAGCTTGATGTATATCATGTAGGGAAGACAGCATCATCATTGGTGTCCCCACGGTGGGGTGACTTAAAGTCACCCATGTACAGGCCTCAATCTACTGCTGACAGACAGAGTCCACTCTCCATGAGAAAAGAAACAAAAACAAAATGCTGCAGATGTTGGAAATCTGAAATAAAACCAGAAAGTGCTGCAGAAACAATTCAGATACGACAGTATCTCTGGGGAGAGAAACACAGAGTTAGTGTTTCGAATCCAGTCTGACCCTTTCTTCAGAACTGATAGGAGGTGGGGAGTTTATGTACGGCCTAGTGGTATTATCATGAGAGTCTTAAGCCAGAGGCTCAGCTAATGCTCTGGTGACTTGGATACAAGCCTTACCACAGGCAGATGGTGGAATTTGAATTCAGTGATGATTATAACGCAGTTGGAGGCTGAGGGGTGTCCTTAAAGAGGTTTATAAAATCATGAGGGGCATGGATAGGGTGAATAGGCAAAGTCTTTTCCCTGGGGTGGGGGAGTCCAGATCTAGAGGGCACGGGTTTAGGATGAGAGGGGAAAGATATAAAAGGGACCTAAGGGGCAACTTCTTCACACAGAGGGTAATGCGTGAGCTGCCAGAGGAAGTGGTGGAGGCCGGTACAACTGCAACATTTAAAAGGCATCTGGATAGGTATATGAATAGGAAGGGTTTGGAGGGATATGGGCCAAGTGCTGGCAAGTGCAACTAGATTAGGTTGGGATATCTGGTCGGCATGGATGAGTTGGGTTGAAGAGTCTGTTTCTGTACTGTACATCTTTATGTCTCTATGACTCCATGAAGCAGTTGCTGATCATAGGAAAAACCCATCTGATTCACTAATGTCCTTTAGGGAAGGAAACTGCCATTCTTACCTGGTCTGGCCTACATGTGACTCCAGACCCACAACACCGGGGTTGGCACTTAACTGCCCTCTGGGCAATTAAGGATGGGCAATAAATGCTGGCCGAGCCAGAGATCTTTGAGATTCTGCATCTAGATTTGGTGCCCAGCTTCTCATTCTGACTGTGCAGAACTTTCTTCTTTGTCCTGCCTATGTCCTTGGTACCATGGCAACCAAATCCTTCTCTTCCCACTGTGATTTGTTTCTCCAGAGCTGAGAAGAGTGTCCAAACCAAACATTGTGCCTAAACTAGAAATAACAGGCCTGAACTAAAGATGAGGCCTGATGCTGGAATACTGTAAACAGTCTGGGATCCTTATCCAAGGAAAGATATAATGGCCATGGAGGTAATCCCAAAAAGGTTCACTCGGCTGATACCAGGTATGGTGGGACTGTGTCTGGTGAGGAAAGATTGAGTTGACTGGGCCTGTAATCATTGGAATGTAGAAGATTGAGAGGTGACCTTATTGAAACATATATGATTCTTAGGGGACTTGACAGGGTAGAAGTGGAGAGGTTGTTTCCCCTTATGAGAGAGAATGGAATCACTGGGCATCATCTCAGAATAAGAGGTCACACATTTACAATGGAGGTGAGGAGGAATTGTCTTTCTCAGAGGGTAGTGAATCTGTGGAATACTTTACCACAGAGGGCTATGGCGACTGGGTCATTGAGTGCATTCAAGGCTGAGACAGAGAGATTTTTAACCAGTGAGGGAATCGAGGATTATGCGGAATGGGCAGGAAAGTGGAGTTGAAGAATATCAGAGCAGCCATGATCTCATTGAATGAATGGGCTGAATGGCCTACTCTGCTCCTATGGCTTATGGCCTTATTAGCAGGAATAGTAAGACAGAAATCAAGCCTAAACTGGGATTAATAAGCTTGACTAATGAAAATTGGGCCGAAACTATATCGAGCCTGTAATGATTAGAACAAGGTTGCTCAGATGGATCTCATTGAGTATGAGCTCCCTGATTGGGTCTGTTAAACTGGGCCAATCAGGGAGCCCTGGCTGACAGACAGAAACCAGAATCTTCACTGGCCACCCGGGTGTTTTCCTATCTTCCTGGTGGTGGAAATTGAATAAAGATTCGTCTTTCACTGTGTCTCACACCTGCACACACACACCATGGGTGCTGGGAAAAAAAAAATGAGCACTACTGCACTTAGGTGGTAGTGTGGGGGCTAAAGAAAAAAAAAACAGGGAAAAAAAAAGAAATTGATCCAATTCCATTTTGATTTAGTAAAATAAAAAAAAAAGAAACCAGAATCTTTGGGCGGCACGGTGGCGCAGTGGTTAGCACTGCTGCCTCACAGCGCCAGAGACCCGGGTTCAATTCCCGACTCAGGCGACTGACTGTGTGGAGTTTGCACATTCTCCCCGTGTCTGCATGGGTTTGCTCCGGTTTCCTCCCACAGTCCAAAGATGTGCAGGTCAGGTGAATTGGCCATGCTAAATTGCCTGTAGTGTTAGGTAAGGGGTAAACGTAGGGGCATGGCACAGTCGTCGTATCCCTCAATATGTTTAAAAAACAAAAGAAGGAAAAAAAAACAGAATCTCTGGGATTCTCCGCACTCTGAGGACTGGCTCTATCTAGCTGGTCAGAGCCTATGTTCCAAGTATGTGCAAATAAAGGGTGAGTTAATGACAGGATTCCGGCTTCTATGGAGTTATTTCAAACCCCAACTAATGAAAATTTGGCCCAAACTTGGAATACCAGCCGATTTGTTTTCATTCTCACGATGTGGAAATCAGTGCTCAGGATGACCTTTACTGTAGTGCCCTTGGGAAGATGCTGTAGGCTCTGGGTAGGGAAGGACCACACATTGTCTTCAGGGAAGGATTTCGATTCAGCAATAATGAAGACACAGCGATATATTTCAAAGTCAGGATGGTGTGTGCCTTGGAGGAGGAATTAGAGATGGTGATGTTTCTGTGTGCCTATCGATAGTCATGTTGATGTCAAAGCCAGTGAAATTGAGTGTGAAAGAGAGATGATTAAGCTGTCTCTTATCATGATGTTCATTTTACCTGCCACTTGTACGGCTCAAACATTACTTGCCTCATCAGTCTAGATCTTTCTCCATGCGAACATAGACTGACACCCATTGGTTTTCACATAGAGCCGTAAAATATTCCACGAGAAACAGCCCAGTAGTCCAGAGTAGATGAAATATTCAATAGAATAGAATAGTTTTTACTATCACGTATACACAATGGGTACAGTGAAATGTTTATACATCACCAATTACAGCGCTGGCTTAGATACAAAAGCACCTCAGCACATCTTCTTTTGTGACAAGACAATAGAGAAATAAAATGTCCAGCGTTATAGAACTAAATGTTTGGTCCAACAGATCATGCTGGCACTTAGCTTCCAGTCCGCACGGGGCCTTGGCTCCACACCACGCTGGGACATGCCACACTGCAGGAGGAGGTCACCATGCTGGGACTTTACTAGGCCAGGTCAGGGGGTCACCAAGCCAGGGGGGGTCACTGCGCCGGGTCAGGGGGTCACCGCACGGGGGGGTCACTACGCCAGGGCAGGGGGTCACCACGCGGGGAGGTCATTGTGCCAGGTCAGGAGGTCACCACACCAAGCACTCACTGGTCCAGGTTGGGAGGTCACTATGCCAGGCGGTCATTGTGCCAGGTCAGGGAGTCACCACGCCGGAAGGTTATTGTGCCAGGTCAGGAGGTCACCACACCAAAAGGTCATTGTGCCAGGTCAGGGAGTCACCACATCGGAAAGTCACTGCACCATGCCAGGAGGTCACAGTGCCAGGTCAGGGGGTCATCACACCAGGAGGTGACTGCTTCAGGACAGGAGGTCACCACGCTATGCCAATATTACATAACGGGAAATGGCTTAAACACAAGACCATCATTAATAGTACTCCACGTTCTTTCATATAATGATGGGGACTCAAGAATCACAACACGAGATATCACGGAAGCATCGACATCTACATCATCATCAATAACATTTTAATAGCCCATTCTGCTCGTTGTCTCAACACTCTTCACAGACAGAGGATGTAAGTCAGAAATAGTAACAATCAAATTACACAGGGTTCTGGTCAGACCACTCCTTGTAAACTGTTCCTAGTTTTTATTTCCCAGTGTGAGTTGTATATTAATTGTATGTTTCTGGAGAACATTCATTGAAGTTCTACATTGAGCATATTGTAAAGAGACATTTTACAATGCAGGACGTGAATCTTGCTGAAGAGAGACACACATTATGGAAATATTTCATGGTGCATTCATCAGGGCCCCTGCAAGAATGCCAAATTTCAAATAATCAGGAAATTAATACTGCTGCAGAAACCCAGAAGCATGAAGAGTCCAGAGTGTTCTGCACTAGATTAGACCGCCTCAAAATATCTTACGATGGTAGCCTAGATCCTAAGTTTTTTCTTATTTTAAAGACAGTTGGAGAGTTTGAGCTACAGGAAGAGGTTGAATAGGCTGGGGCTGTTTTCCCTAGAGCGACGAAGGCTGAGGGATGACCTTAGAGGTTTGTAAAATCATGAGGGACATGGATAGGATAAATAGTCAAAGGTAAAAATCACACAACACCAGGTTATAGTCCAACAGGCCTATCTGGAAACAGTAGTTTTCAGAGCATTGCAAAAGCTAATGTTTCCAAATATACCAGTTGGACCATAACCTGGTGTTGTGTGATTTTTAACTTTGTCCACCCCAGTCCAACACCGGCATCTCCAAATCATAAAGACAAGGTATTTTCCATGGAGAGTCCAGAACTGGAGGGCATAAGTTTAGGGTGAAGGGGAAAGACTTAAAAGGGACCTAAGGAGCAGCTTTTTCACACAGAAGGTGGTGCATGGATGGAATGAGGTGGAGGCTGGTACACTTGCAACATTTAAAAGGCATCTGGATGGGTACATGAATAGGAAGGGTTGAGAGGGATATGGGCTAAATGCTGGCAAATGCGACTGGACTAATTTAGGATCTCTGATCGGAATGGGTGAGTTGGACTGAAGGGTCTGTTTCCATGCTGTACACCTCTATGCCTCTATGGCTTTATAAATACAATGTGCTGTGTTCCAAATCCACTTTTATTGGTCAACCTATTCAGCATTAAGCAAAACACAATCTATTTGAAAACACCAAACATAACAAGAGAATGAAGAATTTAAAATAACGTAACTCTATTGGAAAACCTAACAGAATAATAGCTACAGTAACTATTACTAATTAACTGTTCAAATATAGTAACATGCCATAAACACAACCATTGGCAAAATGGCAAAATCAGAAAAATAGATTTGTCTCCCAGGTAACCCAGCAGCAGAGAGAAACCCAGGTTCAAGATCTAACCAAGAGAGGGAAAAGATAGCGTCTTCTTCTTCAAAACTCCAGCAGCTTCTGCCCCTGTTGAGATTCCAAAAGCAACTGCTTAAAACCAAACCTAAAAACTAAATAAAAACTAGAAATCCTGGTCTATGACAGCTGACACACCCAGCCAGGCTGCTTCTATTGTTCCAACTTCTTTTAAATAACAAGACTTCACAAGCAGTTTACTTTACTGGCTTGCCAATTACACAGTTCAGCACCTCTCTCTTAAAGCCTCTCTTTAAATAAAAGGACAAAATACAAACTCTTTAAGCTCAGCACTGTCACAAAGGCCACTTGGTACTTTATTGATGGCAATTAGTGTTGACTATTCTTCCTAATCAATAAATTGTTATTCAGCACTGCAGGAAGTGGAGTGCATTATTTCCCCCTCCAACTCTATTTTGATTTAATCCCTGCCCTCCCCTTCAGCACTGTCACAAAGGCCACTTGGTACTTTATTGATGGCAATCAGTGTTGACTATTCTTCCCAATCAATAAATTGTTACTCAGCACTGCAGGGAGTGGAGTGCATTATTTCCCCCTCCAACTCTATTTTGCCCTCCCCTTCACTGTTTGATCACACAGCATTGCCCTTTGATGTGAAGGGTTCTGCTTGTCACTGGCCACTCGGGTGTTTTCCTATCTTCCTGGTGGTGGAAATTGAATAAAGATTCGTACACCTTGTGTCTATCACTGTGTCTCACACCTGCACACACACAACTTGGGTGCTGGGTGGTAAATAAGCACTATCGCAGTTAGGCGGTAGTGTGGGGGTTTAAAAAATATATATAAACAGGAGATTGGAGAGGTGGGCGCCGTAGGGAGTGGAGTGCATTATTTCCCCCTCCAACTCTATTTTGATTTAATCCCTGCCCTCCCCTTCACTGTTTGATCACACAGCTTTGCCCTTTGATGTGAAGGGCACGGCTTGTCACTGGTCACTTGGGTGTTTTCCTTTCTTCCTGGTGGTGGGAATTTGAATAAAGATTTGTGCACCTTGTGTCTTTCACTGTGTCTCACACCTGCACACACACAACATGGACTGGGGGATAAATAAGCACTACTGCAGTGAGGCGGTAGTGTGGAGGTAAGGAGAGAAAAAAAAAATATAACCAGGAGATTTAGAATCTCCTCAGTTTAGGGGAAAAGAAAGAATGAATACCTTGTTACGTATGAGTCCTTCTTGTGTTTGTCTCAATGAGTGAAAGATTAACAACTTTGGTAACCTGTTGGCATGCTTTAATTCATTCCTGAGGTGTGTGGATATTGTTGACCATCCCTAGTTACCCTTGAGAAGGTAGAGCTGCCTTCTTGAACCACTGCAGTCAATGTGCTAGAGGTAGACCTACAATGCCTCCAGGGAGGGAGTTCCGGGATTGTGACCCAGCGACAGTGAAGGAACGGCGATACATTTCCAAGTCAGGATGGTGAGTGGCTTGAAGGGGAACTTCAGGGGGTGGTGTTCCCGGTATCTGCTGTTCTTGTCCTTCCCACTGGAAGAGGTTGGGAATTTGGAAGGAGTTGAAGAATCCTTGGTGAGTTGCTGCAGTGCATCTTGTAGATTGTACACACTGCTGCCTCTATGTGACAGTCGTGGAGGGAGTGAACATTGAAGATGGTGGATGGACTGCCTACCAAGTTGGTTACTTTGACCTGAATGGTGTTGAGCTTTTAGGCGTTATTTCTTTTCAGTCATATTAGAGAGGCATGTGCTGAAACAATGGGGTGGTTGAGTTTGGAAGTATATGCTCAAAATGGATACAAATAAAAGACTGATTAATTATCGCCTCCAGTAGGTCACCTCCTGCCTTTCCAAAGTACAAAACCCATGAAACAAGGGAAATAGACAAGTGATACAAAGAAAAATCGATAGGTTAATTGATGATACAAGGGGCATCAGAAAAGATTGGGGAATCTTGGGCTTGTTTTGTATGGAAAATCGAGATGGTAGCAGTGACTTTGAGGAGGTGTGGATGTCAAATGTATAAGTGAAAGAATCAAGTAAAAGTGTTGATAGGATGAGGAAATGCATTATGTTTTAAGGCTAATAGTCAGAAATTCTTCTTCAGAGAAAGAATGAACAAAGTGTGGAATAAGCCTAGATATAATTGTGCAACCAATAATCCTGGCATTGTTTAAAACAATGTTTGGTGCTAAAATGGAACACAAAGAGGTCATTCAGCCCTTTCAAGTCTGATCTACTTTCGATGAGATCCTGATTGATCAGTAGCTTAACTCTAAATAAAGACTGCAGATGCTGTAAATCAGAAATGAAAACAGAAATTGCAGGAAATTCCTCACGCAACCCGAAACGTTAAGAACATAAAACATAGAACATAGAACATTACAGTGTAGTACAGGCCCTTCAGCCCTCAATGTTGCACCGCCCTGTCATATCAATCTGAAGCCCATCCCACCTACACTATTCCATGTACATCCATATGCCTGTCCAATGACGACTTAAATGCACTTAAGCTTGGCAAATCTACTACCGTTGCAGGCAAAGCATTCCATACCCTTACTACTCACTGAGTAAAGAAACTACTCCTGACATCTGTTTTATACCTATCTCCCCTCACTTTAAAGTTGTGTACTCTCGTGTTTGCCGTCCCATACTTGGAAAAAGGCTCTCCCTGTCCACCCTATCTAACACT
>NC_057717.1:92004707-92010765 GCF_004010195.1 Chiloscyllium plagiosum | reverse complement strand
TAGCCCAGTACTTTGCATTCCGATTACTCCGTCCAAAGTGTATCACCTCACACTTGTCCACATTAAACTTCATTTGCCACCTCTCAGCCCAGCTCTGCATCCTATCGATGTCTCTCTGCAACCTACTACATCCTTCGTCACAATCCACAACTCCACTGACCTTAGTGTCACCCGCAAATTTACTAACCCACCCTTCTATGCCCTCATCCAGGTCATTTACAAAAATGACGAACAGCAGTGGACCCAACACCGACCCTTGGAGTACGCCGCTAGTAACTGGACACCAAGATGAACATGTTCCATCAACTACAACCCTCTGTTGTCTTTCAGCAAGCCCAATTACTGAGCCAAACTGCTATATCTCTGATTTCTCTCCACAGATGCTGCCAGACGTGCTGAGCTTTTCCAGCAAATTCTGTTTTTGCTTGTGAGTTTTTATTCATCTTTATTCTGCGAGCTGGAAAACACTTGCCAAACAAAATCAATCATGGTCAAATTTTCAATTGACCACCAACTTCAATGGCCTTTTAGCGGAAAGGGATTTCAGGTTTTAATGTGAAGAAGTGACATTAAGGACATTCTTAATGGATGAGCCAAGTTGGGCTGAATCACTTTGCTTTCGGGTGAAGATTTTGAGTTGTTTGTTTTTCACTCCCCTCTCTCTTGCTCTGTTGCCTGATTCAAGCAGCTGTGGGCAGCTATTGATATGGATTCAAATCCCACAATGGCAGCTGATTGAATGTAAATTAAAGTTTGGAACTCAAAGCTAATCTCAGCGATGCTGACCATAACAATGGTCATCAATTGTCATAAAAACCCTTTCGGTTATGCATCATTCCTACAAGGAAGGGAATCTGCCGTCCTTAGCTGGTCTGGCCTACATGTGATTCCAGACCCCAGCAAACTCAACTGGGCACATCACAGGACAGATCAGAGGTTGGGAATACTGTGTCGAGTAACTCACCCCCTGACTCCCCAAAATCTGTCTACAAGGCACAAGTCAGGGGTGTAAGGAATACCCCTCATATGCCTGGATGGATACAGCCCCAACAACATTCAAGGAGCTCAACACCATCCAGGACAAAGCAGACCACACTGGCACCACATCCACAAACATCTACTTCCTCCACCACTCAGTAGCAGCAGCGTGTACTATCTATAAGAAGCATGGCCGAAATTCACCAAAGATCCATAGACAGCACTTTCCAAACCCAAGACCACTTCCATTTAGAAGGACAAAGATAGCAGGTACATGGGAACACCACCACCCTTCAAGTACCCCGCCAAGCCACTCACGATCTCAGCTTGGAAATATATCACCGTTTCTTCATTGTCACCGGGTCAAAATCCTGAAATCCTCTGTCTAATGGCGTTGTGGGTCAACCCACAGCAGGTGGACTGCAGCGGTTCAAGAAAGTACTGTCTCAAGGGTTAACTAGGGATGGGCAATAAATGCTGGGCCCAGCCAGTGGTGTTCTTGTCCCATGAGTGCATAAAAAACGTGGTCACCTCTTAACTGGCCCCTGGAATGGACTTAGCAAGATGCTGGGTTCAAGGACAATACCGAATTGTGGGGCACTCACACATCGCATGGAGGACTGTTTTACAAATGAAATTCATCCTGCCTATGTCCAAGGCTGAAGTGGAAGAGAGGGTGAGTGCAGATGGCCGTTATCTATTTAAGGTTGCAAAATAAACAAGTGAAGGTGCACACAAAAAAAAGACATTAAAAGCCATAGAATACTATGGGACTGTCATTCAGTTTCACATGTGGAACTGCTCTCAAATCCCTGGCATGCAGTTACTAGAGAACGTGCTTGCGCTGAAATCCTGTATGTGTTTCAATTGACCCTGTGGACTCTACGGATTCTGAATATCCCCAAGGATTTGGTCTGAAAAATCCACAGATTTCCTTCAGGGCTGGTCGCACACAAGCCCTGACAGCAGTGCTGGTTCAGTCTGTATATTGCTAGCATTATGCTTGAGCTGATTGAGTTACTGGTGCTGGAATCCTGCACCGTGCTCCCGTAAGCTGGCGGCTTTAAACAGACCCGGACACTAAGATTGGGAATCAGCGCTTAAGCTGCAGATCAGTGAAATGTTAGGAATATGGCTCTGGCAGCCTCCAAGTGCATTGCAAGAGTGAAATATTGAATGGTAAATGTTGGAAAGAAATGACAAGTTAATTAAACAGAGAAAAGACAGAGTGCAGAACTGAAAGCTAACTTTGTGTCTGCTAAAAATATACTTGGTTATAATAGCCTTTGGTCATTATTTCTTGTCAAAACAATAAGAATGTTATGTGCCAGCCTTAATGCACAAATCAGTTAGCAATAGATGCACAGTTAAATGCAGACATTCAGAAGTAAACAGTGTAGATACACTGCTTCACGTCCAAAGACCAGTTCCACATGAAGATATCTTGAGCAGCACGAAGGTCCTGCGCTGTGCAGAGACCTTGGGTATGGACCAAACTTGCACCAGAACTTTAAAAGTTGCTGGAGATCACAGCGGGTCTGATAAAGAGTCATCTCGACATCAGCCTGCTCTCTCCCCAGGGATGCTGCCTAACCCGTTGTGATCTCCAGCATCTTTTGTTTTCAGTACAGATTCCAACATCGGCAATATTTTGCTCCTACATTGCAACAGAACATGCCTTGCCTTTGGGCCAATCACGCTTTCAACACGTGATGACACTTAAGTTCTATTAAGCAGCCTCCCTGACATTGAAAGCTAATGTTGATAAGTGTAAAGTTCATTCCTTCAGATTGTAATCATTGTTACAGACCTAAAAAATACTTTTTGTTCTATTTCTTTCCGCCTGTTCCCACTCTTCTAATCCAATTTTGCTCCCTCTTTTTATTCTTTGTTCCGTATCTGATTTGTCACTGGATTTTTTATTCTAATAGATGTCCACACTTGACAACTGTTCATTCCGACATGCAATGGAGGGACATGGTTAAGTCAGAGATACCCAGCCGGCGGGTATTGCATTGTTTGGATGTTTGGCTGTCAGAAAGGGGCTCTAAAAGTTAAACAACTATGTAAATGCCAGTCTAACAAACTCCAGGTGTCACTCGTTCAGCCGCGCCATAACTCATTATCGAGTGATAGAGATTGACAGCACAGAGAAAGGCCCTTCGACCCGTCATTTCTATGTCAGCCAAAAACAACTGTAATAATCCCTATTTCCCAGCATTGGGCCCATAACCACACGGCATCAACGTCCACTTCACCAATTTCCACATCGTCCCACCCCCCGACAATATCTCAGATCCGACCCTCCAACTCGGCACTGCCCTCTTCAACTGTCCCACCTGTCCATCTTCCTTCCCATCTATCCGCTTCACCCTCCGCTCCAACTTATCACCACCACTCCCCACCTTCATCTATCTATCGCTTTCCCAGATACCTCATCTCCATCCCCACACTCCTATTTATCTCCCACCCCCCTTCCACTACCTCCCATCAGACGTTGCTGATAAGGGGCTTACATCCGAAACCTCGACTCTCCTGCTCCTCGGATGTTGCCTGACCTGCTGTGCTTTTCCAGCACCACAGTTTTCGACCCATAGCCTTGTGGGTCTTGCCATTGCAAGGGTACATCTAAAGACTTCTCAAATGTGATGAGGGTTTCTGCCTACCACCCTTACAGGAAGTGAGTTCCAGATTGCCACCATCCTCTGGGTGAAATATATTTCCTCACATCCCTCTCTAAACCTTCTGCCCTTTACCCCAAATCTATACTCCCTGGTTATTGATTCCTCCATCAAGGGGAAAAATTCCTTCCTCTCTATCCTATTTAAGGGCGGCATGGTGGCTCAGTGGTTAACACTGCTGCCTCACAGCATTAGGGATCTGCATTCTGATTCCACCCTCGGGTGACTGACTGTGTGGAGTTTGCACATTCTCCCCGTGTCTGCGTGGGTTTCCTCCGGTTTCCTCCCACAGTCCAAAGATGTGCAGGTTAGGTACATTAGCCGGGGGAAATGCAGAGTTACAGGGATGAGGTAGGGTATGAGTGAGATGCTCCTCAGAGGGTCGGTGTGGACTCAGTGGGCTGAATGGTTTGCTTGCACACTATAGGGATTCTATGATCTATCCTCCACATAAGTTTATACATCACAATCATGTTCTCTCTCAGTTTCCTCTGTTCTAAGCTCTCTCCCTCACTAAAACTCTCAAGCCCAGGCAACATCCTGGTAAATCTCCCACTGCACCCTCTCTAGTGCTGTCACACCCCTTCTATAATATGGATTCCAGAACTGCACACCGTACACTAGCTGTGGCCCAATCAACATTTTCTACAGTTCCAAATTAACCTCCTTGCTTTTAAACTCTATGCCTTAGTAAGTATACCGCATTCCTTCTTAACCACGTTATCCACCCGCCCTGATACTTTAACGGACTGGTGGACTTGCTCACCAAGATCCCTCTGATCCTCTGTACTTCCCAGGGTCCTACCCCTCATCATGTATTCACCTGCCTTGTTTGTCCTGTCCAAGTGCATCATCTCACACTGGTCCAGATTGAATTCCATTCCATGACACAAAGATTTGCATTCCCATAGTCCCTTTCATGACATCCTCAAAACATTTCACCACCAAAATAATTAAGTACTTTGGAAGTATAAACTTTGTGCTAATGTAGGAAGTGTGTTCACCAATTTGTGCACAGAGAGTTCCCACAAACGGGAATGTGAAAATGACAAGACAATCTGTCATTGAGTCATAGAGTCACGCAGCATGGAAACCGACCTGTCTGTTACCACCCCCTAAGAAAAAAGGACAGGAAATGACATCACCACAGGAAATGTCATCACCACATGACATGACATCACCAACCCAAGGAAATCTAAACACTGGAAAATTCGGAGCTGTTTTCCTTACAATAAAGCTGATCAAGGGGAAATTTGTACAAGCAGATAATCAGGGGTTTTAGGCAAAAGGTTATTCCTGATAACTAATGCTGTAAGGATCAGGAGACCGATTAAAATATTTCAGCAAGAAACACAAGAGCACGGAGGTGAGGAACAACTTTTTTTAAATGCAATAAGTGGAACTGACCATGCGTGAGGTTTGGGGGTGGGAGGGAAGACCAATCATGCTTTCAGAGTGAAATTTTCTAAACACTGGAGAGAAATAAGTCTATAGGCCGAGGGAGACAAAATGGTGGAGTGGGCCTGATCAAGTGTCCCAAAAGGAGCTGGTCATCGATACTGTGGGCCGAGCGACATAATTCCTCGATGATTTTCAAAATCGGGGCATTTCCAGATACCTCAGGTTAAAGTCAGTGCAGGCTTTGATGTTTTATCTGAAGTAACGAGCCTCTGACAGTGCAATGCTCCCTCAGGATTTTAGGCCCAGTGTGTTGCATTCAAAGCATAAAGTGAGATTTGAACTCTTACCTTTCAACTGTGATGTGGAGGTGCTGGTGTTGGACCGGGGTGGACAAAGTTAAAAATCGCACAACACCAGGTTATAGTCCAACCGGTTTAATTGGAAGAACTTAGCTTTTGGAGTGCTGCTCTTTCATCAGGTGGTATATTCCACAAGAAGCAGCACTCCGAAAGCTAGTGCTTCTAAAAAAACCTTTTGGACTATAATCTGGTGTTGTGTGATTTTTTAACCTTTCAACTGAGAAGTGACAGTATGTACAGCTGAAGCACACCAGGAATTGTGCAGGTACAGCGGAGGAGGGGATGTTTGAATAATATCCTTTCTTGCTGCTTTGATCTATATTTCTTGCTGTCATTTCCTTTTTTCATTTCCAAGGACATTTCTCCTCAGATCTTCAGGTAAACATCCTCCAAGGTGGACTTCAGGATACGCCAAGCAGAAGATGATAGCTAAGTTTAGTATCCATGACGACAGCCTCAACTGGGATCTTGGGTTCATGTCACATGACCCCACCACACTGTACCCTCTCACACAAACACATTCATGGACACATACACACACACTCTCTCACACAGACCCTCTCTCATACATCTGCACACTATCTCTCACACACTCTCTCATATGCATATACTCTCTCACATTCGCACTCTCACACAAAC
>NC_057717.1:91975245-92004657 GCF_004010195.1 Chiloscyllium plagiosum | reverse complement strand
ACTCCCTCTCAAGCACACACTCCCTCACTCTCTAGAGCACATGGACACACACACACACCCACACTCTTCTCCCACACACACACTCTCTCTCCCTCTCCCTCATACACACAGACACACACACACACATATAAATCTATGCAGTAAAATTGCATTTGCAGATTTGAATTTGCAGGTACACTGTTCAAAAAGCACTCAATCTGTAGACAGTCAGTCAACGTGACATTTTATAAATTCCTGCTTTGGAAATTAAAACCAGTCTGTCTCCAGGATGAGACACAAACAGACTTGAAACATGGCATCACACCTAATATGCATTGTTTGACCTAAAACGTCACTGTCATTCTGATAAAATCTGAAGTTATCTTGGGGCAGGGATTTATTAATCAATCAAAAGCTGCACCTCTATTCTAACTGATTAAAGACTTAATAACTATCTAAGTTTGTTCAATACATTTGAATAAGTTGTATGACCCTTTGATCTTTTACCATAAATTCTGTGTCCAATGTATTCTCTCTCATTAGCTGCCTGAAGGAGGAACAGGGCTTTGTGGTTTCAAATAAACCTGTTGGACTATAACCCGGTGTCATGTGATTTTGACTTTGTCCATCCCACCCCTATGTAGGGCGGCATGGTAGCTCAGGGGTTAGCACTGCTGCCTCACAGTGCCAGGGACCTGGGTTTGATTCCAGACTCGGGTGACTGTTTGTGTGGAGTTTTCACATTCTCCCCGTGTCTGCGTGGGTTTCCTTCAGGTGCTCTGGTTTCCTCCCACAGTCCAAAGATGTGCGGGTTAGGGTGAATTGACCATGCTAAATTACCCATAGTGCTCAGGGATGCATAGGTTAGGTGCATTCATCAGGGGTAAATGTAGAGGTTTGGGTCAGATACTCTTCGGAGGGTCAGTGTAGACTTGTTGGGCCAAAAGGCCTGTTTCTACACTGTAAGAATTCTATGAATTTTAAGTCCAATACCGACCACCTCCACATCTTGTCTGATTTTGGAAACACACCATCAGTTCCCAAAGAGCCTAGTTCAAGCGAGATTGCTAAAGAATGATTATTTATAGTAAAATTTATGAGGTGGTGGTATAGTCACACTGAAACTGGACCTGAAAATGTGTTGCTGGAAAAGCGCAGCAGGTCAGGCAGCATCCAAGGAACAGGAGAAGAAGGGCTTATGCCCGAAACGTCGATTCTCCTGTTCCTTGGATGCTGCCTGACCTGCTGTGCTTTTCCAGCAACACATTTTCAGCTCTGATCTCCAGCATCTGCAGTCCTCACTTTCCCCCTGAAACTGGACCTGCATTGCAAAGGCAAAAGTGAGGACTGCAGATGGAAACCAGAGTTTAGATCAGAGTGGTGCTGGAAAAGCACAGCAGGTCAGGCAGCATCCAAGGAGCAGGGAAATCGACGTTTCAGGCCCTTGAAGGGCTTTTGCCCGAAATGTCGATTTTCCTGCTCCTCGGATGCTACATTGCAAAAGGGCCTGGTTAATCCTTTTTGGGGACATGGTTGGTTGATTGTTGAATTTGAATCTGACAAGGTATCTGGAAATCTAAAGCTAACCTCAGAGACAGCAACCATGAAATTAGCATTGAGTGTATGGCAATATTAAAAAAAAATCTGGTTCACGAAAACCGTTTGAAGGCAAGGAATCATAGAATCCCTCCAGTTCGAAGAGGGGCCATTTGGCCCATCACCATGCTAACCAGTCCTGCCCAGAATGATGGGCATGGTCAGAAATGGTTGACCAAGTCTTTCAGTTTGGGGGACATTAGGTCTGGACAGCCACTCGCACGTCCCACAAAAAGAAAAAAAAAGAAAAAGAAATTCTGTTATCCAGGGAATGCCATCCAACCAAAAAATCCAATTAATGGGATTGGCCAGGAATCGCTTATTCACACAAATGTGGCATTTTAAGAAGATGCTCAATGAAGGCCAACTGCTTTCTCCCGAGTGCAGGATAAAGCTTTTGAACTCTCAAATAGAAAGATGCAACTGCCCAGGGATCCTTCTGGTAAATGCTATGCTTCCCACAGTGTGACCTGGTGTCTAGCTCCTAATACGTGCCATGGATTCATACAGTGCAGAAGAGGCACATCGAGCTCGTGCTGACAAAATCCAAATCTACACAAGTCCCAATTTCCCGCACCAGGCCCATAGCCTCAAATGTTATGACATTCCAAATCTTGTCAGGCTTCCCACCTCAACTACACAACCAGGCATTCCAAACACCCACCACCCTCTGGGTGATAAAGATTTTCCTCATATCCCCTCTATACCTCTTGCTCTACCTATTAAAATGATGCCCCCCCCCCGTGTTATTGACCCTGTAGCTAAAGGGTACAGCTACTTTCTATCCCCCCCTTGTTCTTGCCCCTCATAATCTTATACAACTCTCTTCAACCTTCTCTGCTCTAAAGAAAACAACCCGAGCTTATCCAGTTTCTCTCCATCACTGAAATGCTCCATCCCAGGGAACATCTTGGTGAATCTCCTCTGCGCCCTCTCCAGTATAATCACATCCTTTCTACAGGGTGGTGACCAAGTGTGCACACAGTATTCCAACTGTGGCCTCATCAAAGCCCTGAACAGCTCTAACAATAACTCCCTTGCTCTCATAATCTATACCATATCTGATAAAGGTAAGTTTACCATATGCCGTCTTAACCACCACATTAACCTGCCCTGCCACCTTCAGGGATCTGTGAATATGCACCCCAATGTCCCCCTGGTCCTCTGAGCTTCCTGGTGACCTGTCATTCATTGAGTACTCCCTTGTCTTGTCAGGTTCTGATCAGTCATCCACCAATCTTCTTAGCTGTCACTGATTTACACTGTTTCCTATGTCCAACCCTTTCCATAACATCTTCCCCTCCATATTTCTGCAATCCCCTCCATTCCCACTTCCACCGCTTCTCACCGGAGACCCTCACCACCTTCTGAAGACCACTGAGTACCTGGACAAGTTCTGCTCAGTCTGGGACTGCCCTGAATGGTTTCAGACACTTGCCCCTGGATGTGGCAGGGAGGGAGAAATGGGACTTGCAGATTGGAAACAGTCCACAAGGGGCAGAAAGAGTCACGGTTCCTGTCATTTAGTTGGTATCCCTGCAAATGGCAAAAAAAAAAACGAAGGCAGGGATGTGCAAGTATTTTAGTTGTTAAGTAAAAACTCAACCAATATCTTCCCTCAATGACTTTGTTTCAAACATCACTTCCTTTGAAGGACTGTATCGTGTTCCCTCACTTCCTCTGTTTCCATTGCATCCCTAATAAGATCATCTTCCATCTGACCATGATAGATATGCCCCACAACAATGTCTATTCTCTTTCCCATCCTGACCTCTTACCCTGCCAGCTGGAACCGTGACACAATTTCCCATCAGCCTCTTGCAACCGCTGCCATTTCTGACAGCGCGAAGCCCCACCAACATCGGCAACATCCCTCATCTCCTTCTCCAAAGCCTGCTCTTCCAACAACCTCCCATTCTCACAGCAGGTCCCAGCACCTTCCATCTCCTCCCTTCTCGCTGTCTTGAGGCCATTCATTTACTTGCCCTCCTTTCAGTCTTGCGCCTTCATTTTTTTGCTCACTGTGCAATCTCTGGTGGGACTGAGGATAAATCCGATGGAACACCTCCGTCCCATCCAGAAGTGTGCCGCTTGAGCTCCCAATTTCCTATAATCCGAATTCAGCTCCTGACTCACCCGGCCTCCACCGAAACGTTACAGAATGTTGAAGAACTGCACCTCATCTTCCAATGAAACACTTCACAGCCTCAACCCTAAAGTTGAAATGAAACACACCCTACAACCTCACAGACAGCAGCTGTTGGAAATAATTCTGCTCTTGCCATTCACACCTCCTGCAGACCCATCGCAATGCTGATATCTGCCAAATTGAATTGAATTATCATTATTGTCGTATGTACTCACGTGATCACAATGAAAAGTTTACAAGTCACATCTTAGGTACAAAGGTACTGGGTACAGATTCTTGAGTACAAATTCTTAGGAAAAAAAGATTAAAGAAATCTTTAATCACCCTATTAACCTGCCCTGCCACCTTCAGGGATCTGTAGAGGAGCACCCCAATATCCCCCTGGTCCTCTGAGCTTCCTGGAGTCCTGTCATTCATTGAGTACAGTGGCTCAGTGGTTAGCACTATTGCCTCACAGCGCCAGGGACCTGGGTTTGATTCTTGCCTTGGGTGACTGTCTGTGTGGAGTTTGCATGTTCTCCCCGTGTCTGTGTGGGTTTCCTCTGGGTGCTCCAGTTTCCTCCCACAGTCCAGGTGAATTGGCCATGCTAAATTGCCCATGGATACATTAGAGCTGCAAAAGTGTTGCTGGAAAAGCGCAGCAGGTCAGGCAGCATCCAAGGAGCAGGAGAATCGACGTTTCGGGCATGAGCCCTTCTTCAGTTACATTAGTCAGGGGTAAGTGTAGGGGAATGGATCTGGGTGGGTAACTCTTCAGAAGGTTGGTGTGGACTTGTTTGGCTGAAGGGCCTGTTTCCACACTGTAGGGAATCTAATCTTAAACAAAGAAAGTCCAGCATTAGAGACCTTCAAAAGTACAAAATCATAGTATAAATTAGAAAAGTAAAGGCATAAAGCATTCAGAATAACATGATAATATCACTTTTAGCAAAACTTTATCGAAGAGAATTTAAGAGGACCCAGTTGCAACCCAGGCCAGATCCACCACATTGCTGAAGAAAATGCCTCATTGAGTCATAGACTGACTGAAGCTGCCATGAGGAGACCAGACCAATGCCAATGAAAACAGCTGGCGAAGTGGCCAGAGGTCCCCTCTCTCATTAGAGAGATTAGATTAGATTAGATTACTTTACAGTGTGGAAACAGGCCCTTCGGCCCAACAAGTCCACACCGACCCGCCGAAGCGCAAACCACCCATACCCCTACATTTACCCCTTACCTAACACTACGGGCAATTTAGCACGGCCAATTCACCTGACCTGCACATCTTTGGACTGTGGGAGGAAACCGGAGCACCCGGAGGAAACCCACGCAGACACGTGGGGAGAATGTGCAAACTCCACACAGACAGTCGCCTGAGGCGGGAATTGAACCCGGGTCTCTGGCGCTGCGAGGCAGCAGTGCTAACCACTGTGCCACCGTGCCGCCTGGCGATGGTTTAACCTGAGGGTCATCACGCTTCAGGTGAGGGGAGAGGTTGAGAAGGAGAGCTCCTTCAGGGTAACCTCAGGGAATTGAACCCACCCTGTTGACAGCCCTCCGCATCACAAACCGGCCCTCCGTGCCGACAGTCCCTTTCTTGCTCTATTGCCACTTCCTTTTGTGACGCACCGCCAACTCTTTCAGCATTTAACTTACAGTCCATCCCTTCTGTGCTTTTCTCCCCCCCGCCTCTCCTGTCTGTGTTGACATTGAATCCTCCTTCCCTGGAATTTTTCCCTTACCTGAGGGAAGGCCGTTGACCTCAGTTTGTTGACTCTGTTTCTCTCCACACAGATGCTGTCCACACTGCTGAGCACTTCCAGCATTTTCTGCACAGAGGGCATAGCCACTGTTCGCTAACTCAAACAGAGATAGTGGATTGATTTTCCTTTCTCTCTTGAACTCTCAAACTATAATTTGCATTGCTGATTATTACAGAGTGTGAGGACATCTCTCTCTCTCTTACTGTGCATTGATCAGCCATTATTCACAGAGCAAAAAAGCTTTCAGGGATTAAGAAGAGGTCCCTCAGCAATTACTAAGAGAGACAAGGCTTAGTGGCAACCACAGACTTGTGTCAGGTCATTATAGGGAGATGTATCTTATTCTTTCTAACAAATGTGTCTTTAATTGAGAGAAATTGCTGTTTCTGGCCATGAGTCCTTTGGGGATATTTAATACAGGCTCCAGGCCTGGGAAGCCTGTTAAGAAGCTGCTAACTCTAGGACAAAGAGCTTTATTAAGTTAACACACAGCCATATGTACCAAATAATGACCGTCAGTTGCTTCTTATTATGTTAGAGACAGATCATGGGGTTGAGACAGCGTCCAGCCAATTTGCTGCAGGTCATCAGCTTGAGGCTGGGACCTGTTTATACAACAAAAGGCCAACCGTAACCGAGGCAAGGATCCATCAGAAATTTGCAGCCCCCACTAGTCATCGCGAATCAGTCTGTGAACTGGAACTGCCTCTGAGCAAAGATACAAATGTTCACGATTAATTCTGAGCTTGTCTGACAAAGTATTCCGCTTGAGCGACCTGCCCCCTTCAGGAATAGCAGGGAGGGAATGGGCTGAGTGGCCTGGTTCTCGGGTGGAGATGCTGGCGCTGTGATCATCCATGGGTCTCTGATATTCCCCCAGAGAATGGATGATGGAGGAAACATTAAAGGGATTTTGGGCGTCTGCTATTTCATGTCCCGGCATTAACAAAGTAAGGGAGAGATTGTGCACATTGTGTAAGCGTCTGAAAGGCTTTTCAATCTTATTTAAACTTCCATGTAGTGGAGGAAAAAGGGAATTAAAACAGATTTGTATCGCCAGTAATTACTTTCTCTTTTGATTAGCTTTAAACTCAGAATCCCTGGCGAATTGAGATGCTTCCAACACCTAGTGGCAGCATTAGGAAATCACAAGTAAGATACAATTTTACTCTTACATCTCACAGTTCCCATCAAACACTCCCAGGGCAGGGACATCATGGGGTTAGACACAGAGTGAAGCTCCCTCTACACTGTCCCCATCAAACGCTCCCAGGGCAGGGACAGCACAGGGTGGAGTAAAGCTCTCACTACACTGTCCCCATCAAACACTCCCAGATCAGGGACAGCATGGGGGGGGGATTAGATACAGAGTAAATCTCCCTCTACACTGTCCCCATCAAACACTCCCAGGACAGGGACAGCACGGGGTTGGTGATGGAGTAAAGCTGACTCACACTTGTGTCTAACCATCAAATGTGAGGGGTTTGGGTCTGATAGGCTCCAGCCCAGTGCCAGGCACCATCCAGCGGGAAGGACGACTGGGTGTCGAGGTGATACACTGGGTACCCTCACCAGCAGGTAGGAGGAAATAACAGATCCTAAACATCAGAACACAACAATCCCTACTCGAGCCCCACCCAAGGTGGGCTAGCAGGAAGGGAATGCTGAATTCGGTGTGTTGTTCAATGGGTAGCATTGTCCAGCACAATATTGACCAGGTAACCTGTCAATCAGGATGGTCAATGTGCCAAATTCAAAAAGAGTGGCGCTGGAGAAGCACAGCATCCGAGGAGCAGGAGAGGCGACGCTTCGAGCATAAGCCCTTCAGGTGGAGCAGATAGGTGGAAAGGAAGATGGTCAAGAGGGCAGTGCCGGGTTGGAGGGTTGGATTTGGGTTAAGGTCGGGGGAGGGGAAATGAGGAAACTGGTGAAATCAACATTAATCCCGTGCGGTTGGAGGATCCCAAGCCGGAAGATGAGATGTTCATCCTCCAGCCATCGGTTGCCTCGGATTTAGTGATGGAGGAGGTCCAGGGCTTGCATGTCCTTGATGGAGTGGGAGGGGGAGTTTAAGTGTTCGGCCACAGGGCGCTGGGGTTATTTAGTGCGTGGGTCGGATTAGCTATTTTGAATGTAATCATTCAGATTGACAGGCTTCGTGGCCAATGAGCCTGAGACCTCCCCCCTCCCCTGGAGCATGCCCTGTGATGATTGGTGGGACAGTACATCTTTCTTTGTGGGACTCTGCATCTAGAAGGACAAGGGCAGTAGATACATGGGAACACCACCCCCTGCAAGCTCCCCTCCGAGCCACTCACCATCCCGACTTGGAAATATATCGCCGTTTCTTCACTGGGTCACAATCCTGGAATCCCCTCCCGAAGGGCATTGTGCATCTACTTACAGCAAGTGGACTGCAACGGTTCAAGAAGGCAGCTCACCCCCACCTTCTCAAGGGGCAACTAGGGACAGACAATATGAAATAGCTACACAGAGGCTGTATCCTGTCACTAAGTCATCCTTGGTTTACAGGTGGAGAGTCCTTGACACTGATCCAGCTCCCTCAGAGCCAGCTCTCAGAGTGAACGCTCCTGTTCATATCTGTCAGCCAAGGCTCCCTGATTGGTCCAGATTAACAGCCCCAATCAGGGAACTCCCATTCTATGAGGTCCATCTGGCTGACCTTGTTACAATCACTACACAATTACTGCTGGCCCAGCCAGCAACACCATGAATGAATTTGAAAATATCTGCCTCTGATTGATTCCTAGCATGCCCTTCTGTATTTTTCAGTGATCCTTTGACCTGGCGACTGAAGGATATGCCTCTTGTGTAGTAGCTGCTGCAGATCCTTACACTGTCTCATAGATGTCCAGCTCTGAAAAGATGGATTTGTTCAAAATCGATCCCATTTACCATGCTGGGAGTACCACTTAACACATCGGAGGTGTAACAATGCTGCTCTTTTAACAAGGTTATGTTGTCCTTGGTTTTTTTATCAGCGAGGTCGTAAAAGACACAGACTCCGAAAAGTCTAAGTTTGAAGGGTTTTAGGGCCAATTTGATTACAGCTAACAGATACTGCCTCCAGCAACAGGCCCATTCACCTGTCCCTGTGTTTTTGTTTTTGCCACTGTTCACTTATTATGTACTTATCTATGCCACTTGACTCTGTGATCTGTCAGTATTGCTCACAAGACAAAGCTTCTCACTGTGCCTCGGTACACATGACAATAAATTCAATTCAATTCAATACAATTTTTTTTTTAAATCGCTTGTACAATGAAAGGGGAGTAGTCAGTTCTCCCAGCTCTGCTTAGCTCTGATTTGGTTTGGTGTTTGGCCGTCTGACCATTGACTGAAAGCAGTCAGGCAGTTGTGAAGTAGGTCCATGCTGATCCTTCCTCTCTCTGACATCTCTCCTGTAAGACCCTGTCTTTGATTTTTCCTTTTGTGCCAAGGGGCGTTTATGGGGAATGTTGAAGTAATTGGAACAGCATCATTCAGTTGGAATAACCTGTTGGGTTTTCAGATAGGTTAAGTTATTCGGTATTCTGTTCCCTTTTATTTGTAATTCATTCGGTAACCTCGCAAATACATTCTGTTTTGTTTAAAACTAAATGGTTGGACCAGCTGCATCCCTCCTGAAATACCCACTCGACACCTGCTTAAAATAACTGGCAAAGCTAGAGCCCTGACGACTTTCTTGAAATGCTTTGGGGGGATCTGGCCTGGTCCATAACAAGTGACATCTGTGATATGAAGATCAGATGTCATTTGCACATGGGTTGTACTGTGGTCACTCTTGCCAATACTGTCATGGACAGATCATGCAGCAGCAGGCCGATTGGTGAGAATGCGATTGACGTTTTCTTTGTCTCTTACTCGTTCCCTCACCTCAAACCGCAGACCCAGTCTGGCAGCTATGTCCTTTAAGACCCGCTCTGCTTGATCAGTAGAGCCACTCTTGGTGATGAACATTGAAATCCCCCACCCAGAGTATCTTTCTACACCCTTGCTACCCTCAATTGTTGTCAAACATGGAGGGGTACTGCGGGAGGAAAGTACGTGGCAATCAGTAGGAGATTTCCTTGCCCATGTTTGACCTGATACCATGAGACTTCATGGGGTCCAGAGTCAATGTTGAAGACTTCCAGGCAACTCCCTCCCCACTGTACACCACTGTGCGGCCACCTCTGCTGGGTCTGCCCTGCTGGTGGGACATGACATACCCAGGGATTATCTGGAATGTTGCAAGGTTGATTCCGTGAGTTTAATTAGTCTGCGGGACATCTCTTCCAATTTTGACCTGAGCCCTCAGAGATTAGTAAGCAGGGCTTCGCAGAGTCAACACAGCTGAGTTTGCTTTGTTTCTGTAGGTGCTTGGTTTGATGCCAGCAGTTGTGTCCAGTTTGATTCTCTTTACATTTTCACATCGGACCCGAACTGTTCACTCTGCTTTGCCTCCATACAGGCTGCCAGACCTGCTGAGTTTTCCCAACATGGGCGGCACGGTGGCACAGTGGTTAGCACTGCTGCCTCACAGCGCTAGTGACCCGGGTTCAATTCCCGCCTCAGGCGACTGACTGTGTGGAGTTTGCACGTTCTCCCCGTGTCTGCGTGGGTTTCCTCCGGGTGCTCCGGTTTCCTCCCACAGTCCAAAGATGTACACGTCAGGTGAATTGGCCATACTAAATTGCCCGTAGTGTTAGGTAAGGGGCAAATGTAGGTGTATGAGTGGGTGGCGGGGCAGTGTGGACTTGTTGGGCCTGTTTCCACACTGTAAGTAATCTAATCTAACAGTTTCTGATTTTGCTTGTGCTGATAAGAGCGAAAGACATGGTGGCTGAATGGTCAATTTTGCTGCTTTATAGTGTCAGGGACCTGGGTTCAATTCCAGCCTTGGGTGACTGTCTGCGTTGGAGTTTGCACACTCTTCCTATGTCTGTGCAAGTTTGGTGAATTGGCCATGCTAAATTGCCCATAATGTCCAGGCTAGGTGAGTTAGCCATGGGGAATGCAAGTTTGTGAGGATTAGGTGAGATGCTGTTCAGAGATGTGGACTTGATAGGCTGTCATGTTGCGGCTGTACAGGACATTGGTTAGACCACTGTTGGAATATTGCATGCAATTCTGGTCTCCTTCCTATCGGAAAGATATTGTGAAACTTGAAAGGGTTCAGAAAAGATTTACAAGGATGTTGCCACGGTTGGAGGATTTGAGTTATAGGCAGAGGCTGAACAGGCTGGGGCTGTTTTCCCTGGAGCGTCGGAGGATGAGGGATGACCTGATAGAGGTTTACAAAATAATGAGGGGCATGGATAGGGTAAATAGGCAAAGTCTTTTCCCTGGGCATAGGTTTATAAATAGGCAAAGTCTTTTCCCTGGGCATAGGTTTAGAGTGAGAGGGGAAAGATATAAAAGAGACCTACGGGGCAACCTTTTCACACAGAGGGTGGTACGTATATGGAATGAGCATCCAGAGGAAGTGATGGAAGCTGGTACAATTGCAACATTTAAGAGGCATTTGGATGGATATATGAATAGGAAGGGTTTGGAGGGATATGGACCGGGTGCTGGCAGGTGGGACTAGATTGGGTTGGGATATCTGGTCAGCATGGACGGGTTGGACCGAAGGGTCTGTTTCCATGCTGTACGTCTCTATGAGTCTATGACTCTATGAATGGCGTGCTTCTCCACTGTAGGGATTCCATAATCTTGCAAAGGCCTTTAAGAGTCAACCGCATTGCTGAGGGTCTGGAATCACATGTTGGTCAGACAGAGTAAGGATGGCAGATTTCCCTTCCCTGAAGGGCATGAATGAACCAGATAGTTTCCAACAAGGGTCAACACCAGTTTCATGCTCATCGTGAGTTTTGTAATTTCAAGTTTTGTTTTGAATTGAAATTCCGCCAAGTGCCATGGTGGAATTTGAACCTGATGTTCCCCTGTGTGTCTCAATTGCCAATAGAGGAGCAATTTCTTCCCCTACCTGAACTGACGTAGCACCTTTTGTTAAAGTTCACTTGAGAATGTAACTCTAAAAAAAACGTTCTGGGATTTACATATGAGAGAACTGAAACCAACATGCCAATTCTAAAAGATGAGAGATTTAACAAACAATCCAGGTCTTTTTTCAATATATCATTTGAGTTGCATCACACGGTAAACTTTTGCTATAAATTCTGTGTTCTTACGATCTTATACTCCACAACCACCTGATGAAGGAGCAGCATTCAGAAAGCTAGTGCTTCCAAATAAACCTGTTGGACTATAACCTGGTGCTGTGTAATTTTTAACCTTGTCCACCCCAGTCCAACAGCGGCACCTCCAAATCATTCCCCTAGCCTTGTTGCCAATGGGCACTGTAACATCCTTCTGCCACAAACACTGCAAACTCTCAAGACTGTAGCTGACTCGTGCCATCATGAGGGTGATTAGGAATGGTCAGTTAATGTTGCCCCTATCCAATGAAGTTCAAATCTTAACAACAAATAAAAAAACAGAATACTTCAGCACTCCTAGTCAAAATGGCAAACAAGGATTAGCAACAGAGTGCGTAAAATCAACAATCCAAATTTCAACAGCACAGCAGGTGTGAGAAATGCAGAAGAGGTCCTTTCTATTTTGCTAATTAACTCTATTTAAAGTAAAGAGATGAGGATTACAGCTAATAGACTCCCCACCAGGAGACATTGCATCCAACTATGCAAACAAAACCAAAATAAGCTCCGCTGTTACAATTAAGAGCTGTTCTGAGCTACTTTAGATAAAATAAGGGATATATTGTGTCTTTCATCAGGGCACTCCGAATCACTTTACAGTAAATGGTTTCCTTCAAAGCCGTTGTTGATAGTTCCTGTGGTCCAAAGATTTAATACTGATATAAGAAGCAATAGGGCTTCTCTTTAAGAAAGCGACTCAATGTACAGTACTGTCTTGATCAGAAACTGGCAGGCTTCATGGGCCACTATTGCTACCCTTTCTTTTACCTGTTCCTGAGATGGGAGTCTTGCTGAATATTTATTCCCACCACTACCTGCTCTGGAGGAGGTGGGAGTGAGCTGCCTTCTTGAACCGCTGCAGTCCACCTGCCTGTGGTTGTTAGCAAGGGAATTCCAGGATTTTGACCCAGTGACACTGACGGGGATATATTTCCAAGTCAGGATGGTGAGTGGCTGAGAGGAGAACTTGCAGAGGGTGGTGTTCACATGTATCTGCTGCACTTGTCCTTCTAGATGGAAGTGGTCATTGGTTTGTAAGGTGCTGTCTAAGGAAACTTGGTGAATTTCTGCTGTGCATCTTGTAACTGGTACACACTGCTGCTGCTGTGGGAGTGGTGGTGGCCTGGTGATAGAAGTACTAGACTATCAATTCAGAAGCTTGGCTAATGTCACGGGGAACCTGGGTTCAAATCCCACCATAACAAACGTGGAATATGAATTCAATTAAAAACGAAATCGAATCAGGAGTCTATTGACAATCATGAAACCAATATTTGGAAGATCGATCTGGCTCACTGATACCCTTTAGAGAAGGAAATCAACTGTTCTTACCTGGTCTGGTCTACATGTGACACCAGACCCACAGCAATATGGTTGACTCTTAAGTGCCCTCTGAAATGGCCTAGTGAGTAACTCAGTTCAAGGACAGCTAGGGATGGGCCATAAATGCTGGCCAGCCAGCAACACCCCTGTCTCACAAGTGCATAATTTTTTTTAAAAAAGAGCATTTGTAATGGAGAGGGTGGATATAATGCTAATCGATCAGGCTGCTTTGTCCTCAGTGATGTTGAACTTTTGAATGCTGTTGGAGGTGCACCTGTCCAGGTGAGTGGGGAGTACTCTATCACACTCTTGACTTGTGCCTTGTATAAGATCAAAAGTCACATGGCACCAGGTTATAGTCCAACAGTTTATTTGAAAACAATGGCTTTCGGAGCACTGCTCCTTCAGCACCTTGTCCAACCCAGTCCAACACCAGCACCTCCACAACTTGTGCCTTGTAGATGGTAGACAGACTTTGGAGAGTCAGAAAGTGAGTTACTCACCTCACTATTCCTAACCTCTAACCTGTTCATATAGCCAATCTGTTTATATGGCGAGTCCAATTAGGTTTCTGGTCAATCTCAAGGATGTTGATGGGGGGGAATTCAGTAATAGCAACTAAATTGAATGTGAAGGGAAGGTAGTTAGATTGTCTGTTACTGGAGATGGTCGTTGCCTGATATGAGTGATATGAATGCTACACACCACTTGTCAGCCCAAGCCTGGATATTATCCAGATCTTGCTGCCTTTGAACATGAACTGCTTCAATATCTGAGGAGTTGTGAATTTTGCTGAACATTATGCAATCATTGGCGAACATCCCCACTTCTGACGTTATGATGGAGGGAAGGTAGAGTACAGCCCCTTGCCACCACCTGTATGTGACATCAGGTGAATGGGTGGAGCCAATGGAGCATGGACATTAATGCCTTCAGAACCATTATCATAAACAACAAGATTAACCCTTGATCTTTGGGGTGGTGGAGTTTGCAATTTGACAGTGAGAGGGCCAATCAGTAAATACTTCAACATTTCCTTTGATGCCGGTATGATTGTTGTAAAATTAGGCTATCAATATTCAACTTTCATTATTTAATTTTCATACTTTAGATGTTAATGGACTAAAATATTTTAAACAGACCCAAATAATTTAAAATAGCTGTTGGAATCACCCAACAAGTCCCTGCAACCCCTTTGGAATTTAAAACAGAATTAAAATAAATTTAAAAAATTAAAAAGCAGCTTCATCGGTATTATGTTTTTAATCAAGAGGCTCTGAAACTTAGTGAGGTTGCAAGAAATTCCCATCACTTGCTGTCGTCACACTTGCATGGTAAGTTCACAAATTGCAAATGAAAAGTTACCTGTGGAGTTTCAGTTGTAAAAGACAATGTAGCTCGACTTAGAGTACACAAGCAGACTACACTTCAGTAGTTTACTTTCAACAACAACGGTGAGAGAATGCAACATGGACTGATAACACAAAGATACTGGAAGATCTTGGCTCCCTGTCCATCACTCTTTCCCAAGCTCAGAAATTAAGCAACTTGAAAAAAAACCCAATTCACCAAGAAATCAAGGGTTCTCTGTGATCTTTGCCATTCCTGAGAAAAGAAAACGACAGCCAAACTGTTGGGTCACAAGTTTCACTCTTACAAACTCAAGGATTCTAAAAGCTTTAGACACCCAGTGCTGGATTTTCCTGCTCGGAAGGATTCCTTCTGCTTCCGAGTTTTTAAACACATTCCCTCTGCTGTGGTGGACAATGCATTTTCTTACTTTTCTGCGATTTCATTTAATGAAACTCCACTTTCTTCCATTCAAGAAGCCTTTGGAATTGTTAGTCATAGAATCAAAAGGCTTGGAAATAGACCCTTTGGTCCAACCAGTCTATGCTGACCACAATCCCAAACTAAACCAGTTCTACCTGCCTGCTCCTGGCCCCATATCCCTCCAAAATCTTTCCTCTTCATGAACTCATCCAAATGTCTTTAAACATTGTAACTGTACCCACATCCACCACTTCCTCAGGAGGTTCATTCCACACACGTACCTCTGTGTAAAAAAAAATTCCTCTCATGTCTTTTTAAAATCTCTCTCCCTTCACCTTAAAAGTGTGATCCTAGTCTTGGAATCGCTCATCCTAGGTGAAAGAAAAAGCAACTACCATCAATTCTATCTATACCCCTCATTATTTTGTAAACTTCTGTAAGGTTGCCTCTCAGTGATAAAAGTCCCAGGCTTTCTTTATTACACAAGCCTCCCAAACACGGCACCATCCTGGTAAATCTCTTCTAAATGCTCTCCAGCTTGGGGCAGCATGGTGGCTCAGTGGTTAGCACTGCTGCCTCACAGCACCAGGGTCCCGGGTTCAATTCCAGCTTCGGGCGACTGTCTGTGTGGAGTTTGCACATTCTCCCCGTGTCTGCGCGGGTTTGCTCTGGTTTCTTCCCACAGTCCAATGATGTGTAGCTTAGGTGAATTGGTCATGCTAAATTGACCGTAGAGTTAGGCGCATTAGTTAGGGGGGATGGGTTAATCTTCAGAGGGTCGGTGTCGACGTGTTGGGTCGAAGGGCCTGTTTCCATACTGTAGGGAATCTATTCTTAATAATCTTCTTCCTATAGCTGGGCAACCAGAACTGGATATGGTATTCCAGAAGAGGTCTCACCAAGGTCTTGTACGGTTAACTAATTCTAATTGACGTGTGATAGCTATGTGCCCAAAATAAATAAACGTATTTGTCTCAATCAAACGAGGAAGGTTTGAAGAAGAACAGAGATGTTTACCCATCCTTACCTGGTTGGAAATATGCTTCATTGGACAGCGAGATAGATATCAAAGGAAAACTGTGATATTATCCCGAGAGTTACAGCAAGAAGTTTTAGCAAGAAATATTTCCCAAACTTTAAAGCTACATTCTTCCCTTTTCAAGTGAACACACTTTTAGTTTGCAGTTCAGTAAAACAGAGAACTGCTGGAAATCTGAAATGAAATCAGAAATTGCTGGAGAAACTCAGTAGGTCTGGCACAGTCAGTGGAGGGAGAGAAGCAGAATTAGCGTTTGGAGTCCAGTGACGCTTCTTCAGAACTTTTTGATGAAGGGTTACTGGGCTAAAACTGTTAACTCTGTTCTCTCTCTGCAGAAGCTGCCAGCCTTGCTGAGTTTCAACAATAAATTTGACATTTGCTCCAGTTTACAGTTACAAACCTGAGACGGCACGCCTTCGCAATTTTGTAGAGTAAAATGAATATCTTGTATTGTTACTGAGTTGGACATTGCTTCATCCTTGTTTGGTGATATTGGGAGAGTTGCAAGTTGTGTGATCTGTGCAGATATTAACTTACTGTCAGAGCAGCTCATTGCTTCGAGAACATGTCAATATCTTTAGATTTTTAATGAGAAATCACTCAGAACAGGTTGACCACCTGCATCCTTTCTTGTCTCTCTCTCTCTCTCTTTCTCAGTTACAGTGGCAATTAGCACAGTTTTGAATTGTTAGTTCACATCCATTACGAACCAACTACAGAGACACATTGTCTGCAGAAACCATGCAGATAGAATAGACCTTCAATGGCATTGCATTGAGCTATGTCACCATGAGGTCAGCCAGATGGACCTCATAGAATATGAGTCCCTTGATTGGGGCTGTTAACCTGGTCCAATCAGAGAGCTCTGGCTAACAGAAACAGGAGTGTCAGAGGTTCTGTTGACTCTGAGAGCTGGATCAGTGTCAAGTACTATGCACATGTCAATTAAGGGGGACTTGATGATGAGATACCACCCTCTGTGGAGTTATTTCAACCATTAGACATTAAGGTGCTTCAGCAGAAGTAGGCCATTCAGCCCATTGAGTCCACTCTGCCATTCAGCTTAATCATGCCTGATCTGATAATCCTCAACTCCGCTTTCCTGCCTTTCCCCCACAACCCTTGATTCCCTTCCTGCTTAAAAATCCATCCCTGTTTTGAATGTACTTAATGACCCGATCTCCGCAACCAAGAACTCCACAGTCTCCCCCACCCTCTGAGACAAGAGATTCCTTCTTATTGATGACATCACACACCGAGTTTCAGCCAATCACACTTTATGTTTGAATTTGTCCCTTGGATTTAAAAATCTCCCATCGCACACCTTGAGAAACAAAAAGGGTTTAGCGCTAAGTGTGAGTAAAATGATTGTTATTCCCAGTATTGTTGGAGAAGTACATATGATGTACTGAATGGCTTTTCCCTACCTTCATAATCTTTCAAAATTCCCTTTATCAGTGATACACAGCACCTTCAAATCATCTGCTGTGCTAATGTGAAATTTTCAAAATTAAAAATCTCACTTCACAGTTCACAAGCGGAAATGGATCTACTGGTCATCTGTCTCACTGTTGTCTGTAGGAGCCTGTTGTAATCAGGTTAGCTCCAGCCTTGCACTGTATTGTAACACTGTCTGTGCCTCACGCCATAGAGTCACGCAGCACAGAAATAAACCCTTCAGCCCAACTCGTCTGTGCTGACCAGGTTTTCCACAATGAACTCTTCCTATCTTCCGGCGTTTGGTGCTTTCCTACCCACGTACCTGTCCGAATGTTTAACTGTGCCTGGCTGTACCACTTCCTCTGGCAGTTCATTTCACAAACGCACCAACCTCTGCATGAAAACGTTGCCCCTCAGGTCCCCTTTAAACCTTTCCCCTCTCACCTTAACCTCATGCCCTCCCCTACCCTAGGGAAAAGACAGGTAGAAACAAATTACTGTTGTGGTTCTGTTCGCCGAGCTGGAAGTTTTTGTTGCAAACATTTCGTCCCCTGGCTAGGCGACAGCATCAGTGCTTGGGAGCCTCCTGCGAAGTGCTTCTTTGATGTTTCCTCCGGTGTTTATAGTGGTCAACAAATTACTGCAGATGCTGAAAACAACAAATGCTGGAGATCAACAGTGGGTTTGGCAGCATCCGTGGAGAGAGAGCAAGTTTGATGACTCTTAGAGAACAGACCTTTCCTATTTACCTCATCTATGCCCCTTACAATTTAGAAACCTCTATAAAGTCAGCCCTCAAACTTCTATGCTCCAGGGAAACAAATCACAGCCTGTTCAGCCTCCCTTTATAATGCAAACCTTCCAGTCCTGATAACATCCGAGGAAATCTTTTCAATATCCTCTCCAATTTAATAATATCCTTGCTCTAGCAGGGTGACCAGAACTGCATACAGCACTGCAGAAGTGACTTCACCAATGTCCTGTACAGCCACAACATGACCTCCCAACTCCTACTCTCAGTGGTCTGACCAATAAAGGCAAGTGTTTCAAATGCCTTCATCACCACCCTGTCTACCTGTGACTCCATTGAAGCAACTGAACCCTTAGGTCTCTTCATCAAAAGTGCATGCCTGTCTCGAAATCGAGGGCCTGAAATATTTTGAGAAACTCGTTGAACCAAGGCATTGTCCACTTCCATCAAGTGGATTTAACCGAATATGTAGAACCCATTGATGAGGAACGAGGGTGCAAGTTTTGAGTTCCATCTGACGCCAGCGAAGACAGATCGTCATCTCATTTACCCCATTGTTATCTACAACATGGGTGCCAAAAAAATGATCCTCTTTGAGTTGCAAAAGGCTTTGACGTGCTTGGCGAGATCCCGAGGGTGCGAATGGTGTCACCCAAATGTAAGCTCCATTTCCTTTCGCCCTGTCCACATGAAGGCCGAGAAAGAGAGAGTGAGAGTCCTGGCGAATTCTGAGCCGTGTCGGTCATTTTGGTAATTTAGCAAGATGTTACCATGGAAACTGCAAACTGACCTATTTCTGAGTGGCAACCTATTGGGATTCTGCCTGTTAGTTCAATTTGCCTTTCAAGATCATACTGGTTATGTTTAGCAGCAACGAAAAAAAAACTTGCTTGTGGCTTTTTCTAAAGTAAGATACTCTCTCTATTTGTCTAAGTATTGTCTATAACTCCAATCGCTGTGCCTCAAAGTGGCCCTTAGAGCTTAGGGAATCCACAAAATATTTGATAAAGGTATTGCTAGTAAGTGAAAAATGTTCAATTGTCTGTAACTTTTAGTATAGTCCCACCTGCATCTAAACTTGTATACACTACAATCATGGGCACTTGCATTTGTGGCTTCAGACTAAACAGTGTTGATATACTGTGGTGTCATTCCCTCAGCATGTCATGCTGCAGAAGGACAGAGCTCAGTAAGATGGAGACCGAGAGCTCTGTTCCATCGGATCAAATACTATGATATGGAGATGACATAATAAGCATGTCTGTTACAGAGACTTCTTCTACAAAATACAACCCAACATCCCCTTTTTTCCAAAGAGAATAAATTTCAAACAGATATACATCAGGTACACACAGGCACATGTTGTCCTTTCTACACTTAGACAATCATTTAGAATCAGAGGTAAAGAAATTACTAAGTCGGACTTCACTTGCACATTTTGAAAATGTGACTATTTGTCCTGATAGGCTGATCATTTACCCATAAGACCATAAGAAATAGGAACAGGAGGAGGCCATTCAGCCCCTTGAACCTGCTCCGCCATTCAATAGGATCATGTCCAATCTGACATTCCTCACGTCCACTTTCCTGCTCTTTCCCAGCAACCCTTGATTCTTTGATTGATCAAGAATCTATCTATCTCAGCCTTAAATGTGCTCAAAGACTCTGCAGCAAGGAGTTCCAAAGACTCTCAACTCCCTGAAAGAAGAAATTTCTTCTCACCTCAGTCTTAAATTGGAGCCCCTTTATTCTGCGACTATACTCTCCGGCTCTAGACTCTCCCATGAGGAAAAGCATCCTCTTATCATTGACCCTGTCAAGCCCCTTACTAATCCTCTATGACCCATCTGGAGAGGTACGTGTTATTCTCAGTTGGCTGAGATCTTGCTTGTCTCCACATTGGACGCCGTCGTTTAACATCATCGCACAATCGTTGTTGTTGGAGCTTTAATTCTCGCTGACTGTGTGCATGATTGACATGTGCTCCCTTGGACTGAGCTGATTTTGCTCCTTCATAATCTTACGTCAGGATCGGGAATAGCTTAGTCGGACCTGGGCTGGTTGGAAACCCGTGTTGGTATCCAAGTACTTGTGACTGGATTTCTGACCCACACTTTCTGCTCGGTCCGTAGTACTGGATGTTCTCTACTTGCTTGCTCTTGGTGTATCTGTTTGATCCTTGTCTGTGTTTGAAGAGGAGAGTTACATGAGTCTTCAGTCTCAGCACCATGAGTGTGATTTGAACCTCGTGGATGGCCACACCGCTGAGATCTGTTTATACTGATATTCCAGGCACTGATGGACTATAGGTATCTACCAGGGAGAAGGCTATGGAGATATAACCTGAACTATTAGTGTGATAGTGTCACTGTGTGGAATTGATCTGTTATACTGTTTGAGATAACCTTTTGTGGCTGGTTCCATGTCTGTGGGAAGTCTTTCAGTTCCTGATATTATTGTTAAGAAGCCTTTTGACTGCTACATCTTAACTTTTACGTGGAGAAGTGACTGCCATGTCATTTTGATTACTTGCAAAAGCTATTCAGAGTTCCTAACTTGATGTATCTTGAATGAGAGAAGTGTGCCTCTTGGCTATTTAAGTTAGAGATCTGTATTCATGTAAAATGACAGTAGTTGGTCATCTGTACGCATTAGGATCCAGGGCTGACTAACCCTCATTGAGGATTCCCTTATGAGCATTTACTGGTGTTTACTACCATCCGACCGCCATGATGTGGTGGATCACAATATCCTGATGATCTGCAACTGTCACCTTTCTGATCTAGCGTGAGTTCCTCTAACAGAAATATAAGACGTGCGTTGTACAGATGAATGCGATGAACTTTTGTTACAATTGCTGGTCTCCCCAGATTCACACTATAATCGCAGGTGGTTGCATATCTGGGCCCAAGCTGAGAAATTCAGATGCACTGCAGTCTCAGCATGTCATCCTGCTAGAGGTCAGAGCTCAGTAAGATGGAGACTGAGAGCTTTATACCACAAGGTCATGCCATGCTATGGTGATGCTGTCACAAGCATATCCTTTAAAGATCTACTGCACATCCGCTGCAGGACAATACACCCTCAAACAGGTACCAGTATGCTGTGTAGCCCAAACTGATGTCCATTCTTTTATTGTCGAGGTTTTCATTGAATCCCTATACAGTGGAAGCAGTTGACACTGATGGTCTGAAGAGCATCCCATCCTGACCCTATCCCTCATGGCTAGGCCACCTAGCCTGCACATCCGTGGGCACTATGAGGTAATTTCCCATGGTCAATCCACCCAACCTGTACTTTTTTTGACTATGGGAGAAAACCGGAGAATACCCATGCAGACACGGGGAGAATATGCAAACTACACACAGTCGTCCGAGGACAGAATCAAACCCGGGGTTTCTGGTGCTGTGAGGCAGCAGTGCTAACCACTAAGCCACTGTGTTGCCCAGCTCACTGGACCTGAAACGTTAACTCTGATTTCTCTCCACAGATGCTGCCAGACCTGCTGTGCTTTTCCAACAATTTCTGTTTTTGTTTCTGATTTCCTGTGTCAGCAGTTCTTTCGGTTTTTAAGCCATTTTCTCTGCCTGCTTGTTCACGTGTGCAATATGGAGCTTATAAGGGGATTGTGACTTTATTTGTTGACAATTTATACCTACTTACTTCTAGCTAGAGTTTAATTACTTGGAATAAACAGTAGTATTTGTGCAGCAGAGAAACCTGATGATGTTTTCTATTAACCTGGATCTAAAAGTCAAGTAAGTTATGGAACTTTGCATACTTTATAAAATCTTTAACTTGTGACAACTCTGATTTGCAGAGCTCAATTTCCAGTGAGTGAGGTGTAACAATCATAGGTGTAGATTGCACAGATTACCTTGTCCAGGATGGGTATCCCCTTGCATTCTGTAGCACCCAGTGTATGGTTTAATCCTGGCACCAACCCCACTGCCGACACACACACACACAATATTCCAAACCATTAACAAAGCTACAAATAAACAGATGAAAATAAAAATTCACAATTGAGGTGAAATTGAGGAAAAAGCCTTCTGCGCTTAATTAAGATAAGGCTGCCTTGATGTGTCATTCCTTTTACATAGTTGAGATGAAGATTACAGTCAAAGTAGGAATGCTGTAATTGAAAGCATACCCATTCCAGATTAGACATTACCACATTTAACTTCAGAAATAGCTACTTTTTGCTATTAGCTTGTAATGCTCAACACTATTTCAAATGCAGGAAACCAGCTCAACTGCAGAAACAGTGAGTTGTGCAGGGCCTTGAGTCGAGTCTAACTCTTTGAATTTGTTCTGACATTATTTTTGGATGAAAATTAACAGAAGCTTATTAAGGCTAGAGCTGGGAGAGATGTCAGTTCCCATTGCAAATGGAGAGTGTGTTCTTCATTCAGCCTGCACTGTTTCTCTGCCGGAATATAGCAGTGCCTCAGGCATTAAGCTTGGTAGGAATGGTTGCTTCCTGATGTTTTTTTTCATGAGGTCCATCTTTTCGAGAAACTTCATGCCCTGTGCCATAGGAGGAAGAGATCACACAGCACTGTTTGAAGAGCAGATAGCTCCTCTGGTAACTCTGATCAATAATCTGCACTGGAAGGCCAACTGGTGGAAGTTGACACTGGAGCCGATCCTTATTCAGCCTTGCATTTGCTTACAGAGTTGAGTGGCTCAGTGGTTAGCACTGCTGCCTCACAGTGCCAGGAACCTGGGTTCGATTCCAGCCTCGGATCACTGTCTGTGTGGGGTTTGCACATTCTCTCCGTGTCTGTGTGGGTTTCCTCTGGGTGCCCTGGTACCTCCACAGTCCAAAGATGTACAGGTTAGGTGGATTGGCCATGCCAAATTATCCATATTGTTCAGGGTGAGGTGCATGAGTCAGGGGTAAATGTAGAGTAATGGGGTAAGAGAATGGGTTTGGGTGGGATGCTCTTCGGAGGTTTGGTGTGAACGTTTTGGGCCAAATTGGCTGTTTCTACGCTATAGAGATTCTATGATATAAGTTCTATGAACAGTGCAAGCATGCACCTCCTAACTCAGGGAGATGTAGTATAATTGTGGGCTACCATGATGCCAAGGGGTCTGAGTAGTCTGGCAGTCATTTCTGAGATGCCTTTGATGTAGGGGAGAGTAGCTAGGGTTTCTAGACACAGGGTAGCCCACAAACCCACCAACACACTAAAAAGGCAGCTAATGAGCTTGAAAGACCCTCTACAGACAACAAGCAAAACTAACGTAATTTATAAAATACCGTGCAAGGACTGTAACAAACACTACATTGGACAAACAGGCAGAACACTAGCCACCAGGATACATGAACTAGCCACAAAAAGACATGACCCTCTCTCACTAGTATCCTTACATACAGATAAGGAAGGACAACACATCCATCTTAGGACAAGCCAACCAAAGACACACATGAGAATTCCTAGAAGCATGGCATTCCAACTGGAACTCTATCAACAAACACATCGAGTTCGACCCCCAACTACCAACTCCTGAGAAAAGGAACAGGAAGTGACTTCACCACATGAAATAACATCACCACAGGAAATGACATCACCAACCGAAAGAAACCCAAAGATATAAATATAAAGCAGGAATTTTCAGCTTTGCTTCGCCTGAGGCCCACTGAAGATGTTACCTAGTAAGGTAATGAAACTTCTGGAAATGTACGTTCCAGCTTAGCGAGCAAACCTACATCCTAGAAAAAGGCCATTCAGCCCATCAAGTCTGATTAGCAGTCTGAAGGGCATCCCATCCAGACCCAGCCCATCACCATATCCCTGTAACCCTGCATTGCACGTGACCAATCCACCTAGCCTGTGTATCCCCAAACACTAAAGGGCAATCCACCTCACCTGCACATCCCTGGGCACTACGGGGCAATTTACCATGGCTAATCTACCTAACCTGCACATCCCTGGGCACTGCGGGGCAATTTACCATGGCTAATCTACCTAACCTGCACATCCCTGGGCATTATGGGGCAATTTACCATGGCTAATCTACCTAACCTGCACATCCCTGGGCACTACGGGGCAATTTACCATGGCTAATCTACCTAACCTGCACATCCCTGGACACTGCGGGGCAATTTACCATAGCTAATCTACCTAACCTGCACATCCCTGGGCACTACAGGGCAATTTACCATGGCTAATCTACCTAACCTGCACATCCCTGGGCACTACAGGGCAATTTATCATGACTAATCTACCTAACCCACACATCCCTGGGCACTACAGGACAATTTACCATGGCTAATCCACCTAACCCGCACATCCCTGGGCACTACAGGACAATTTACCATGGCTAATCCACCATACTTGCACATCCCTGGACAGTATAGAGAAACTTCCCATGACCAATCCATCTAACCTGCACATCTTTGGTCTACGGGAGGAAATCGGAGCACCCGGAGGTAACTCACAGAGATACAGGGAGAATGTGCAAACTCCACATGGTTAATACACAGTTAACTCTTATGCATTACTCAGTTGGAAAACACAGGTGGTACACTTGCCGTGGTTAACAAATGGAAAGTGCCACGGATATTTTGGTGATGGGAAGAAACGACATGCAGTTGCGTGTAAGAGCATTTCTAGATATTAGAAGAAGGAAAACAATGAAGTTAAAAATAAGGATTGGCCAGCAGAGACAGTGTAGCATTGACAAAACTAAGAGAAAGGAGGAAAAGATGGAGGGGGTTAAAAGATGATGGAGCAGGAGTGGGAAATGATATACTTCAGTTCCAACAGACAGCCTGCCTTTAGATATTTTTAATTACCTCTTCAGAGATGGCACTACACAGATGGTATTTGAATCCAGTCCTCCTGGCTCAGATGTCGGGACACTACCACTGCACCACACGAGACTTTCAAACCAGAACTTGGGGATATGTTTCTAATTAGCCTGTGTAGAAATATTATAACTGTGCCACACAAGTCTGCCAGGTCTCCTGGATATGGCTTTTTTCCCCCATCACTCGTGATAATTTTTCCATTATTAACCACGGCCAGCAAACCATCCTCGATTTCGACTTGATTAACTTACATTCAAGGCCCATTAAGGGCAATGCAGACCATTAAGGGTGAGGGTTAAAATCAAAATGGAGTTGGGGGGGGGGGATGAGGTAAAGCATTACCTATACTGTGGTGCCCACCTCTCTGTGAGGACATCAAGGGCATGGATGGGCACTGCATTCTCCCTCTCCAGGGAACATACCTCCTAGATATTTTCTAATCAACCTACTCACAGATGTTATTACACACCTCTGGAGCAGGTGGGACTTGCCCTCCTTGTCTAGAAGCATAGGTACTACCACTGTGTCACAAGAACACTCAGGCCTATGCACTTAATTAATGCCCTCCATCTGTCTCTATCTCACACATAATGAGCGGTCAAAGTGTACCTGTCACCAATGAACCCAGGGTCCCATTTGCTGCAAGTGAGTTGGAGGCTGCATTATCTGTTTGACAAATATAGAGCTGCGGGAGTGATCAGCAGTTGGCACAACGCACTGGCATATCCTTGAGGAGGTAGGCCACCATATAAATTCACATTCTCGCCTCTCTCGCATCCCGGCTGTGGGTTCAGTTGAACATTAATCCAGTCCTGCGAAACGTTTGCCCAAGTCAACTGTTAGGGAAGGACAGTTGAGGTTGGAAAGGATTGGAGTGGCAGCATGGGGAGAGTGAGTGTAAGTGGGATTAATTGAACAGCTGCTTCAAAGAGCTGACCGAGATACAATGGGCTGAATAGCCTCGTTCTGCGCTCTAACATTAAAGATTCCCTTTGGTGTCTGTACAAATACAGCAGTCAGATTCGGCCCCTTTGTATTTGACAAAGCAGTTTTATAGAAATCACTGACAAAGGAAATTTTCCTGCTGTGCTTGCGATACTGGGAGACTGGCTGTAATCTTTATACTGCTTTCCCCCCGCCTTTTCACCAGCAGACAAAGGTAAACAAACAAAACCGGTGTCATTTATAACAATGCTTCTTTTGCTGTGGATTCTGAAGCTCTTTGACAGGACAATGACCCGTGGACAGCAGCTAATAGGGAACGAGTGCTGTATTAACTGCTTACCACCAGTCCTCAGCCTAAACTCAGTGTTCGCTGCTAAAACACACATCTATCCCATTGTGTGAGAGAACGTCAGAGATAATGCAGAGATGACTCTCACCAGGTTCCGTATGTGCGCAGGACTTCAGTTTAATTTTTTTTTGTTAAAAATGTATCAACTTCCAGATTGCCTTCAGTTCTGCCTGAAGTCTCACTATACCCATCGAAATGGCACAGAGATTAGCCAAAAGACACATCAAACCAGCAGCCAACTCCGTACACATGCACCAAATCATGAGGGCCATAGACAGGGTGAATGCTAAGGCTCTTTCCCTCGGGGTGGGAGAGTTCAAAACAAGGTGGCATATTTTTAAGGTGAGAGGGGAAAGATTTAAAGAGGCCATGAGGGGTAATTTCTTTTTGCACAGTGTGTGGAATGAACCGCCAGAGGAAATGGTGGGTGTGGGTACTGTTGCAACCTTTAGAAGACAGTTGGATAAGTACATGAACAGGAAAGGTTTGGAGGGATAGGGGCCAAGTTCAGGCAGGTGAGACTTGTTTAGTTTGAGATTATGGTTGGCATGGGCTGGTTGGACCGAAGGGTCTGGTTCTGTGCTGTATAACTCCCTTGCAAAATCTTACAACTCTATTATACACCGGGTGACACAATGGTTAGCACTGCTGCCTCACAGCGCCAGAGACCCGGGTTCAATTCCCGCCTCAGGCGACTGTGTGGAGTTTGCACATTCTCCCCGTGTCTGCATGGGTTTCCTCCGGGTGCTCCGATTTCCTCCCACAATCCAAAAACGTGCAGGTTAGGGTGAATTAGCCATGCTAAATTGCCTGTAGTGTTAGGTGGAGGGATAAATGCAGGGGAATGTATCTGGGTGGGTCGGTGTGGACTTGTTGGGCTGAAGGGCCTGTTTCCACACTGTAAGCAATCTAATCTAATCTAATCATGAAACAACAAACCTTTACAGTCAGCCTTTCCTCGGTTTTCAGAGTTGACTGTTTTCTCTAAATGTGGACTTCTTTCTCTGGAGCGTAGGAAACTGAGGGGTGACCTTATAGAGGCCTATAAGGTCATGAGAGACATAGATAAGATACAGAATCAACAGCTTTTCCCCAGGAGTCTAAAAGTAGAGGGCATAGGTTTAAGATGAGAGAGGAGAGATACAAAAATATCTAGAGGGGCAATTTGATTTTCACACAGAGGATGGTGAGTGTCAGAGGTAGTGGTGGAGGTGAGTACAATTTTGTCATTAAAGAAACATGTGGAGGGCAGGGGTATGGACAAATAGGACTAAAATAATTGCAAAAATTGGGTTGCATGGGGGAAGTTGGGCTGAAGGGCCTGTTTCCGTGCTCTATGAACCTATAGATGTTCAAAGTTTGGGAGAAGATTTGTAGCTCGGGTGCTCGTTGTTGTGGTTCTGTTCGCCGAGCTGGGAATTTGTGTTGCAGGTGTTTCGTGACACAGGAGGCCCCCAAGCAATGAGGATGTCACCTAGACAGGGGACGAAACGTCTGCAACACAAATTCCCAGCTCGCCGAACACAACCACAACACCTATAGATGTTGTTAAAAAAATCACACAATACCAGGTTATAATCCGACAGGTTTATTTGGAAGTATGAACTTTCAGAGCACTGCTCCTTCATCAGGTAGCTGGTTGGACAGGAGCATAACACACAGAATTTATTGTAAAAATTCAAAGCTACCATGCAACTGATGTGATATATTGAACAAACCTAGATTGCTGTAAAGTCTTTCATCTTTTAGAATGGGTTGCAGGTATAGATTCATTAATATGCAAATCCCAGAACTTCTTTCAAGTCATATTCCCAAAATAACTTAAAGTTTTATTTAAAAAAGTGACATCTCAGCTCAAACAATGCATTAAAGGTGTGAAGGAAGCTCTGAGATTAGATTCCCTACAGTATGGAAACAGGCCATTTGGCCCAACCAGTCCACACCAACCCTCCAAAGAGTAACCCGCCCAGACCCATTATTTATCCCTAATTAATGCACCTAACACTACGGGCAATTTAGCATGGCCAATTCACCTGACCTGCACATCTTTGGACTGTAGGAGGAAACCAGAGCACCCAAAGGAAACCCATGCAGACACAGGGAGAATGTGCAAACTCCACACAGACAGTCACCCAAGACAGGAATTGAACCGAGGTGCTTGGCGCTGTGAGGCAGCAGTGCTTACCACTGAGCCACCATGCCATAACAAATCCAAGCCTGCAATCCATTCTAAAAGGTAAAAGACTTAACAGCAGTCTAGGCTTGTTCAATATATCATATCAGTTGCATGAAACTTTGATCCTTTACTATAGATTCGGTGTCCTATGATCCTGCCCCACTAGCTACCTGACAAAGGAGCAGTGCTTCGAAAGCTAGTGCTTCCTGTTGGACTGTAACCTGGTGTTGTGTGATTTTATAATTTTGACCACCCCAGTCCAACATTGGCACCTCCTCATCTGTAGATGTTGAAATGAAAAGGTTGACCATGAAAGTGCAGAGAATTAAGATTTCAAAATTTTGTATTTGATTCCTCAAGATCACCTCAATGGGAGAGGTGATCTGCTTTATGATGGTTCAAAAGGAAATATCTCTTCACAATCAGTCTCCTTGAAATATTGTGGTCTGCTCACTGTCTTACGCTGATACCAAGTAACCACTGCATTGGGCCTGACAGGGATGGGCCTGTGTGTGGAGTCATGGAGAATGCTAACCCAATCTCCAAACCCTAACCATCGTCTCTCGGCGAATAACCACTTGTGAACGTCCGCTTTTCCCGGGTCGCTTTCCGATTTCTTCAGAAACAAAAACAGAAGCTGCTGGACAGGTTGAACAAGCCTGGCGGTGTCTGTGGAGAGAAAAATGGACTGAGTCTGATATGGCTCAAGAAGGTGGTATTTATGCTGAAGGCAAGGTTTAGGGGAGAATAGGAATGAGTAGATATTTGGACATGGAGCCCAGAGAGAGAGAGAGAGAGACAGACAGACAGACAATGATGAAGACTCAGGGATGTTAATAGTGAGGAGAAAGTGAGGACTGCAGATGCTGGACATCAGAGCTGAAAATGTGTTGCTGGAAAAGCGCAGCACCCCAGGCAGCATCCAAGGAGCAGGAGAATCGACGTTTCGGGCATGAGCCCTTCTTCAGGAATGAGGAAAGTGTGTCCAGCAGGCTAAGATAAAAGGTAGGGAGGAGGGACTTGGGGGAGGGGCATTGGAAATGTGATAGACGTTTCAGAGAATACCTCTGGGACACCCGGACCAACCAACCCAACCACCC
>NC_057717.1:91955707-91974876 GCF_004010195.1 Chiloscyllium plagiosum | reverse complement strand
GGTGGGGTCCGTTTGGAGGTGGCGGAAATGACGACGGATGATACGATGTATATGGAGGTTGGTGGGGTGGTAGGTGAGGACCAGTGGGGTTCTGTCCTGGTGGCGATTGGAGGGGCGGGGCTCAAGGGCGGAGGAGCGGGAAGTGGAGGAGATGCGGTGGAGGGCATCGTCAACCACGTCGGGGGGGGAATTGCGGTCTTTGAAGAAGGAGGCCATCTGGGTTGTACGGTATTGGAACCGATCCTCCTGGGAGCCAGGGAAGGGGATAAAGCTTTAATGGTGACAATGAGTTGGCGAAAATGAGTCGGACTTTGCTAAAATCAGCCCATGTGACAACAGAGCCTGGAGTGTGGGGGTGAGTGAAGGACATGGAAGAAAGTGTTCGGACACTAACGTGTTAATCTCAATATTGAGTACGGAGGGTCCCCAAGTGGAGAATGAGTTGCTGTTCTTCCAGCTTGCACTGATTTTTGCTGGAGCACTGCAGCAAGCCTAAGACAGAGATGTTGGCCAGGGATCAGGGTGGGGTGTTAAAGTGGCAGGCAACTGGAAGCTCATTTATTGTGCACAGAAAGTAGGTGTTGTGTGAAGCAGTGACCCAGTCTGTGCTTCGGTTCCCCAATGTGGAGGAGACCACATTGTGAGCCGTGAATGAGATTGAGTGAAGTGCAGGTAAAGTGCTGCTTCACTTGGAAGATGTGTTTGGGCTGTTGGATACTGAGGAGGGAGGAAGTTAATGGGCAGATGTTACACCTTTGGCAGTTGCAGGCCAATGTGCCGTAGGGCTGTCGGGGGTGGGGGGTTGGGAAAGAAGGAGGAGTGGACCAGAGTGTCCTAGAGGGCATGGTCCCTGGGAAAGGCTGACAAGGGAGGGGAGGGGTATATGTGTCTGATGGTGGCATCACGCTGGAGATAGCAGAAATGGCGGCTCACGGATGTGGATGCTGGCGGGATGTTAGGTAAGAATGAGGAGGACTCTATCACTGTTGCGGGAGGGAAGAGGGGAGCTGAGGGTGGAAGTGCGGGAGATGGGTCAGCAATGGTGCTCGTTTGAGGAAGAAGGTGGACATTTTGGAGGTGCCCTGGTCACAGTTGACATCATCAGAACAGTTGTGATGGAGACGGAGGAACTGGGAGGATGGAATGGAGTGTTTACAGGAAGCAAGCTGTGAAGACGTATAGTCAAGGTAACTGTGGGGGTCGGTGGGTTTATAATGGATCCCAGAAACAGAAACAGAGATGTCAAGAAAGGGAGGGAGGAGTCAGAGATGGACCAGGTGAAGGTGAGAGCAGAATGGAAATTGGAAATGAAATTGATAAACTTTTCCAATTCTGGGCAAGAGAGGGAAGCAGTGCCGATGACTTCATCCATATAATGCAGAAAGAGTTTTGGGTGGGGTTTGGAGTGGAACTGGAACCAGCAATGTTTCACGTACCCCACAGTGAGACTGGGGCATAACTGGGGCCTCATGCAGGTACCCATGGCCACACCTTTTACCTGAAGAAAGTGAGAAAAGTGAAAGGATAAGTCGCTCAAAGGATTTCTGATTTTGTCTGCTTCCACTTTGGATTCTCATTGGATAGAAGTGATGGTTTAACGACAGTCACCGGCATATGATCAGCTGGATTCTTTACTGGTCAGAGATCGGGGAGGATCAATATGAGCAAAGTCTGAACAGATTGTGCATTTTCCCCTCTGACTTTCCAGCTCTCAAACTATCCTTGACAGCCTTGCTGAATTGTTCACTGTTCAACAGGAGCTTGTGTCATCACATCAGATGTCGGTGGGTGCCATAGTTTAATGGAACTGACTGCAATCATTATCTCCACCAAATCCTATTTTCATGTGTGGACTCGTTGGGCATCTAAGAATTCTATCTCCACCAACTCCTATTTTCATAGAATTCTTCGATGCCCATCGGGCCCACACTGACCCTCTGAAGGGCATCACATCTTATCCTGTAACCCTGCATTTCCCATGGCTGATCCACCTAATCTCCACACCCCTGGACACTATGGAGCAATTTAGCATGGCCAATCCACCTAGCCTACACATCTTTGGACTGTTGGAGGAAACCGGAGCACCCGGAGGAAACCCACGCAAACACGGGGAGAATGTCCACACAGACAGTCGCCTGAAGCTGGAATCAAACCCAGGCCCTTGACACCATGAGACAGCAGTGCTAACCACTGAACCACTGTGCTATCTATTTTGTAAGGATAACCTAGTGTGCGCTTTTATTTCTCCAATGATGGCCATTCTTACTTTCTGTTTGTACATTTATTCTGGCTATCAACACCTCAAAGCTATTAAATTTACTGATAGAAGCCAGGCTATCTTGTACTCCCACAATACTAATCCTACAAGCATTGTGCTCATGTATCGATGTTGGCTGTTTGCTTAAATTGACCAATCCGGATGATCAGTCCTCCCCCATTGCCAACTAGCCGATTAAATTTGCTTTTCCCCAAGCCACACTAGCTATCACCCTGGGGAACGCTGTCTTACACCCCAGTTTGTGCACACAGCCTAAATGACGAATCCCTGGTAAGCCCCAGTTCTCATCCATTCACTGTTGGACCACTGGTTAGTTTGTCTCACTATTCACAAAACCTGTTTCTTTCTTGGGGAGGGAGTCTGATCTCTCAGTTTCAACCCCATTCAATAACTCGTTCCTTAACTTTCTGTCTCACAGAAAGGCAACTGCATGTCATTCCGCTATAACGTGTGTTTCGTTAACGGGAATTCAATGGAACGCGAATTAGAGACACTATGTCTAAAGCATGGACATTTAAAATGTGCATTGGCTGTAACGCGATTATATTGCCAACACTTTAAGCGCCATTTCTAAAGTGTGATTTTTCAATAATGTGGGATTGGACAAGAAGACAACCATCATGCTATAGAAGAACTACCTGTCGAAAATATCTTCCAACGCAGACAGCAAGTGTCCAACCAACTGGCCCTATTGTCTGGTCATTTACACCGAAGATATCTAGTTGGAGTTACAGAGAAACATGGAAAATAAGAGCAGAAGTACATCACCCAGCCTTTAACATGTCAAACGCAGTTGCTGAACAACTACCCACAACCTCTATGATTTGGCCACCTATTTTGAGGGTGTGTGACCATGACAGCAGGCGAATCACCAGAAGCTGTTGAGGTACCTGAGGTGAAGCCGATCGGGAAAGTTGAGTCTGTCACTTTGACACTGAGCGTGCATTTCTGTGTTGCCTCTTCGACACGAAAGTGGGAGATTCGATTCAGATTGACAAAGATGTGGCTTTACCTCAGGTTAAGTCATTGTCAGTCTAACAGTCAAGTGTCAGTTGTGTTGAGTTCGACAGAGTGATTCCCACTTTGAAAACAAATGGGTTTTCTGGCCGAATCGTACCAAGCCGGAGAAAAGTCTACTCCCAGAGAGTGAGGAGCCCGTGGAATTCTTTGTCACAGAAAGCCGTTAAGGACAAAACACCAAACATTTTCAAGAAGAAGTCAGATATTGTTCTTAGGGCTAAAGGGACCAAAAGGTGTGGATCAGAGAGCCAGAACGGGATACTGAGTTGGATGATCAGCCATGATCCTATTGAATGGTGGGTTCAACAGCCTGGTGTCCACACTGACAGTGTCCTGCATGTGGCTGAGGGACAGAGATGGATTATTCCATCTTACCGTGTGCCATTCCAAGAAGATCTCAGTGGGTACCGAGCTTTGAAGCAGCATTCCTCACATCCATGCCATCATTGGCCAGCGGCCGCTAAACCCGGAGGAGTGCTGGCATTGGGCAAATGGTCCTTCAAGCAGTGAGGAGTGTTGGCAGAGAAGAGGAGGCAGATCCCACATTTCTCCGAGAGGGAGCATGGTTCCTGGTGGACGGGAGAAACAGGAACAGGAGGAGGCCATCCATCCCCTTGAGTCTGGGTAAAAACAATGACTGCAGACGCTGGAAACCAGATTCTGGATTAGAGTGGTGCTGGAAAAGCACAGCAGTTCAGGCAGCATCCGAGGAGCAGGAAAATTGACGTTTTGGACAAAAGCCCTTCAACGGGAATACAGGCAGAGTGCCTGAAGGGTGGAGAGATAAATGAGAGGAGGGTGGGGGTGGGGAGAAAATAGCATAGAGTACAATAGGTGAGTGGGGGTGGGAATGGAGGTGATAGGTCAAGGAGGAGGGTGGGGAAGGTAGCAAAGAGTACAATGGGTGATCCTGCTCAGTGATCGCTGCCCAAGTTCAATGCCATCTCTCAGGGAGCAGAGCACTGGGCTGCAGTGCCAGATAAAGATCAATGATGTTCCCGACTCTGCCAGGGTAGGTGCCATGCTCTGGCACTTGACTCTCAATCCCTGGCAATGTACCCACCTCCCATCAGATGCATGGTCTAACACTCACCCTGCTCCATGTAACACCTACCTTCACTTGCTCAGCTGACCCCCTCACATCTCCCACCTGCCCTTCCAACACCATTCACCCTACATGCTTATTCGCCCACAAGAGAGTTGCTGAAATGTTGAAGTGCCCATGACCGACAAGCTGAGTCAATACCACTTGGCATTCCAACACTAGGTGTGGGATCACCAGCCTGGGGTCTGCACTGACAGCGTCCCACATATGGGTGAGTGAGGGAGACAGACCAGCCCAATGGGAATTGGAGTGCCTCTAGGAGGAGGCAGCCAGTGATGAGAGACTCTATTGAAATGCAGAGGGTGGAGCAGACCGGGATATAGGATGCCCTCAAAGCTGATAAGCTGGATTAAGGTTCTGATTCAAGTGAAGACCATATCTCACTGTTGTACAGGTCCCACCTTCTCCAGAAATGATCCCAGTGATCCTATAATATAAAACCCTCCCTCCTGCACTAACTCATTCACCTGCTCTCTTATTTCGGTATTCGCTGGGAAGTGACACCAGGAGTAATCTAGGGATGACAGCCTCTGAGATCCTGCTTTTTAATCTATTGCCTGACTCCCTGAACTCTTGATGCAAGCCCTCATTCCTCAGTCTACCTGTATCATTGGTACCAAAGGGTCCCACTGCCCCGGTCTTGTCACCCTTCCTCCTGCAGGGGGCCCTCCAGTGACATCGCTGACCCTGCCACAAGAGAGGCATCACATTGTCCTGGAGTCACAGCCCAGGACCTCAGAAATGCCTAACTTCTGGATCCTCTGTCCCTATTGGCCCTGCTTTCCTCTTCCTCCTTTTCTTTCCAGTCATCTAAACCTGTCTGCGCTCCATTCGGGAACCGATGTTATTCTTAATCCAAAATGGAAATGGATTGGTGAGCGGGAATCCAGGGAGCTCCTGCCTGTTTCTCTTTGGCTGCCTGTCGGCCACCTTCCATCTTCCAGTCCCGCGGGCTGGAAACCTCTCTAAATGTGCTATCCACGTAACTCCAAGCCTCACGGTTGTGTCTCCAGCCTCTGTTTGAACTTTGCACCCATCCGGATGTCAGCAGGAGTCCATAACTTCCCACGTACGATAGATCCCGCATTCCGCTCAGCAGATCTGCCCTGCCATGATCTTTATAACTAGTTTGTAAACTCCCTCCTATTGCCGTAAACACTCCTGAAAACCTACCTCTTTTTTCCCCACACCTTTTGGTGTCGAATGACCTGAAGCCATGCAGCGTTGAATTCTGTCAAATAACCCAGCTGCGAAAGCATGTTGAGTTCATTTTGCAAACGTGAAGGCATCAGAGAAATACAATTTGTTGTCCCGATCTCTGTGACTGTGCGGAACATGTGAGGCTCGCACTCTGTGAGATTCAAATCCAGATTGGCAGCCTCCTGCGGGCAAGATATGAAATCCTGTCTCTTTCAATCGCTCTGAACAGAAGTACTTCTCAAGGAGATTGTAGAATTTCTGGCTTTTCTTCACCATCTGCCATCTGCTGATGATTCAATTTCACCTTCCATTCAAATACCATCAGCAGAATTTAATCGAGATTGAATACGCCACGTGATTGGCACATCAATTGCTATCATGAGGTTTGAATAAGAAGCAAAACAGGACAGAAAAGCACAGCAAAAAAAAAAAGAGCTCCCTCCTTTGCTACAACTAAGTGTCTCTTTTAAACTGTGTTTTCTGTCTGCTTTCAGGCTACTTGCACCCTGTTGTGACTCAGTATGTTTGACCTGTCCGGTATCCGCCAATGTCTAAATGGAGCCTTAAATGGATTGCCATAGCAACGTCTTGGCTCGGATTGAAACAGAGGCAGAGTATGGACACCGAGGCGAAGAGGTAACACTCCGCTCAATTGGTTTCATTTGGGAATATTTGCCAGATGTTCCTCTTTGACAAACATATCTCAGGGATCATAATAAGGCCTTTTGGTGGCTATTGGCAGGGGACGGGGTGTGGGGAGAAGCCACATCAACTCTCTGAGTTCACATTTGCAACGCTGATGACTGAGTAGTGTAAATATGAAGAGCCAGCGGGTGCAAAGAGGTCGAGGGAAATGAACGGGGCAAGGCCACCATACTCTCATTGCTGATTCTCAGGCCATGTGAAAACTCCAAATGCCAAGAATTGCCAACATTGTGTGTCTTGATCTGCGGGTAGTGGCCATCTTTGCTGCGTCATATTCACATGTGTTGGCAGCCATCTTTTCTACGTCACCGGCACATATACCGGGGGCCATCTTTGCTGCCTCACCAGCACACATACCGGCAGCCATCTTTGTTGCCTCACCTGCACATGCACCGGCAGCCATCTTTGTTGCCTCACCAGCACACATACCAGCAGCCATCTTTGCTGCCTCACCAGCACATGTCGACATGGCCATCTTTGCTGCCTGACCAGCACATGTACCCATGGCCATCTTTGCTGCCTCACCAGCACACATACCGGCAGCCATCTTTGTTGCCTCACCAGCACACATACCGGCAGCCATCTTTGCTGCCTCACCAGCACATGTCGACATGGCCATCTTTGCTGCCTCACCAGCACATGTACCCATGGCCATGTTTGCTGCCTCACCAGCACACATACCCATGGCCATCTTTGCTGCCTCACCAGCACACATACCGGCAGCCATCTTTGTTGCCTCACCAGCACATGTGCCAGAAACCATTCTGCCGGCCACAATATTGGCACTTGTCACACACCCTTCCCAAATCTAGACATGGGAGGATGTCATTCCCCCCTTGAGTGCATGCTGTCACTCAGTCTGATCATGGAAGATCATTGTCCACTCCACTATCTTGGTCCCATTTACTTTACTGGTCAATTTCAGTCTGAAAATTTCAATGTCTCACCCAGCTTCAGCTTTTGAAGGGAGAGAATTTTAGGTTTCCAATATCTTATGGGTGAATTGATGCTCCTTACATCACTCCTTAATGTACTGGGTCTAATTTTAAGATTATGCCCACTTTTTCTGCACTCCTGTGCTCTTAAAATGGAAGTAATTCTTTATAAGGTGATACAATCCAATGTTCTTAAGGCAGACAACAGAAAACTCATTATGGATTGGGTACCTAGTAAGACCTTTATAGAAATACGCCTGTTCAAAGCAACCAGCTCTAATTTCAGATCTAGCGATAGATGATCCAAAAAAAAAAGAACGCTTAAGAAAATTGCCTACCATGGGCAAAGGAGGGGGCTTTGCAGAATTAACATAACCAATATTCCCACGGCCAATATGAAAGTTCAGAAAAGATCTGGAAGGTTCTCACAGACCAAGTCAATGTAAGAATGAAGTGAGAATGAACGGACTCTCACCCATGTCATACAGACAGCAGCAGATCAGTCATGGTCTTACTGAATGGCAGAGCAGGTGTGCGGGACTATTTATACCCCAGGATATGTAGGTGATAAAATCATTAGGCCATCATCACTCAGGTTTATCTCCTCATCTGCACCAACAGTAACCACCCAATTGCATCCGCCTCTTTCTGTCCGATCTCAGGAGTAAAACAGTCCCACATTTAGGGCGCCGCGGTGGCTCAGTGGTTAGCACTGCTGCCACAGCGCCAGGGACCCAGGATTGATTCCAACCTCGGCTGATGGTCTGAGTGGAGTTTGCACATTCTCCCATGTCTGTGTGGGTTTCCTCCGGGTACTCCAAAGATGTGCAGGTCAGGTGAATTGGCCATGCTAAATTGCCCGTAAAGTTAGGTGCATTAGTCAAAGGGGAATGGGTCTGGGTGGGTTACTCTTCGGAGGGTCAGTGTGGACTTGTTGGGCCGAAAGGCCTGTTTCCACACTGTAGGGGAATGTAATCTCTAATCACATCAGGATAGAAATAGTCAAGATGGCTGGTGGGCTGCGAGGCAATCAGTTCCTCAGCCTTTAGGTGGAGAGCAACCTGACTCTGACTTAGTAAGTGACTGGCTGTGTCCAATGTCCGACACGCTGCCCTCCGACTTACTGTGCCAGGACCCTCTGAGAGAAGAACCAACGCCCTTACCTTGACTGAGATCTGCTAACAACCATGAAAAGCCTCCTGTCTTTATGCCTGTGCTAAACAGCATCGCAATACAGGAGTAACGTGAGGCGTATTGGTCTGGGTCAGTGCAACAAGGAAAAAGACAAGGCCAGGTTAGCAGCGATGGTGGGAGCATCCAGTCACGCTCAGAGTCTGGGTCCACTGCTGTTTGTCATTTATACAAATGGTTTAAATACAAGTATAGAAAGCATGGTTAGTACATTTGGGGATGACACCAAAATTATTGGTATAGTGGACTCTGAAGAAGTTTATCTAAATTACAAAGAGATCTTGATCAATTTGGGTAAAGGGCTGAAGAGTGGCAAATGGAGTTTAATTTGGATAAATTAGATTACTTACAGTGTGGAAACAGGCCATTCGGCCCAACACGTCCACACCGACCCGCCGAAGAGCAACCCACCAAAACCCATTCCCCTACATTTACCCCTTCACCTAACACTGCGGGCAATTTAGCGTGGACAAGTCACCTGACCTGCACATCTTTGGACTGTGGGAGGAAACCGGAGCACCCGCAGGAAACCCACACAGACACTGGGAGAACGTGCAAACTCCACACAGTCAGTCGCCTGAGGCGGGAATTGAACCCAGGTCTCTGGCGCTGTGAGGCAGCAGTGCTAACCAGTGTGCCACCGTATGTGAGGCATTGCATTTTGCTAAAATAAACAAAGGCAAAACTCAGACCATTAAAAATAAGGCCTTGGGTAGTGGTGTAGAACAGAGAGACCTAGGGGTTCAGGTACATAATTGTTTGAAGTTTGCATCACCTAGAGATGGGGTGGTTAAGAAGGTTTTTATCATGGTAAAGTGAGGACGACAGATGCTAGAGATCAGAGTCGAGAGTGTGGTGCTGGAAAAGCACAGCAGGTCAGGCAGCATCCGAGGAGCTGGAATTCCTGATGAAGGGCTTTTGCCCGAAACGTCAATTCTCCACACTCTATAAGGTATTTATCATGTTCAGCATGCTCGCCATCATTGCTCAGATCTTTGAATATCATAGTTTGGACATTATGTTGACATTGTACAAAACGTTGGTGAGGCCTGGTCTGGAGTACCGTGCCCAGTTCTGGACACCCTGTTAGAGGAAGGATATTATTCAGCTGGAGAGGGTTCAGAAGAGATTTACCAGGTTTTGCCAGGAGGGTTGAGTTATAAAGAAAGGCTGGAGGGGCTGGGACTTTTTTCACTGTAGCATAGGAGGTCGGGGGGGGGGGGGGGGTGATCGTAGAAGGTTTATAAAATCATGAGGGGCATCGATAACGTGAATAGCAGATGTTTTATCAACAGGGTGGGGGATTTCAAGATGAGGGGGCATATTTTTAAGGAGAGAAGAGAGAGATTCAAAAAAGACATGAGGGCAACCTTTTTTTTTGCACAGAGGGTGGTTCATGTTTAAAAGACATTTAGGTAAGTCGATGAATAAGAAAGTGTTTGGAGGGATTTGGGCCAAGCAGAGAGAAGTGGGACCAGTTCAGTTTGGGGTTATGGTCAGTATGGACTGGTTGGACTGAAGGGTCTGTTTCCTTGCTGGATGACTCTATGGCTCTATGAAGAGTCTGGAGATGAGGCCTGATGCAGTCCATAAGATGGCTGCAACATTACAAATGAGAGCTCTTGGTAAAGCCTGAGGTGCAGCACTGAAGTGCGGAAGGATCCTATAAGTCTCTGTTCTTAACGTGATGTTGAGATTCCTCAATGTTTAGCTGGCCCGGGACGTTTAGTTAAAAAAAGTAAGCTAAATATTAATGAGGTGCACTGGGCCATCAACAAGGTTACAATCCCCTGCTCACAAAAGCCGAAAAGATGGACTGAGATACCCCCAACTATTGAGGTGGGCCTTGCCAGAGATCACTTCCCATTGTGGCCCAGGTGTAACCCGAGCCCAGGTCACTCAGATCCCTAAAAGATTCTGTGCCCCCGGTCTCGGGAAAGGAGAAAAGCAACATGCAGCTGCCGCCGTCTCACCTATTTCAATAAGACAACGGCGACAGAGGAAGTGGTGGGGAGGAGGGTGAGTCGGGGTGATCAAGCTGAAACAAAGGTCTGAGCTGCGTGGAGCACTGTGGAAAGATAGCACAGCATTTACATGCGAGCTTGGTACAAAATGATCACCAATTGCATCATTAATTGGTTAATTACTCCAGTATACAGATCTGTTTCTATCCTCATTACTCATCGCGTTCCACTGTGAATAGCTGAAGCTACTTATTACAACATTATTGTGTCATCAGTGTGCCCTTTAGAGCATTGATTGGAGTAATGGCCTGATTATATAGTTGCATCCACTTAGATGATAATTGAAAGAATCTGTTGAATAGTTACCGATCAGAGGCCTGTACTCCGCCAGCATCACTCCCAAAATGTTCACTGCTACCTCGATTTATTTTTTTTGCTTAGTTTCTTTTCCAGTGTTGAGTTTGTTGCTCACCCCTCATGACCCAGAGAAATTTGGAGCCCTTTTCCATTTTGTTGCAGAACATGGCTGCATTGAGGAACAGTTGTACAGAATAGACCATTTGACCCCCTTGATCCTGCTCTCCCATTCAATGAGGTCATGGCTGGTTGGATGACGCCCTCCCATCTATCCTCAGTCGCCTTCAGTTCCCCCGCCTGTCTATCTCTATTCTGAATAACATTCAATCACTCCCACCATCGCCACTTTCTGAGACAGACTCTTCCAAGTTGTGCAACCATCTGAGAGAGTAAATGTCTCCTCATTGCTGTCCTGAAAAAAATTTAAAACTGTGTCTGGGCTGACCCACAAGAGTCACATACATAAATACAAGGCTCACCTGCATCCCTCCCACATCCAGCCTGCAATGACCATTCAGGGTCACACACAGTTCAATCAATCATCTCCCACTCCGTGGGGAACAAATCCAGTCCAACCTTTCCTCGAAGAGTAATCCATTCACCCTGACTATCGATCTAGTAAACTTCATCTGAACTGCCTCCAATGCATTGACATCCTTCCATGAATAAGGAGACCCAAACTGCACACAGCATTTGAGATGTGGCCTCACCAATTATTTGAGATGTTGAGATGTGGCTCAGTGGTTAGCACTGCTGCCTCACAGCACCGGGGACCCATGTTCAATTCCAGCCTCAGGCGAAAGTCTGTGTGGGTTTCCACTGGGTTATACAGTTTCTTCCCACAGTCCAAAGATGTGCAGGTTAGGGTGAATTGGCCGTGCTAAATTGTCCATAATGTGTAGGCTAGGTGCATTAGTCAGGCACAAATGGGTGGATTACTCTTCTGAGGGTTGGTGTGGACTTGTTGGGCCAAATGGCCTATTTCCACACTATCGAGATTCTATAATTCAATGCACTAGATAGAACATTCTTACCTTGATGTTCAAATCCCTTGAAATGAGGGCATCCCATTAGCCTTTTTGATGCTGTGTAAAAACTAAACACTAACAGTTTGTGTTTCTTGCCTGAGAATACTCGGATTGCTTTGCACTGAGGATTGTGCAGCCATTTTCCATTTAAATAATGCACTCCTCTTTTAGTCCTCCAGCCAAAGTTTCACATTCATTAATCTGCCAGATTTTTTTCCCATTCATTCAAACTATCAAGAGTCATGGGTTGGAATCCCATGTGAGGAAACGATGTCGGGGTTCAGATGAAATTTTGAACTCAGGTCCCATTTGACTTTGGTCATAACAAATTGGAGAGACCCTTTATTCCGAAATGTGGATGGGGTAGAAGGTGTTCTACATAACCTACACTGGCAGGGAGCCTAACAAAGATGTGCTGGAGATGGTTGGAGAATAGAAGGGATGATCGCAAAACTTTAAAAAGGTGCAATATTTTGGTCGCATCATTTGAGATGGTTGTAGACAGACAGATGTTGTCGGGAAAGACCGATGGAAGATAGAGTCATACAGCGTGGAAACATTCCCGTCAGTCCAACTTGTCCACGCCGACCAAGTTTCTTGAACTGAATGTGTCCTACTTCCCTGCATTTGGCCCATACCCCTCTGAACCTTTCCTATCCATGTACCTGTTGAAATGTCTTTTAAGTGTCATAAACTGTCACTTCCTCTGGCAGCTCATTGCACACACTCTATACCCTCTGGGTGAAAACATTACCCCTTACGTCCCTTTTAAATCTTTCCCCTCTCACCTTAGATCTATGCCCTCAAGTTTGGACTCCCCTACCCTGGGAAAAATGACCTTGACTATTCACCCTAACCGTGCCCCTCATGATTTTATAAACCTCTATAAGGTCTCCCCTCAGCATCCGACGCTCCAGGGAAAACAATGCCAATCTATTCAGCATCTCCCTATAGATCAAACCCTCACTCCCAGTAACAACCTTCTAAATCTTTTCTGCATCGTTTTCAGTTTAATAACATCTTTTCTATAGCAGGGCAACCAGAATTGTATACCGTACTCCAAATGTGGCCTCACCAGTGTCACGTACAGCTGTTACATTATGTCCCACCTACTGTACTCAATGCCCTGAGTAATGTACACCTTCCTCACCAACCTGTCTTCCTCTTTCAAAAAACTATGTACAAAATGCAGGACAGAGAAGCAGGAGAGCTAAAGGCTGGTGAACAGAAAGAACAGGGTGCAGCGTGGTATATATCAGGGTAATGCAGGGCAGACAATCTACATTAGTCAGCCTTCCAGGAAGACGACGATGCAGGCCATGGAACGATTCCCATCCTGCCTTTTGTTAAGAATCCATAAATCATAGAATCCCTACAATGTAGAAAAAGGCCATTTGGCCCAAAAGTCCATACTGACCCTCCGAAGAATATTCCATCCCGACCCATTCCCCTACCCTATTAGTCTACATTTACCCCTCTCTAATGCACCTAACCTACACATCCCTGGACACTATGGGGCAATTTAGCATGGCCAATTGGCTGAACCTGCACACGTTTGGACTGTGGGAGGAAACCGGAGCACCCAGAGGAAACCCACACAGACATGGTTGTTCCTCAACCATCCACATTAAAACCGTTCTTGGTGGGATCTTGCTGTACACCTTTGAGCTGCTGCTTTCATCCAGAGAGAAGTTGAAATGTAGTTTTCCTTTTGATGACAAAATACTTTTTGAAGAATTCAGCAAACTCCACAGGATGATACTGTGTTTGATTCTGGTCTCCCTGCTTGGTGTTGTGAAACTTGAAAGGGTGTAGAAGAAATTTATAAAGATGTTGCCAGGGTTTGAGCTATAGGGAGAGGCTGAATAGTTTGGGGCTGTTTTCCCTGGAACGTCGGAGGCTGAAGGGTGACCTTATAGAGGTTTATAAAATCATCAGGGGCATGGATATGATACATAGCTAAGGTTCTTTTCCCCAGGGCTGGTTCATCCAAAACTAGAGGGCATATGTTTAGGGTGAGAGGGGAAAGATTTAAAAGGGACATAAGGGGCAGCTTTTTCACACAGAGGGTGGTGTGTGTATGGAATGAGCTGCCAGAGGAAGTGGTGGAAGCTGGTACAATTTCAGCATTTAAAAGGCAACTGGATGGGTGTATGAATAGGAAGGGATTAGAGGGATATGAGCCAAGTGCTGGCAAATGGAATAAGATTAATTTAGGATATCAGAGTCAAGGTGTGGCGCTGGAAAGACACAGCAAGTCAGGTAGCATTCAAGGAGCAGGAGAGTCAACATTTTGGGCATCTGAGATGAGGGGGTGGCCGAATTGGGCTGAGAGATAAATAAGAGGGGGTTGGGCTAGGGAAAAGGTAGCTCGGAATGTGATAGGTAGCTGGAGATGGAGGGATGACAGTGATAGGTTGGAGTAGAGGGTGGAGGTCCAATCCACCTTCCACTCCCGGTACCTCCCCCTGCCACCACAAGAGGTGTAAAACCTTTGCCCACACTTCCACCCCCCCTCACCTCCATCCAAAGCCCCAAAGGACCCTTTCACATCCAGCAGAGGTTTTCCTACACATCCAAACACCTCATTTACTGTGTCCATTGCTCCAGATCTGGCCTACTCTACATGGGGGAGACAGAATGCCAACTTGCAGTACGTTTCAGAAAACATCTCCAGGATACATGCATTAAAAAAGCCCACCGCCCTGTGGCCAAACACTTTAACTCCTCCTTCCACTCCACCAAGGATATGCAAGTCCCTGGCCTCCTCCACCGCCAGATCCTAGCCACCCGAAGACTGGAGGACGAATACCTCATATTCTGTCTTGGTACCCTCCAACCACACGGCATCAATGTGGATTTCACCAGTTTCCTCATCTCCCCTCCGCCCACCTTATCCCAGATTCAACCCTCCAACTCAGCACCATCCTCTTGAACTGTCCTACCGGTCCATCTTCCTTCCTACCAATCCGCTCCACCCCTCAGACGGACCTATCACCTTCTCTCCCACCTTTATTCACCTATTGCATTCCCAGCTTCCTTCACCCCAGTCCCACCTCCCCCTTCCATTTATCTCTACCCCACCCCTGGCCCCACCCCATCCAAGCCCCCACATTCCTGATGAAGGGCTTATGCCTGAAACGTCGATGGTCCTGCTCCTCAGATGCTGCCTGACCTGCTGTGCTTTTCCACTGCCACACTTTTGACTCTGATCTCCAGCATCTTCAGTCCTCACTTCCTCCTGATTTAAGATATCTAGCCAGTATGGACAAGTTGGACCAAAGGGTCTATTTCCATGCTATACATCTCTATATCTCTATAAGAGATGGAATGTATGAAATGAAAACCAATGAAATCAAGAGAAACTCAGTGAGACAGACACAGGGCAGGGTTTCCTGGGAGGTTGAATAGTTTGACATTCAACCATCACTGGGGGCCATTTGGCTTTCATTACATGCTATGCTGACAATGAACATTATGTTCAAGTTTACTTGGAGCTCATTAAGAACAAATTCATTCCTAATTACTCGTCCATTAACTATTGTCATTTCCAACTTCTCTCCCATTAGGTGATAATGGGCATTGTGCACTGCTCCCTTTCTGACAGGAGTGAAGATGATCAAATCAGTTGGGACCCATTGGCATCAACGCTTCATGAGTCACAATATGAGCCAGAGGCACATTAGCCAAAGGCCAACATCTTGAGCTGAAAGCACTAATCCAAACTGCTCAGGAGATGGTTCCTGAGTGACCCAACCATCAGAGGCAGAGGTTGATCGAGGCAGTTTATTTTCTGAGCCCACTCCATAAACACGAAGCAGCATGGAAGGGCACCATTTGGCCCAACCTTCTTGTGTTGACCCTTTCAAAGACTTACCTGATGGAGCCACCATTGCCTTTCCCCGCGACCCTGTAAATACTTTGATTGCGTTTCTTTTATTCAATTCCACTTTGAATTTCCAGGCAGCTTACTCAAAATCATAGAAACTCAGAAAGAGACGCAGTGATTAGCACGGCTGCCTCACAGCCAGGGACCCAGGTTCGATTCCAGCCTCGGGCAACTGTCTGTGTGGGGTTTGCACATTCCCCTCACTATCTGCGTGGGTTTCCTCCGGGTGCTCCGGTTTCCTCCCACAATCCAAAGATGTGCAGGTCAGGGGGATTGACCATGTTAATTTGGCCCCAGTGTCCAGGGGTGTGCGAGCGAGGTGGGTTAGGCATGGGAAATGCAGGGTTACAGGGATAGGGCAAAGGGGTGGGTCTGGACGGGATGCTCTTTGGAGGGTCGGTGTGGACTTGATGGGTTGAATGGCCTGCTTCCACACTGTAGGGATTCTATTCTATGATGTTGTTCACAATGATCCACTAGTGAGTCTTTACAAGACATAGCACCTGTCTCACCAAAATGTGAATCATGGCAATAGCTACATTGGCTAGTTAGAGGTAAGATTTTCCCTTACTTGTAGGTGATAAGGTTCTGTTTTCGTTATATAGGGCAATGGTGAGACTGCATGCAGAGTACTGTGTACAATATTCATCTCTGTGTTTAAAGAAGGACCTAAATAGATTAGGCACAGTTCAGAAAAGAACCCTTATAGCTGAATGCACAGCTTGATGTCTGAGCTATGTTTATTTAGATTAGACTACCTACAGAGTGGAAACAGGCCCTTCGGCCCAACAAGTCCACACCGACCCTCCGAAGCGCAAACCACCCAGACCCATTCCTCTACATTTACCCCTTCACCTAACATTGCGGGCAATTTAGCATGGCCAATTCACCTGACCTGCACATCTTTGGAGTGTGGGAGGAAACCGGAGCACCCGGAGGAAACCCACGCAGACACGGGGAGAATGTGCAAACTCCACACAGTCAGTCGCCTGAGGCGGGAATTGAACCCGGGTCTCTGGTGCTGGGCGGCAGCAGTGCTAACCACTGAGCCACCATGCTGCCTGTTTGGACAGATTAGTCTTGAATTCACTGGCAGTTGGAAGCGTAAATGGCAACTGGCTTGAAATATAATTGATCTTGAGGGAGTTTGGCTGAATTGGTATGGGTAAGGCCTTTCCCCTTGTGGGAGAATCTAGAACTACTTATCAGTGTTTAAAAATAAGGAGTCACCCATTTAGAATTTAAAACAGTACTGCTCAGGAACAGGCCCTTTGGCTCACAATATAGAGCTGAACGTGACGCCAAATTAAACTAATCCCTTCTGCCTATGGTCCATATCCCTGCATTCCTTGCATATTCATGAGCTTATCTAAAAACCTGTTAAATGCCCCTATCATATCTGCCTCCTACCACTCTATGTATATAAAAAAACTGCTCCTCACATCTCCTTTGAAATTGCTCCTTCTTATTTTAAATTCATGCCCCCCTCCCAGGCCTAGTATTAGACATTTCAACTCTGGGAGAAAGAGTCTGACTGTCAACCCTATCTATGCCTCTCATAATTTTATAGATTTCTATCAGGTCTCCCCTCAGCCTCCGCCGCTTCAGAGAAAACAACCCGAATTTTTCTGTCCTCTCCTTATAGTTCATATCCTCTAATCCAGACAGCATCCTGGTAAACCTCTTCTGTACCCTTGCCAAAGACTCCACATCCTTACTGTAATGGGACACAGAAGGTTTACGAGGATGTTGCCTGGTATGGAAGGTGCTAGCTATGAAGAGAGATTAGATTAGATTACTTACAGTGTGGAAACAGGCCCTTCAGCCCTACACCGACCCACCGAAGTGCAACCCACCCAGACCCATTCCCCTAACACTACGGGCAATTTAGCATGGCCAATTCACCTGACCTGCACATTTTTGGACTGTGGGAGGAAACCGGAGCACCGAAAGGAAACCTGCGCAGACACAGGGAGAATGTGCAAACTCCACACAGTCAGTTGCCTGAGGTGGGAATTGAACCCAGGTCTCTGGTGCTGTGAGGCAGCAGTGCTAACCACTGAGCCACCGTGCCGCCCACAGGTTGAGGAAGTTAGGTTTATTTTCATTAGAAAAAAGAAGATTGAGGGGGGGACCTGATTGATGTTTACAAAATCATGAAGGGTATAGACAGGGTGGAGGATTCAATAACGAGAGGTCACGGTTTCAAGGTGAGAGGTGGAAAGTTTAAGGGCAAGTATTTCACACAGAGGGTGGTGGGCATCTGGAACGTGTTGCCAGCAGAGGTGGTAGAGGTAGGCATGGTAGATTCACTTAAGATGTAGCTGGACAGATGCATGAGTAGGTGGGGAGCAGAGGGATAGAGATGCTTAGGAACTGGGCAACAGGTTTAGACACTCGATTTGGATTGGCACAGGCTTGGAGGGCCGAAGGGCCTGTTCCTGGGCTGTAAATTTTCTTTGTTCTTTGGCGACCAGAATTGAATACAAGTGTGGCCGAACTCAGAGGTAAGGGATATTCTTTCTCACATAGCGTCATGAATGCTTGGACCTTTCCTCTTGAATATATGGAGGAAATAGAGTCCTTGAGTATTTTTAAGGGCAAAGATAGATAGACTCTTGATGAGAGTCTAATGGGGACGTGATAGATCAGATCAGTCATGATGTTATTGAATGACAGAGAAGTCTGAGGGTGTGAATGGTCTAACTCTACTTCTACATCATACATTTCTATCTTTATATGCATACACACACTGTTCCTTATAAATGAACCTTCTCTGATGAACTGACCTCTCTTGGCTGCCATATTTTACCTTCTATCCTATGGGTACCGCCTTCAGATCAAGGGTTGCCACAACACATGTGCTGGTCTTTATTATTAGCCGAAGAAAAGTAAAATTTATCCCTTTGCAAGTCATACCAACTATTAAAAGTCTTCTCAAACATTTATTTTTTGAAATGATTAGGAATTCCCCACACATTTTAAAGTAATTACAAATTTTCCCTACCATTGCTGCTTCGGGGTCAAAGGTTATCACATCATTAATAAATCCAATCCGGAATTCAGGAGAAGACTCTTCACTCATTAAGAGAGTGGTTAGATTGTGAAATTTGTTACCCCAGGGAGTTGTTGAGGCACAGAGCACAGATACATTTAAGAAGGAGCTAGCAAAATACAGTGGAGAAAGGAATGGAGGGTTACACTAACATGGTAGGACGGAAAATTTGGGACAGCGTTTGTACAAAGCTGAAACATCAACATGAACCAATATTCTGAATAACATACTTCGATGCTATGGGCCTTTTGTCTATTTCACCTTTAAATCCTCTTCCCTCTGTGGGTCAATTTCTGAATTCAAATGAGACACTGTTAATGTGTGTGTGTGTGTGTGTTAATGTGTGTGTGTGGTAATGTGTGTGTGTTAATGTGTGTGTGTTTGTGTGTGTGTGCTAATGTGTGTGTGTTAATGTGTGTGTGTGTGTGGTAATGTGTGTGTG
>NC_057717.1:91939779-91955509 GCF_004010195.1 Chiloscyllium plagiosum | reverse complement strand
GTGAGTTAGTGTGTGAGTGTTAATGTGTGTGTATCTGTTAGTGTGTGTTAGTTCATGTGTGTGTTAATGTGTGTCATAATGTGTGTGGTTGTTAGTGTGTGTTTGTTAATGTGTACTTGCATTAACGTGTGTGTATTAATGTGTGTGTCTGTTAGTGTGTGCGTGTTAATGTGTGCGTTAATGTGTATGTGCGTTAATGTGTTTATGTTAATGTGTCTGTGTTAGTGTGTGTTAATGTGTGTGTGCTAATGTGTGGGTGCTAATGTGTGTGTGTTAGTATGTTTGTGTTAGTGTGTGTGTTAATGTGTGCGTTGTGTGTGTGTGTGTGTGTGTTTCGTGATATTTTTGCACATATAAAATGCATTGGCAGGCCGAGCCAGTTGAAAAATATTTAGCAGGGCCAAGTCCACATCAGACAATTGTCAATTATTTATCAGTCCTTACTGAGAGGACTCAAAAGTGTTCAGTATTGAATATGATGCATTCTGGGTAACTTTGAGTGTTGAAGTCAAGGTTGGTCAGTGTTGAAGAGTTGAGGAAGTGTCTTGCTGCTCTGTAGCTGACCGTGGAGGGCATGGTGTTGACATTGAGTGGATTTCTGTTCTCTATGGCTGTCATTCCTCACCTTGCCCAGCCCGCTATCCTAAGGTGTCACTAAGGTGTCACTGTGATGTTCGTCATACATGAGGGTCTTTAGCACATTGCCAGAGGGAAGAAAAGTCTTCCAGAGGAACCAGGCCTCTATGCATCTCCCATGTCAGTCAAACAGTTTCAGAAGATGAAGAATGGGACCATGCCTCTGACTTCAAGACACTATTATCCTGAAGGATGTGCAATGTGATATATGTATATTCATAGAAATCGCAGAATCCTTTTAGTCTGGAAACTGGCTATTTGGCCCAACAAGTCCACATCAACCTTCCAAAGAGTAACCCATCCAGATCCATTCCCCTACCGTATTACTCTACATTTACCCCTGACTAACCTACATATTCCTGGACACTATGGGGCACTTAGCACGGCCGGTCCACCTGACCTGCACATCATTGGACTGTGGGAAGAAACCAGAGCACCTGGAGGAAACCCATGCAGACATGAGAAGAACGCGCAAACTCCACACAGGCAGTTGTCCGAGGGTGGAATCAAACCCGGATCCCTGACGCTGGGAGGCAGCACTGCTAACCATTGAGCCACCATGCCACCCTATGTTCTTATATTCTTAATGACAACCTTATAAGTATTTTGTGTGCCTGTGTCTAATTGTCTAATTAGCTTTACTTCAATAAGTGCCTATCTACACATATGTATATGTACCTCTATCTCAGTAAATGCCTATATGTTTCACTGAGACCACACTGAGAATAGGTGACGTGTACCTTGGATCCCCCCACCTCCCCCACTTGTTTCTGGTCATGATAAGTGCCCCCCTCCTTCCTTCTCCTGCTCTTCTACTACTGCCATTCTCACCTCATCTGAAAGGACATTGATCAGCCTGATGAGTTCTGACAGCAATAGTCTTATGGTCACTGGAACTAGCTGTTAATGACAGATTACCAGCTATCAAAATGGGGCTTGAACCCATGTCTCTGAAGTACTAACCACAAAGCCACCACCTCCCCTCCAGATAGCATTGAGTTCCACATTCTTACAATCTTCGCTCACCGCAGAGTAAGTCAGGAGAAAAGATTATTTAGTTTAGTGACTGCTCTCTCTCACTTCAACATTTCTCTTCACTTGTGTTACAACGTTTGAATGTCAGTTCAATGCAGAGATAACACTATGTTTGAACAATAATAGTTACAACAGCACTTCTTCACGAGGTTTCCTTTCTGGTTTGAGCTCTGGCTTCCAGCTATCTCTCTCTCTCTCTCTCTCTCTATATTTCTTTTACTTTTCACCAAAACCACTCCTCACCCTAACTAATCGAGCACAGTGAGCATTGATCAGTTATCAGACTCACATAATCAAGTCCAGGCCCATGAAACACTCCAATTTGTCACTTCTGTTGTCTCTCTGCAGGCCAATGTGCCTTGGAAAGTAGAGATGGCCTACTTGGAAAGTAGCAGTATTGTTGCTAGCCTATTATTATAGTGATTCAGGTAATGTTCTGGGGAATGGTGTTCCAATCCTGCAATGGTTGAATTTGAATTCAATGAAAACAAGTATGGAATTAAGAGTTGAATGATGATCATGAAATTATTATTGTTTTTTGGAAAAACATATCTGATTCACTAACATCCTTTAGGGAGGGAAACTACCTGGCCTGGTCTCCATGTGACTCCAGACCCATCATAATGTTGTTAACTCTTAACTGCCCTCTGGGCAATAAATGTTGGCCATAGTCACATCCTGTGATTTTTTTTTTTCTAATCAACCTGTTCAGAGCTGTTATCACATACCTCAGAAGCAGTGAGATTTGAACCTGGATTTCCCAGTCCAGGGGTAGGGACAGTACCACTGTGAATTAATTTTAAAAAGTAGCAGCTTCTGTAACAGGCACCAATTAGCTGCCAGCTCTGGAACATTTATAAAAGTATAGGAAATAGAAATAAAATGAGGCCAATCGGTCAATCAAGCCTGCTGTGACATTCAATATGGTCATAGAGTCATAGAGAGGTACAGTACGGAAACAGACCCTGCAGTCCAACTTGTCCACACCGACGAGATATCCTAACCTAATCTAGTCCCATTTACCAGCATTTGGCCCATATCCCTCTAAACTCATCCTAATCATATACCCATCCAGATGCCTTTTAAATGTTGTAATTGTACCAGCCTCCACCACTTCCTCTGGCAGCTCATTCCATACACGCACCACTCTTTGTGCCTCTTAGTTCCCTTTTAAATCTTTCCGCTCTCACCTTGAGCCTACACTCTCTAGTTTTGGGCTCCCCAACCTTGCAGAAAAGACCTTAGCAATTCACCCCATCTATGCTTTGATACCTATTGTATCTAGAAATGTATTGACTGCCATCATGATTCAAATCCCCGGTGTCCTCCAGAGCACTGTGGTGTAAAGAATTCTAAAGACACACCACCCCGTGAGCGAAGAAATTCCACTTCATCTTCATTTGAAATGACTGGGCGCTTAATCTGAGACTGGGATCCTTGGGTCTGGTGGGGTGATCATCCCTCCTAATCTAAAACAGAGAGAGAGAGAGAGAGACAGAGACAGAGACAGAGAGAGACAGACAGAGAGAGAGAGAGAGAGACAGAGAGAGAGACAGAGAGAGACAGAGAGAGAGAGAGAGAGAAAGAGGGAGAGCAGGAGAAACTCAGCAGGTCTGGCAGCATCAGTGGAGAGAGAAAGCAGTCAATGCTTTGACTTCAGTGATCCTTCTTGGTGTTTATCCTTCCTAGCCTACTGTGTCAACAACTGCAAGAGGTCTGTATGCCGTGATGAGGTCACCTCTCATTCTTCACCATTCCAAAGAATACAGGCCCAGTCTCTTCAGTCTCTCCTCCCCATTACCCTAGGCATCACTGTTGTGAGCCTTTGTTACACTCCCTCTGGGGCAGGTTTACCCTCCTTGAGGTAGTCAGACCAAAACTGTACACAATACTCCATGTGATGTCTCACTAAAACTCTATACAACAGCAGCAAGACAGCTTTCCTCTTGTCTTCAAATCTCTTTGCAAATCCTCCTATCCTGTGGAAGAGATGAGATCAAATTTGCTTTGTCTCAGGAGCTGCAAAAGGTCCCACAACCTATTGATGGCCATGATGGGTGGCTCGATGGTTAGCACTGCTGCCTCCCAGGCCCAGGGGACTGGGTTCGATTCCACCCTTGGCTAACTGCCTTTGTTTGGAGTTTGCATGTTCTCCCTGTGTCCGTGTGGGTTTCCTGCCCCAGTCCTATGATGTGAAAGTTGGGTGAATTGTTACCCATCATGCTAAGTTACCCATCACGTCCAGGGATGTTCAGGCTGGGTGGGTCATGCATGGGATGGAACGGCTCTGAGTGGGATGCTCTTCGGAAGGTTGGTGTGGAATTGATGGGCACAATGGCCTAATTCCACACTGTATGGATTCTATGCTAATGTCCTTTATAGACCAACAATCATTCTCGTTTCTCCTTCGGTCTATTCCTGAGGACTGAATTCCAAGTAACGGCCAGTATCTGAGTAGAAACATCCTTACCCTCATTGCTTGGTCAAAAGGCTGTGTCTTCCAATAATTTTCTTCCCATATCAAAGTGATCACAGTTGTCGTAAATCCATTCCATGCCAAAATCAGTTGGAGTCTTCATGTAATCATGACCAGTTGCATTCTCAGTGATTTTGTTCTACCACTAATAATCATCTCACCCCGTCCCGCAGTTCTTTTCTTTCCTAAGTTTGTGCACAGATGAGGTGTATCACCGACTCAGCTAGCATTTATTGCCCAGAGGGCAGTTAAGAGTCAACCACATTGCTGTGAATCTGGAGTCACACATAGGCCAGACCAAGTAAGGATGGCAGATTCCGTCCCTAAAGGGCATTAGTAACCCAAATGGGTCTTTCCCTCAACAATTAGCACTGGATTTATAGCCATCATTCTAAGTTGTAAATTGGATTCAAGTTACACCATCTGCCGTAGCAGGTTTCGAACCCGTGTCCCCAGAACATTATCGGGGAGTCCTTGGACTAATAGTCCAGCGATAATACCACTAGGCCATCACCTTCCATTTCAATTATGATGCCACTGTGCCAGTTGAAAACCAGGACAAGGAGAGCCACCCAAAATGACTTTGTGAATTTGAACATTTGTTTTTGTTTTCAAGATTCCAGTGTTGGATGTGGGTCTCATTTGCAAGGTCAGTGTTCATTCCCAGCTCCTGGTTGTGAAGGTGATGCTGACCTACCATTGCAGTCCCATTGGGATCGATACTTCTCTTGTGCCGTGCTAGAGTCCTTCCAGAGAGCAGTTAAGAGTTAACCAACACTGTCTTGAATCTAGAGTTACATGTCGGCCAAGAACAGGTAAGGATAGTAGGTGAAGGGTAACGTCAACATGCTGGACAATACAGAGAGACAACTAGTGTTGGTTTAACCTGAGGGTCACCACAGGTTGAGAAGGAGAGTCCTTCATGGTGATCTGTTAAGGGTGGTTGACTCCCTTATTTGAGAAACAATGACGTCTCACACGCCTGAATCAAAGCAAAGTACTGCGGACGCTGGAAATCTGAAGCAAGCAAGGAGAATACTGTAGAAACACAGCAGGTCAGTCAGCATCTATGGAGAGAGAAACAGAGGTAAGGTTCTGAGCGTGGAAGAGTTCTGAAGAAGGGTCATTGGATTGGTTGCATGAACTGTGCATTTCTCTCTGCACAGGCCCTGCCAGACCTGCTGAGTTTCATCAGAATTCCCCATGTTTGTTTCGAGGTACCAGCTGCACTTCTACTTAACGTGATAGGTTAATGATCACTGTTATAGTGGCTGAGCATTCAACTCGAGATTTATTCATTAAGTTCTTTAATTTAACTCCAACAGGAGCTGTAGTGGAATTTGACTTTAAATCAGCAGAGGATAAGTTTAGACCTCAACCTTACTAAACCAGTGACAGTACCACTCTGCCACCATTTCAATATTACAGGGCAGCAGGAACATGAACCTGGTAACATTTTCTTAATAATACCAAGATGTTATGCATTGAAGGTGAGAGTGGGTTAGGTTTACTCCGAGGTCCAGTCCTTCTGAACTTCTGAACAAAATTACGCCCCCTTCTCTTTTTCATACCAAATTCTCCATTAAAAGTTGATAAAATGCCCACACTTGGGATTAAATCATGTGAAGTGTGAGGCGAAAGGAATCAAATAGAATTCTCTGGCACAGCTTTGACTGTGGAAAAGCGTTTTATTCAGATGATTGCCAGGTTTAAGCCAGTGATTCTGTGCAGCAGCGCCTGCCTGCTGAGATAGTCAGCAGATTGAGTGGGTTTAACAACGTGTCATCGTCGCTGAGTCTTGGGTGAGAGCCTATGACACAGAAACCAGCCTGACAGTCTCCGTGCAGTTCCTGTCGGAGTGCAGCACTGTCACCCAGAGGAGATGTGACACAAGGAGAACCAGCGCTGTGCCCCGAAGGTGGAGTGGTACCATCTGGGAGAATGATTGGGATGGGGATGGGTGGCTAGGACTCTTGCGGACTCCTGGCCGATGGCTTATGCCTCAACCGGCAGATGGCAGTGAAAACAAAGAATGGTGGAGGTTATCGCGGGTCAGGCAGCATCCACGGAGGGAGAGCAAGCTAACATTTCGGCGTCATCGCCACCCTCTCATTTGTGGGATTTTGCTGTGCACAGAGCAGCTGGCTGCAATGTTAAAAGAAAAGCTTTTCATTTGTTTTTCAAAAGGCTGAGAACAGAAGCAACTTCAGACCCTGCCACCTGTCAAGCGCTGACATTTCGAGGAGATTTGATGGCCCAGTGTGTAGGTTAGATTAGAATCCCTACAGTGTGGAAACAGGCCCTTAAGCCCAAAGCGTCCATACCGACCCTCCGAAGAGCAACCCACTCAGACCTATTCCCTTATATTTACCCCTGACTAATCCACCTAACACTACAGACAATTTGGCATGGCCAATTCATCTAGCCTGCACATCTTTGGACTGTGGGAGGAAACTGGAGCACCCAGAGAAAACGCACACAGACGCGGGGAGAATGTGGAAAGTCCACACAGACAGTTGCCCAAGCTGTGGATTAAACTTGGGTCCCTGGCGCTGTGAGGCAGCAGCGCTAACCACTGAGCCTCTGTGCCACCCAGTGTTATTATCACTGGAGTGTTATTCTAGAGACCCAGGTTTGAATCTTGTCAAGGTAGATTGCAGGATCCTTCCAGTGCAGAAGCTAGCCATTCAGCCCATCGAGTCCACACTAACCCTCCAAAGACCATCCTGCGCAGACACATCTCTCTAGCCTATCCCTGTAATCCTGCATTTACCACGGCTAACCCACCTAGGCTGCACATCCATGAACACTGCGGGAAATTGCCCATGGCCAATCCACCCTAACCTTTGGACTCTGGGAGGAAACCCACGCAGACATGGGGAGAATGTGCAAATGCCACACAGACAGTAGACTGAGGGGGGGTATCAAACCTGGGTCCCTGGCACTGTGAGGCAGCAGTGCTAACCACTGAGTCACCGTGCTGTCCCTAATGGTGGAATTTGAACTCAATGAAGAAAGAATCTGGAATTAAGAATCTAATGACCATGAATCCATTGTCAGAGCAAAACCCATCTGGGTCACTAATGTTCTTTAGAAAAGAATACTGTTGTCCTTACTTGGTCTGGTCTACATGCAACTTCATACTCACAGAAATGTGGTTGACTTGAACTGCCCCCTGGGCTATTCAGGATGAGCAATAAATGCTGACCTAACCAGCGATGTCCACAACTATGAATGAATTTTTAAAAGTTCTTCAGCAGTTTATGGCTCTCATCCATAGAAACTCTACAGCGCGGAAACAAGCCATTTGGCCCAACAAGTCCATACTGACCCTCTGAAGAGTAACCCACCCAAACCCATTGTTCTAGATTTACCCCTTACTAGTGCACCTAACCTGGACACTCTGAGCAATTTAGCATGACCAATCCAACTAACCTGCACATCTTTGGACTGTGGGAGGAACCAGAGCCAACCCACACAGACACAGAGAGAACATGCAAACTCCACACAGAGTTGCCTGAGGCTGGAATCAAACTCAGGTCCCTGGTGCTGTGTAGCAGCAGTGTTAACCACTGAACCACCGTGCTGTCCTAAATTAGGGCAAGCACTTTGGAACATGAAAGATAGCGTTTGTCTGAATTCAGCACAAATTTCAAATGGACACGTTGAGTTCATATCTGACCATGCGGCTCAAACCCCACCATCCTGGCAAAATGGGTCCTACTGAAAATTGGGTTTCCACCCACTATTTGTTGATATTTTCCTAATCACCCATTCTGAGATGTTATGACCCAACTCAGGAGCAGGATGGGACTTTAGACCCAGGTCTCCTGGTTCAAAGGTAGGGTCACTACCATTGAGGTACCCCTGCCCTTTGTTTATTGAGACCTCTGGACATTAATGCTTGTTAGTTCTTCCTTTAATTTGTAAAACAGATGACTCGATAAAGGTGAGATAAAACATCCAGAGGTGTGTCCACCTCTGAATAGAAAGAAAATAAAACAGACGCCTCTGAAGATAGGCCAAATTCATTAAAATGTCACCATTCTTCCAATCACATCAAAACATTGCTTTGCATTACGGTGGCTCAGTGGTTAGCACTGCTGCCTCACAGCGCCAGGGACCCAGGTTCAATTCCACCCTTGGATGACTGTCTGTGTGGAGTTTGCCCATTCTCCTCGTGTCTGTGTGAGTTTCCTCTGGATGCTCTGGTTTCCTCCCACAGTCCAAAGAGGTACAGGTCAGGGTGGATTGACCATGAGAAATTGCCCCACAGTGCTCTGGAGTTGGTTTGAATTTATTTACTTTTTGAGAGCCCTGTCCCTCAATGAACATCAATAACAGAATGGCCCCCTATTCTGTATCTTAATGTAGTATTGAAAATTGTCATGTATTCCCACATAGCAATGTCATTCAAAGTTGAGAAAGTGCTCTGAGCTGTTTCTGCCCAACTAGTTGTCATTCTTCTTTCGCTTTTTCTCTCTCTCGCTCTCTCCCTCTCTCTCTCTCTCTCCTGTCCCTACAACACCAGCTCCTGCATACATGCAGGGATGAGTTGGATGGATGGCTGGTTTGCAATGCAGGGTGATACTAACAGCGTGAGTTCAATCCCTGCCCCTGGTAGATGTTACCACAAAGGACTCTCCTTCTCAAACTCTCCCCTCACCTGAAAGGAGGGGATGCTCAGATTAAACCACTACTAGCCATCTCTCTCTCTCTCTCTCTCTAATAATGGATTGATAGATTCATGGTGATTTTTAAAGTCCTTCATTGGTTGCATTGCGACGATCCTGAACCTTGACAGATGCTACTTAAATGCGAGTCTTCTCTTTGTCAATGCTCTGGTGCTCACTAGCTTCCTCTGTCTTTCTTGATTCAGCATCTTTTTAAAGAGAAAAATGAACACAAGTCATTGCTGACTTCCCCTATTCCCAACCTCCAAATTACAGGGTACCTCTGACTCCTTCACCTTTCTCACTCTGAAAAAAATATATATACTTGTGCACAGTTTGGTGCATTCAACGGAGAAATTCGATAAAAGATTTAACAACCCCCTGTGGAGTGCAAGTGTCTCAATACATAAACAATCGAGCACAAATTGCTGCTTTAGTTCAATTCCAACAAAACTTGTACTAATTCAGCACAGATGCAATTGAGTGCGACTATTTCAGTGCATTAAGCTTCTCTCTGCAATACATCTCTCGCTGTTAATCTGACGAACTCATTACCCCTACTCCTAACACCTCCAAAAAAAAGTGACTAATGCATTCATTTATTTTCATTCCGCCGAAATATAATTAAAAGTGAACACACAACTGGCTTCTCCAAGGTGCCATCAACTCCACTATCTCTGTTGTTCAACTGCAAAGTGTGGCGCAATTAGAAAGCTCGCAATTAACTCGAATAGTGCTCAGTCAGTTGCACGTGGTTAGGGCTCTTGGTAGTGTCTCTACCTCTGAGACTGGAGACCTGCGTTCAAGTCCAGCTTGCTCCAGAGGCGTGTCTGAACACCTCTGAGCAGGCTGATATAAAACCACCTCAATTTGCACAGCTCCAGGCTCATGAGCAGAGTAGTCCAAGAGACGAGAGTCAGGAAGGGTTGAGATGCCGCTGACAAGTTAATCCACATCACACCTTCAAATGAATTTTATTTTAATCTCTTGCAGCCGTTGGTCTGGACAAACCCATTCACACCATTCACTTTAAATTGGATGGAGGCTTATAGACTTATATGGAAGTTGCTCTAACTAACTAATCAGCACTGACATGACAGTAACAGGTACATGCAACTGCAAGCTGTGCCTCTAATGTTTCAGCTTAGCCCTTTTCTCTGTAATTAGCTGCCACTTTGTTTCATTCCCAATAATACAGCAGCCCAGTCTCCAGTCCGCCCCATTTTTATATATATATATATGTTTTCCTCCCTGCGCTCCGAATGTTCGAGAATGGTTTTCTGGTCACTTTCTTTTTCATGTCACATTTGCTTCCCCAAACACTCCAAACAATGGTGTCAGTTCGTCAGATGTTGCCAGTGATTCTTTGGTTTTGTATGTGGTTCTCTGGGAGTGAGCTGGAGAGATAAGCAGAGAAAGGTGAACAAGTAGAGAACGAGATGCAAAGAGAGAGAGAGAGAGAGAAATGGGAGGAGCCAAGAAACAGATTCAGACAGAGAGACATCATCACCATATTTATAAAACAGCACAGAAGAAGGCCCTTCGGTCCATGGAGTCTGCACTAACTATCCTAGCCCCATTTTCCAGCGTTTGGACCTGTAGCCTTGTATGGACCAAGTGCACACCTAATTAGACTAGATTACTTAACAGTGTGGAAACAGGCCCTTCGGCCCAACAAGTCCACACCAACCCTCCGAAGAGCAACCTACCCAGACCCATTCCCCTACATTTACCCCTTCACCTTAAACTACGGGCAATTTAGCATAGGCAATTCACCTAAGCTGCACATTTTTGGACTGTGGGAGGAAAATGGAGCACCCGGAGGAAACCCACGCAGACACGGGGAGACTGTGCAAACTCCACACAGTCAGTTGCCTGAGGCGGGAATTACTGTGCCACCCATAATTACTTCTTCAACAAGAGTTTCTGCTTTTACCACCCTTATAGGCAGTGAGTTCCAGATTTCCAGTACCCTTTGGGTGAAAAACATTTCCTCACATTCATTCCAAACTTCCTGCCCCTTCCCTTCAATCTATACCCCCTGGTTATTGATCCCTTCATCAAGGGGAAAGGTTTATTCCTGTCTACCCCATCTATGACCCTCATAATTTTATACATCCCCTCTGCTCTAAGGAAAACAACCCCCAGTCTATCCAATCTCTCTCCATCACTGAAACTCTCCAGCCCGGGCAACATCCTGGCAAATCACCGCTGTTCATCAGAGCCAGCCCGATAAAGAGTCACCGGACTTGAAATGTTAGCCCTGCTTTCTCCCCACAGGTGCTGCCAGACCTGCTGAGTTTCGCCAGCATTGTCTGATTGTGTGGCGAAACTCTCCATCCTCAGTCACACTGTTCAAAACTGCCTCCTCTCCACTGTGGTGCCTTACTGTGTTCCAATCGAAACTCAATCCACTTCCCCCATTCTTAGCTCATCGAAAACCTCACTTCCCTCAGCCCACCAGCCCTCCTCAATCTTTCCCAAGCCGAGCTTGATATTACCTTTTGTTTTATTGCATTCACAAGGTATAGGCTTTGCTGACCAGGTCAGCAGTTATCATCCATTCATTGAGAACGTGGTGGTGAGCAGCCTTTTGATCTACTGCAATCCATATACTGTCCAGCCATTGAATCTCTACAGTGTGGGAGCAGGCTATTCAGCCCAACAAGGCCACATCACACCCTCTGAAAGGGAACATCCCACCCAGGCCTACCCTGCTACCCTATCATTATTATCTCCCATTTCCAATGGCTGGCATACCGTAACCTACTGAACACTATGGACAATTCAGCATGGTTAATCCACTCTAACCTACACATCCCTGAACACTATGGACAATTCAGCATGGCTAATCCACTCTAACCTACACGTCCCTGAACACTATGGACAATTCAGCATGGCTAATCCACTCTAACCTACACATCCCTGAACACTATGGATAATTCAGCATGGCTAATCCACCCTAACCTGCACATCCCTGAACACTATGGACAAACCAGCCTGGCTAATCCACCCTAACCTACACATCCCTGAACGCTATGGACAAATCAACATGGCTAATCCACTCTAACCTACACATCCCTGAACACAATGGATAATTCAGCTTGGCTAATCCACCCTAACCTACACATCCCTGAATTGTGGAAGGAAACTGGAGCATGTGGGGGAAACCCAGACAGACACAAGAAGAACGTGCAAACTCCACACAGACAGTTACCTGAGGCTGGGATTCAACCTGGGTCCCTAGTGCTGTGCTAACTACTGAGTCACCATTATACAGGGACTTGCACAGTGATGTTGAGGAGGGAATTCACGGAAATGGAATATGCAAAGTCTACCAACATCATGCTGATCAGACCTCCTAAATTAATCTAGTCCCATTTGCCAGCATTTGGCCCATATCCCTCTAAACCCGTCCTATTCATATACCCATCCAGATGCCTTTTAAATGCTGTAATTGTACCAGCCTCCATCACTTCCTCTGGCAGCTCATTCTATACATGCACCACCCCCTGCTTAAAAAAGTTGCCCCTCACATCCCTTTTAAATCTTTCCCCTCTCACCTTAACTATGCCCTCTAGTTTTGGACTCCCCCAGCCTGAAAAAAAAGACCTTGACTCTTCACCCTATCCATGCCCCTCATGATGTTATAAACCTCTATAAGATCACCCCTCAGCCTCCGATGCTCCAGGGAAAACAGCCCAAGCATATTCAACCTCTCCCTATAGCTCAAACCCTCCAACCCTGGCAACATCTTTGTAAATCTTTTCTGAACTTTCTCAAGTTTCACAACATCTCCCCTATAGCAGGGATCCTGGAGATGCTGGAATTAAAAGAGAAACAAAAAGATAAAAGTTCTGGAAGTACATGAGGCAGTGCCTTTGGAGGGAAAGGCATTAACATTTCAAGTCACCAGAGCTGACGAGAAAGAGAATTATAATGAGAGGAAAGAACATTGATCTGTTTCTCTCCCTCTCTCTGCAGTAATTTGACCTCCTGAGCATTAGAGTCATAGTGGTCCACAGCACAGAAACAGGCCCTTCGGCCCATCATGTCCACGCCAGTCAAATGCAACAACCTAATTCTGATCACATTTTTCAGCACTTGGCCCTTAGTTTCATATGTCTTGTTATTGCTAAAGTGCACACCTAAATATCTCTTCAATATTATGAGGTTTCTGCCCCTAACAGCCATAAAAGCAGTGAGATCCAGATTCCCAGCAGTATTTTCTTTTCATTTTTACTGAGACTTCCAGCATCTGCTATATTTTGCTTTTGTACTACTAGAGAACACAGGATTGGTCTCTTCAGTGCAATGCAGAGATTTGACGGAAGTGTTCAGGAGTTTTAATAAATGGAATAAATAACTGGCATTTGTATATTTTTATTCACGTCCAACGAATAATTCAAAGTACCTTACAGCCAAGGAAATGGTTTTGGAATGTAGTCACTTGCGATGCAGGAAACACGACAGTCCATTTATGAGGAGGAAGATCCTACAGTCAGTAGCTGGATAATAAACAGATCATCCATTTTATTTCATGTTGGTTGAATGCCAGAACACCGGGAGACCTCCTAAACTCTTCTTAAAAATGGGTTCAGATCTTTCGCATCCACTCAAGATGATCTCTCAACCAAGAGACAACACCTCTGACAGTACAGCACTCTCTCAGCATGAGAGTGGAAGGTCAGCCTGGATTATTGCGGTCAGATTGAAAGACAAATACAAGATGGCAGCAGCGGGCATAATTGAGAAGGAGCTGCAACTTGTCTGCCAAATACGAGAACACCACCAAATTAGACAGGGGCTAAGCAATCCTGCAGCCAGCAGAGCAGATCTAGCCACATCCAGTTGTGAATGGTGGTGGACAATTAACCACCTAGAGGAGCAGGGCTCTATAAATATTCCCAACCTCAGTGATGGTGGGAGTCCTGCACTTCAGCGGTAAACACAAGCATTTGCAACCATTGTCAGCCTCAAGTGCCCAGTGGATAACCCACCAGAGTTTCCCAGCTTCTCAGAAACCATTATTAGGACAATTGGATTTGCTCCTTGTGATATCATGTAACAGCTGAAGGCACTGGACACTGCAAAATGTACAGACCTTTCTGTCAATATTACTTGTGCTCCAGAATAGGTCATGCTTGGAGAAGGTGGGCACTGCAGATGTCGGAGGTCAGAGTCAAGAGTGCGGCGCTGGAAAAGCACAGCAGGTCAGGCAGCATCCAAGGAGCAGGAGAGTCAACATTTCAGGCATAAGCCCTTCACATTCCTGATAAAGGGCTTTTGCCCGAAACATTACTTCTCCTGCTCGTCAGATGCTACCTAACCTGCTCTGCTTTTCCAGCACCACACTTATCGACTTAGAATATGTCATGCCCTGAGCTAAGCTGTTCCAGTGCAGCTATAACACTGCTATTTATCTGGAAGCATGGAGGATTGCCCAAGAAGCAGGTCAAATCCAAACCAGCCACTTAACGCTGAGCAGTCTACACTCAATCATCAGCAAATTCTGGGGTCAGTGTGACTGAAAGTAATATCAAGTGTCACTTGCTGAGTAGTAGCCAGCTTACTGATGCTCAGTGTGGGTGTGTTAGGATCAATCAGTTCGTAAACTTAATAGTCTTTGTCCAAATATGGATAAAAGAGCTGAATTCCGGAAGGGAAGCGGACCTTGACATCGAGGCTGCCTTCGACTGAACGCAGCAAAAAGGAGCCATGTCAAAACTGGAATCAGTGGGGGTCAGGAAAGATGGGTGTGGCTATTGGAGGCCAGTCATCTCAGCTCCAGGACATCGCTGCAGCAGTTACTCAGGGTACTCTCTGAGGCCCAATCATCTTCAGCTGCTTCATCGATGACCTCCGTAAGGTCAGAAGTGGGGATGTTCACAGATGATTTAATAATAATATACAGTACATTCCTGAATGCTCAAATACTGGTTATATGCAGCGCGACATGGATTGTATTCAGGATATATAGCAAGTAACAAACGCAGTACAGCAGTGCCAGACAGTGATAACCTACAACAAGAGAGAATCTAAATATGACCCAATATTACCAATGGCCAGAATCTAAATTGGACGAGTCATATCAATACAGTGGCTATAAGAGCAGCTCAGAGGCTAGGAATCCTGTCGTGACTAATTCACCTCTTGACTCCCCAGAGCCTGTCCACCATCAACAAGGCACAAGTCAGGAGTGTAATGGAATACTCCCCACTTGCCTGGATTGGTCCAACTCCAACAACACTCAGGACAGAGCAGCCCATTAAGCTGGCACCACATCTACAAACATTGTGGGAGATATAATAGTTTGGATCAGTAATTGGCTTGCTGAAAGAAGACAGAGGGTGGTGGTTGATGGGAAATGTTCATCCTGGAGTCCAGTTACCAGTGGTGTACCGCGAGGGTCGGTGTTGAGTCCACTGCTGTTCATCATTTTTATAAACGACATGGATGAGGGCATAGAAGAGTGGGTTAGTAAATTTGCAGATGACACTAAGGTCGGCGGAGTTGTGAATAGTGACGAAGGATGTTACAGAGAAACAAAGATAAGCTGCAGAGCTGGGCTGAGAGGTGGCAAATGGAGTTTAATGCGGACAAGTGTGAGGTGATTCACTATGGTTGGAGTAACAGGAATGCAAAGTTCTGGGCTAATGATAAGATTCTTGGTAGTGTAGATGAGCAGAGAGATCTCGGTGTCCAGGTACACAGATCCTTGAAAGTTGCCACCCAGGTTGACAGGGTTGATAAGAAGGCATACATGTTTTAGCTTTTATTAATAGAGGGATTGAGTTCCAGAACCAGGAAGTTATGTTGCAGCTGTACAAAACTCTGGTGCGGCCGCATTTGGAGTATTGTGTACAGTTCTGGTGACCGCATTATAAGAAGGATGTGGAAGCTTTGGAAA
>NC_057717.1:91926816-91939720 GCF_004010195.1 Chiloscyllium plagiosum | reverse complement strand
TTTATTAATAGAGGGATTGAGTTCCGGAACCAGGAAGTTATACTGCAACTGTACAAAACTCTGGTGCGGCCGCATTTGGTGTATTGTGTACAGTTCTGGTCACCGCATTATAAGAAGGATGTGGAAGCTTTGGAAAGGGTGCAGAGGAGATTTACTAGGATGTTGCCTGGTATGGAGGGAAGGTCTTACGAGGAAAGTCTGAGGGACTTGAGGCTGTTTTCGTTGGAGAGAAGAAGGTTGAGAGGTGACTTAATAGAGACATATAAAATAATCAGAGGGTTAGATAGGGTGGACAGGGAGAGCCTTTTTCCAAGTATGGAGACAGCAAACACGAGGGGGCATAGCTTTAAAGTGAGGGGTGATAGATATAGGACTGATGTCAGAGGTAGTTTCTTTACTCAGAAAGTAGTAAGAGTATGGAATGCTTTGCCTGCAACGGTAGTATATTCGCCAACTTTAAGTACATTAAAGTCATCATTGGACAAGCATATGGACGAATATGGAATAGTATAAGTTAGATGGACTTCAGGTTGGTATGACAGGTTGGCGCAACATCGAGGGCCGAAGGGCCTGTACTGCGCTGTAATGTTCTATGTTCTATGTTCATACACCCTCTCCACCATCGATGCTCAGTAGTAGCAGTGTGCACCATCTACAAAGTGCACTGTTGGAATTCACCAAGGCTCCTTAAGCAGGATTTTTCTATTTCCTTTTCCGAAGAATTTTTGTTGAGGAATCTGTGCCTAGGTACCTTTGTACCTCAGATGGTATTGATTAGATTATTTACAGTGTGGAAACAGGCCCTTCGGCCCAACAAGTCCACACCGACCCGCCAAAGCGCAACCCACCCACACCCATTCCCCTACATTTACCCAACACAATTCACCTAACCTGCACATCTTTGGACTGTGGGAGGAAACCGGAGCGCCCGGAGGAAACCCACGCAGACACGGGGAGAACGTGCAAACTCCACACAGTCAGTCGCCTGAGGCGGGAATTGAACCCGGGTCTCTGGCGCTGCGAGGCAGCAGTGCTAACCACTGTGCCACCGTGCCGTAACAACTTGTAAACTTTTCATTGTACTCATGTGGGTACATGTGACAATATAACTTGTTCAGTTCAATTAAGGGGCTCTGCTGTTCACATGCATTATTCCTGCCATCCAACATAATTTGCATAGTCTGTGGTGAGGGAAGCAGAGTTAACATTTCCATCTGAATCTTCTTCAGAACACACCTCTACAGATGCTGCCAAATCTACTGAGTTTCTCCAGCATCTTCTGTGTTGGTTTTAGACTTCCAACAATTTGCTTTTATCATTTGGGTAGGGATGGAAAAGTTCTGACCTATCCAAGCCCTGATGACTACAAGGGAACCATTACTGAGGCCTCGTCTTTTCAGAAGCCTGGCAACTGTCTGAAGCTACCTAGAACGCACAGAATAGCATTCCACACCCGGTGCAGAGGGGAGGGGGCAGGTCAGAGAATCCCCTCGTGGGCCTGGTCAGGCTAGCCATAAACAGGCAGTAGGCCATGGAGGGGGTCGTTAGGGCCGATGACCTGCCCCTGGTCTGTGGTTATGTTCGGGCCTGGTTGTCTCTGGAGAAGGAGCACACAGTGTTGACTTACACCCTCGAGGATTTCAGAGAGAGGTGGGCACTGCAGGGTGTGGAATACTTTGTTACCCCCTTGAACTCTATTTTGATTTAACCCCTGCCCTCCCCTTCACTTTTTCGTACCTGCAGGGATTGCCGGTAAGGAGCGTCAATGGCCACTCCAATGTTTTTCCTTCCTAGAGGTGGGATACAAATAAAGTTTTCTGCACTCGATATTTCTCACTGTGCAAAAGAAAACAAAAAAAAAATAGAATAACAATCCATCCAGATCAGCGATCGAACATAACCTGATGGAATAACCACTCCTGTTTCTATTTCCAATTTAAATCAGCTCAGGCCTGGATTTACACTCCATATGAGTCTTGATTCACCCTTGCTCCATATAACCCTATCGAGTTTTCAAAGGTCAGGCAGCAGCAAGAGTCATCTCCTTCCCAAAGAGGAGGTGAAAAACACGATTTCTGGCATTTACTTCAGGTAAAAAAGATGGAGCCTTGGGAGATGCCACTCTGTGAGAACGTAACAGTGTGGTTTTACTGTTACAAAGTGGTACTGGGCATCCAGAGAAGAGAGACATTAGTATAAATTCCATCGTTATCGAACTGAGGTACACAAGATGCTAAAGGGGATTGCCCTTAGAGAGGATGCTTCCTCTCGTGGGGTGATTTGAAATGAGAGAGAGAGAGAGAAAGACAGCATGGCTTCAGGAAAAGAGGTGGCAGATTGAGCACACAGAAGAGGAGAAATTACACCTCTCAGAGGGTCGTGGAATCTGTGGCATTTACTAGCCCAGAGTGTGCTGGATGCTGGGTAAGTTTAAGGGCTCGGCAGATTTTTAATGAGTAATCGGGTTACGGAGAGCGGACGGGAAAGTGGAGTTGAGGCTCAGGTGAGATCAGCAAGGTTTGTATCAAATGGCAGAGCAGGATCAAGGGGCTGAAAGGCCTACTCCTGCTCCTAGTTCTTATGACAATGAATAAATAAATAAGTCTGGAATAAAAGCCTCATATTAGTAACAGCGACAATGATACAATCTTAGAATATAGAACATAGAACATTCCAGCGCAGTACAGGCCCTTCGCCTCTCAATGTTGCGCTGACCAATCTGAAGCCCAGCTGTCCTACATTATTCCATTCTCATCCATATGTCTATCCAATGACCATTTAAATGCCCTTAAAGTTGGCGAGTCTCCTGTTGTTGCAGGCAGTGCGTTCCACCCCTACTACTCTCGCATTGTTTATTAAAACCCATCTAATGTTCACTAATGCCCTTTGCGGAAGGAAATCTGCCATCTGTCAGTGTCAAGTTTACATGTGACTCCAGAGCCATGGCTTCATTGGTCAGGACATAGGTAAAAGTGATTAAAGCAGGCTGTTCAGCCCCTTGAGCTTTCTCTACTATTCAGAGATGATTTTCCACCTCAACACCGTTTCACCACACAATCCCCGTACCCTTCAATATCTAGAAACCTATTGATTTGTACCTTGAACATACTCAATACCATACCCTCCAGAGAGGCAGAGAATTCAAAGGTTCACTTTGGACAGCCCCTTAGTTGCCCCCTGCAATGGCCCGGCAATCCATTCAATTCAAGGGCAATCAAAAGCGACAACAAATGCTAGCGACACCCACGTCCCATGGAAGCCTGGCACGGTGGCTCAGTGGTTAGCACTGCTACCTCGTAGCACCAGGGAGCTGGCTTTGATTCCACTCTTGGGTGACTATCTGTGTGGAGTTTGCACATTCTCCTTGTGTCTGCAAGGGTTTCCTCCGAGTGCTCCGGTATCCTCCCACAGTCACAAAGATGTGCAGGTTAGGGTGGATTGGCCATGCTCAATTGCCCCATAGTGTGCAGGGATGTGCAGGTTAGGAGGGTTAGCCACGGGAAAGGCAGGGTTACGGGGATAAGGTAAGAGGGTGAATCTGGGTGGGATGTTGTTTTCCAATGGGCTGAATTGCTTCCTTCTGAACTGTTAGAGATTTTATGAAGGATTTTATAAAAAAAAGGCCCAAGTTTATAACCCTGACTGAGTGAGATGTAAATCATGATATATTATGACAGAAAAAGGGTTGCAGTGCTTTTGTTTGATGGCAGAATATTGATCTGGTGGCAGCCATGTCTCAGGGGATAGCCCTCGCACCTCTCAAGTTGAAAGGACGTGGGTTCAGAATCAAGTTTGGACACCTTGCAATATGTAACGCAGGCGAAAACCTCCAATGCAGGAACACAAACAGAAATTGTTGCAAAAACTCAGCAGATCTGTCAGCACCTGTGTAGAGAAAGCAGAGTTAACCTTTCAGGTCCAGTGACCCTTCTTCAGAACTGATTGTAATGAGGAAAGAGTTTTTTTTTTATGTTGAAGATGGGGTGGGACAGAGGGGAAAGGAGTAAATGATAAGCAGAGATGGAGCCCAGAGAGAGAGAGAGAGAGGGGGGGCGGGGGGAGAGAGAGAGAGAGAGAGAAATAGTTGAACAGGAAAGGATAAAGGTCAGACCGGGAGAATGAATACCTGCTAATGGAGACGATTAATGGTTGATGATGGGTTGTGTGTGGTAGCAGCCCATGTGATAACAAGGTCCAGTGTGTGAGGATCGGGGTAAGGACATGGAAGAAGGTGCTGAAACTCTAAAACTATTGAACCCGATATTGAGTCCTGAAGGCTGCAGGGTCCCCGAGTGGAAAATGAGGTGCCGCTCTTTCAGCTTCACCGGAGCACTGCAGCAAGCCTGAGACAGAGATGCTGGCCAGGGAACAGGGTGGGGTGTTGACGTGGTAGGCAACTGGAAGCTCAGGGTCATTTACATGCACACAAAGGAGGTGTTCTGCAAAGCAGTTGCTCAGTCTGGGGGTCTTCTCCTCTGTGTAGAGGAGACCATATTGTGAGCAGTCAATACAGTAGACTAGATTGAGTAAAGTGCAGGTAAGTGACTGCTTCATCTTTAAAGCAAGATGAATGGGGTGCCGCATAATTGGAAGTGCTGGCTTTTGGGTGAGTCAATCAGTCAAGTCCCCCATCTTTGAAGTTGAAGTTGAAGTTGAGTTAGTGGGCGGCATGGTGGCACAGTGGTTAGCACTGCTGCCTCACAGTGCCAGAGACCTGGGTTCAATTCCCGCCTCAGGCGACTGACTGTGTGGAGTTTGCACATTCTCCCCGTGTCTGCGTGGGTTTCCTCCGGGTGCTCCGGTTTCCTCCCACAGTCCAAAAGTGTGCAGGCTAGGTGAATTGGCCATCTAAATTGCCCGTAGTGTTAGGGGCAGGGGTAAATGTAGGGGAATGGGTCTGGGTGGGTTGCGCTTCGGTGTGGACTTGTTGGGCCGAAGGGCCTGTTTCCACACTGTAAGTAATCTAATGTTTATCTCTCAACTGAAATCATTGCTGATTGATGCACATCACTTTGCAAGTTGCGAGCTGTGACTTTGTTGAAAATCTTGACTGATTTACCAATCCACAGTGGTTCAGTGGTTAGCACTGCTGCCTCACAGCACCAGGCACCCACAGGGTGACTGACTGTATGTGGTTTGTACGCTGTCTGCGTGAGTTTCCTATGGGTGCTCCACTTTCCACCCACAGTCCAAAGATGTGCAGGTTAGGGTGGATTGGCCAGGCTAAATTGCCCATGGTGTCCAGGGATGTGCAGGCTAGATGGGTTAGCCTTGGGATATGCAGGGATTGGGGTCGGGGAGTGGGTTTGGATGGGATGCTCTTTGGAGAGTCGGTGTGGACTCGATGGGCCAAGTGGCCTGCTTTATCATTAGAGGGATTCTATGATTCTATGAAATACAAGGGTGACAGAACAGAGAACATAGACCATAGAACAGTGCAGCACAGTACAGGGCCTATGGCCCTTGATGTTGTGCTGACCTTTTATCCCATTCTAAGATCAGACGAACCTACATACCCTTCATTGTACTATCATCCATGTGCCTATCAAGAGTCGCTTAAATGTCCCTAATGTGTCTGAATCTACTACCACTGCTGGCAGTGTATTCCATGCACTAACCATTCTCTGTGTAAAGAACCTGCCTCTGCCATCTCCCCTAAACCTTCGTCTAATTACTTTAAAATTATGCCCCTTCATAATAGACATTTGGAAAAAGTCTCTGACTATCCATGCTATCTATACCTCTCAACACGTTGTATACTTCTGCCAAGTCACCTCTCATCCTTTATCGCTCCAATGAGAAAAGCCTTAGCTCCCTCAATCTTTAAACATAAAGCATGCCCTCCAAGTCCTGACAGCATCCTGGTAAATCTCCTCTGCACCCTCTCTAATGCTTTCACATCTTTCCTATAATGAGGGAATCACAACTGAACACAATTTTCCGAGTGTGTTCTAACCAGGGCTCTATAGAGTTGCCAGCATAGCATCATGGCTCTTAAACTCAATCCCCCCCTGCTAATGAAAGACAACACACCATACACCTTCTTAACAACTCTATCAACTTGAGTGGCAACTTTGAGAGATCTATGGACATGGACCCCAAGATTCCTCTGTCCCTCCACACTGCCAAGAATCCTGCATTCTGCATTCAAATTTGACCTTCCAAAGTGAATCACTTCACACTTTTCCAGGTTGAACTCCATCTGCCACTTGGTAAAAACAATGACTGCAGATGCTGGAAGCCAGATTCTGGATCAGTGGTGCTGGAAGAGCACAGCAATTCAGGCAGCATCAAGGAGCTTCAGCAAAATCTCCTCGATGCTGCCTGAATTGCTGTGCTCTTCCAGCACCATTGATCCATCTGCCACTTCTCAGCCCAGCCCTGCATCCTGTCAATGTTCTATTGCAACCTATAACAGCCCTCCACACTATCCAGAACTCCATCAACCTTCATGTCATCCATAAACTTACTAACCCACCCTTCCACTTCCCCATCCAAGTCTTTTATAAAAATCACAAAGAGCAGAGGTCCCTGAACAGATTCTTGTGGAACACCACTGGTCACTGAGCCCCAGGCTGAATACTTTCCATCTACCACCACTCTCTGTCTTCTATGGCCCAGCCATTTCTGGATCCAGACAGCCAGATTTCCCTGTTTTCGATGACTCCTTGCTTTCTGAATGAGCCTACCATGGGGAACCTTATCAAACGTCTTGCTAAAATCCATGTACACCACATCCTCTGCTCTACCTTCATTAATGTGTTTTGTCACATCCTCAAAGAATTCAATAAGGCTTGTGAGGCATAACCTGCCCCTCACAAAGCTATGCTGACTATCTCTAATCAAACAATGGTTTTCCAAGAAATCATAAATCCTGTCTCTCAGAATCCTCTCCAGTACTTTGCCTACCACAGACATAAGACAGACAAATCTGTAATTCCCAGGATTATCCCTATTCCCTTTCTTGAACAAGGGAATAATATTTGCCACCCTCCAATCATCCAGTACCACTCCAGTAGACAGTGAGAATGTAAATAACACCACCAAAAGCATAGCAATCTCTTTCATTGTTTCCTGTAGTAACCTAGGGTAGATCCCATCTGGCCCAGGGAATTAATCTATGCTAACGTTTTTCAAAATTTTCAGCACATCCTCCTTTATAAACATGTTCGAGCATATCAGTCCCCCACCGTCCTCAGAAATGTCAATGTCCCTCTCAGTAGTGAATACAGAAGCAAAGTATTCATTAAGGACTTCCCCTCCCTCCTCTGATTTCAGGCAGAAGTTCCCTCTATATCCCTGATCGGTCCTACCTTCTCTCTGGCCATCCTCTTGTTCCTCACATAATTGTAGAATGTCTTAGCATTTTCTTTAATGCTTTGTCATGCCCCCTTCTAGCTCTCCTAAGTCCATCTTCAGTTCCTTCCTTGCTACCTTCTAGAGCCCTGTCTGATCCTGGCCTCCTCATCCTTAAGTAAGCTTCCTTCTTCCTCTTGACTAGATGCTCCATATCCCTTGTCACCCAAGGTTCTTTCACCCTACCATCCCTTCCTTGCCTCAGTGGGACAAACCTGTCCAGCACTATCAGCAAGTGCTTCCTAAACAGCCTCCACATTTCTGTCATGCATTTACCTGAGAATATCTGCTCCCAATTTGGTGCCCCAGTTCCTGCCTGATAGCATTGTAATTCCCCCTCCCCAAATTAAATACTTTCCCATACTGTCTGCTCCTATCCCTCTTTATGACTATAGTAAAGGTCAGGGAGTTGTGATTACTGTCAACGAAATGCTCTCCCACCAAGAGATCTGACATCTGGCCTGGTTCGTTGCCAAGCACCAAATCCAAAATGGCCTCCCCTCTAGTTAGCCTATCTACACATTGAATCAAGAAACCTTCCTGGACACCCGACAAAAACTCTTCCATCCAAACTATTTGAACTAAAGAGGTTCCAATCAATATTAGGGAAGTTGAAGTCACTCATGACAATAACCCTGTTACTTCTATGCATTTCCAAAATCTGCCTCCCAATCTGCTCCTCCGTGTCTCTGTTGTTATTGGGGGGTCTTAGAAAACTCCCAATAAAGTGACTGCTCCTTTCCTGTTTCTGACTTCCACCCATACTGACTCTGTCGACAAACACTCGTCAACAACCTTCCTATCTGCACCTATGATACTCTCCCTGACTAGCAATGTTACTGCTCCCCCTCTTTTACCTTCCCCCCCATTCCTTTTGAAACATCTAAACCCTGGAACATCCAACAACCATTCATGGCCCTGTGATATCCATAATGGCCACAGCATCATAGTTCCAAGTACTGATCCATGTTCTGAGTTCGTCACTTTTATTCCTGATACTTCTTGCATTAAAATAAGCACACTTCAACCCAACACACTGACTGCAACTCTGTCCTATCAAGTGACTATCCCTCCTCACAGACTCTCTGCACACAATATCTGGCTGTTCACCACCTACTCCATCATCTGATCCATAGCTCTGCTTCCCATCCCCCACCACCACCCCCTCTCCCCGCTCCAAGTTTAAACCCTCCCGAAGAGCTCTAGCAAACCTCCCACCCCAGGATATTGGTGCCCTTCCAGTTCAAGATTTACTTCACCAGCTATGAGGTGACCTGTGACATCCTAGGGTCATGAAGAGTGCAATCTGTTTCCATTTGAGATCTGTTACTCAAGACCAATCTTCAGTCTGAGTTTACCTCCTCAGGAAGCCACCCATTTCAGCCTTTCATCTATCTCCTGAGGGCTGAAGGAAACAAATCCACTCCCTCTCTCCCTTCCCTCTCCCTGTGAATAATTTTCAGTTTTGTCAATGAAAGGGAACAAAACAAAATTCCCATTAATATACCGAGGGAAGCTGGAATAACTCCACAGAGATCAATAGCTTGTCACCCATTATTTACACATGAACAGTTCTTGACCCTACTCCTGCCTCTTCAGAACCAGCTCAGAGTGAACAGGATGTCCGACACGCCTGTTTATATCTGTCGGCCAGAGCTCCCTGATTGGACCAGCTTAACAGCCCCAATCAGGGAGCTCACATTCTATGAGGTCCACCTGGCAAACCTTGTTATAATCACGACAGAAGCAATCCTTCAAACGTGTCAAACAACAATCATGTGATTAAACCCTGTTTTTTGCTGCTGGTGAGCAATGCAAATATTGGGGAGGAAATTGGCCAAAGTTTCGTTTCTATAACCTGGGTGTGAAAGATCTGGACCGAATTTGAACCACTTCCCGCACACCTCAAAATGAATGCATGAAGGTCTAAGATACAATCGAAAATAATATCAGGCACTCTATTCAGGCATAGAGGGCAGCCACTTTAAAATAGACACACTTCAACCTATCACAGTGACTGCAACTTTGCCCAGTCCAGTGTCTATCTCTCCTCACAGACTCTCTGCACACTGTATCTGGCTGTTCACAACCTACTCCATACTCTGATCCCTAGCTCCTGTTCATTGGTCTCTACATGCTAATAAATGGCCTCACTCCTGTTTAAAAACCCTTTTATAAAATTCCCAGTGGAAAGACAAAATACAAAAATATAGCTTAGTCTTAAATATATCGGGAAGGTCGGATCCTGGTATTTGATTTTCATTCACTCACAGGATGAGGCCTTCGCTGACTCGGCCAACATTTATTGTCCATCCCTAATTTCCTGGAGGGCAACTAAGAGCCGACCACATTGCTATGTGTCTGGAGTCACATGTCGGCCAGACCAGGTAATGAACGTACTGGAGGGCATCATTTTATATGGATGAGACAAGCCAATATGTCTTTCGGCCACTTTTATTGTTTTATTTTCCTTGTGAGTTGTCTTTGGACAGATTGGGTTTCTGGTCTGCTCTCCTGGGGGTTTTGACTCTTAGCTGAGGCCTACTAGCCTCCAGAAAAGTCGTTGGTTCTCCATCTTGCTCAGAGGACAGGGAGAACACTTCTTCCGGTCAGAGGTCCTTCCAGACGCCACTGCCAACTCAACTCCCTCTGACCATCTATGCCAACGCCTTGTCATCGGGTTACTTGAGGAATGTGAAACGGAAAATTGCAAACTCAGAGACCCTAATGGACAGGCTTCCCATCCAGGTCAACAGTCTCATCTCAGATATTTAGATGGAACTCAAGGACCTGCATGTTCCTCCTTCTGTGGTGAACTGGTCGGCTCACTGACTGCCTTAGAAAATATCCAGAACTTTCAGGTTATTTCATTTCAATCTGGCTTTCTCTAAGTCATCTCCGTTCTTTTATCATGTGGTTTGAGCTTGTTTTTGAGACAGACTGGATGTTGAAAAGGTAACATTAAGGACCGTCATCAGGTTTAGACCAAAAGGTTACACCACATATTGGACATTAGCACAAAATACTTGGTAATGGTTGATTTAATGGTCGTGGGCGGCACGGTGGCACAGTGGTTAGCACTGCTGCCTCGCAGCGCCAGAGACCCGGGTTCAATTCCCGCCTCAGGCGACTGACTGTGTGGAGTTTGCACATTCTCCCCGTGTCTGCGTGGGTTTCCTCCGGGAGCTCCGGTTTCCTCCCACAGTCACAAAGATGTGCAGGTTAGGTGAATTGGCCATGTTAAATTGTCCGTAATGTTAGGTAAGGGGTAAATGTAGGGGTATGGGTGGTTTGCGCTTCGGCGGGTCGGTGTGGACTTGTTGGGCCGAAGGGCCTGTTTCCACACTGTAAAGTAATCTAATCTAAAATCTAATCTTAATGTTGTTTAGTGAAGGGAATGTCATCTTTACTTCGTCTGGCCTACGCGTGACTCTAGACCCACAGCAATGTTGGTGGCTGTTAGTTGCCCTCTGGGTAATTAGAGACGGCAATAAATGTTGGCCGAGCCAGCGAAAACCCCATCCTGTGTGTAAATAAAAATCAAATACCAGGATCTGATCTTACTGTTACATTTAAGACGAAACTATCTTCTTAGCATGTTCAAGCCCATCTGCTGTTTCAATTCCTCCAAATCTAGTCGTGATTTGGAGGTGCCAGTGTTGGACAAAGTGGTGAACAAAGTTAAAAATCGCACAACACCAGGTTATAGTCCAACAGATTTATTTAGAGGCACTAGCTTTTGGAGTGCTGCTTCATCTTCAGGTGGTTGTGATGGAGCATAGCTCCGAAAGCTAGTGCTTCCTGTTGGAATGTAAGCTGGTGCTGTGTGATTTTTAACTTTGTCCAAATCTAGTGAGATTTTACAAGTGTGTTCTGACTTTGCCCACGCTGTGCTATTTATGCTCATTGAGGTGCAGCTCCCTGACATCATCACAGGGTTACTCCAGGCTCCTGAAGCCCTTCTCCCTCACTTCCTCCCTCTCCCTCACCAGCTCACTGTTTTCCTTTTCTCCTCACTCTGATTATTTATCTCTTCTCTCAGTCCCACGTCTTCAGTGTTCCTCCACCTCATCGTCTTCATTTCCCTTCACAAATTGTATTCGACACAATACACATCAATTTTCTGCCATTCTCTCAGTGCAAGGCAGTGCCTGAGGAGCTGTCTAACACATGATGAAGATTAAACTACGCCAAGACCCAAAAAAGTAGGAGCAGTCTGTCGCAACATCCTATTTCTCACATTCTTTTCACTCAATATGTCACTGTTTATGCTGGGTTTTTATTTTGAGAATGCTTACGTTGATCACCAAATGAGCAATTCTGCTCTTTGGTAACCATGACAATGTTCTCATTGTCATCTTGGATGTGAGAATCGCAACGTCGGCCTTTCCCTGATGTCTCTATCCTGGCAGTATCCGGGCACTCTATTCCCAAGGTGCAATGCTGTTGACAGTCCTGGATTGGGACTGATGCCTCTGGGAGCAGTCTTAGGGCAGACATGGAGATGGGAAAATGTGAACCTCAGCAGTTCAGAAAGCTCAACATTGCCTCATACGCAATGGATGAGAGTGAGGACCTGAAACATTTAGCTTTATCTCACACCCTCATTACACTCTGCACCCCCTGCAGGAAGGTGATGGCATGGTGGTATTGTTATTAGATTATTAATACCAGATTATGTTCTGAGATCTTGGGTTCAAATCCCATCATGGCAGGTGGTGGAATTTGAACTCAATGATAAAAGGAGTGAAGAGTTTAACAGTTCCATTGCTCAACTTTGTCAACAAAACCTCCAGAGCTAGACACATTAAAGATTTGCAATAATTTAGTCATCTGTTCCAAGTTATGAAGCAGGGCTATAGATGTCCTGAGAAATTGACACAGTCAAATCTGAATATCAATATTGTTTGATGCAGAACAGCACGTTATCCAATGGATTAGGTACTCTAATAAATCCAAAGACTTTCCACTCTCACAATTCTGGTGAATTTAATGGCTACCTTTTAAGAGCAATATCCTATTGCCATCCATTGTATGATAAACATAATTTTCTTACAGTATTTCGTTTTAACATTATAACACCTAATGTGCTAACCTTGTAAGTGACTTCTGACTCACACGAGGGAAGCCCGCATCTGAGCTGATGTGAACCACATGGTTCTCCGAAGGCAGCCTGACCCAGTCCAAACAGTGAATGGTCTGAAGTGATGAACATGTAATGGAATTGGCAAGGACTGGTGCAGCAGGATTCATGATCTGCCCTTTTGTTCCCTGCATCTAAGAATTATCAGCGAGGAGAACAGAGAACGAGAATCCTGAAACTGAAGAAAAGCAGCAGGGAAATCTCATCTCCAGCAGCAAACATTCTCAAGTTCAAGCTGCTGATAATTGAAGGTTAATTTATTTTCATTTTACCTATGTAGTGGGGGAGGCAACAAATGGTTGATAATAAAAGATGAAAGGATGTTGTGCATGATCAGGAAAGAGCTGGAAATGTGTTGCTGGAAAAGCGCAGCAGGTCAGGCAGCATCCAGGGAACAGGAGAATC
>NC_057717.1:91916370-91926164 GCF_004010195.1 Chiloscyllium plagiosum | reverse complement strand
AGTGGAAGAGATGCGGTGGGGGGCATCGTCGACCACGTCGGGGGGGAAATTGCTGTCCTTGAAGAAGGAGGCCATCTGTGTTGTGCGTTTTTGGAACTGGTCCTCCTGGGAGCATATGCGGCGGAGACGAAGGAATTGGGAGGATGGGATGGCGTTTTTACAGGGGGCAGGATGGGAGGAGGTGTAGTCCAGGTAGCTGTGGGAGTCGGTTGGTTTGTAGTAGATGTCCGTGATGATTCGGTCGCCTGCGATAGAAATAGAAAGGTCGAGGAAGGGGAGGGAGGAATCTGAGACTGTCCTGGTGAATTTGAGGTCGGGGTGGAAGGTGTTGGTGAAGTGGATGAACTGTTCAACCTCCTCGTGGGAGCACGAGGCGGCGCCGATACAGTCATCGATGTAGCGGAGGAAAAGGTGGGGGGTGGGGCCAGTGTAGTTGCGGAAGATGGATTGTTCCACATATCCTACGAAGAGGCATGGAAGATGGATTGTTCCACATATCCTACGAAGAGGTGCGGAAGATGGATTGTTCCACATATCCTACGAAGAGGGCGGAAGATGGATTGTTCCACATATCCTGATCCTATGATCAGGAAAGAGCAATCCTTCGTATTTGGGACCCAGGCACTCTGTTGGGACAGCAGTCAATAATTCAAATTGATCTGGAAGGATTTGATGGGCCATTGCACAGATAACTTGATGATAACCCCATACTGTACCCACCTTGGAGACTTTTCATGAACAGTATAGACTGAACTTTAACCTTGTAGCCAGTCTTGCTCTGTAGCTGAACTTACAGTGTTTGATGGGGAGAGTGTAGAGGAAGCGTTACTCTGTATCTAACCCCATGCTCTCTCTGCCCTGCGAGTGTTTGATAGGGACAGTGTAGAGGGAGCTTTACTCTGTATCTAACCCCATGCTGTCCCTGCCCTGGGAGTGTTTGATGGGGATGGTAGAAGCATTAAGTCAATAATCTTTCATTTCCCAGCATCAACATCCCTCACCTTGATTAGAAACGAAAAGAACTGAAGCTGAGGGAGATCGGCAAATTGAGCAAAAGCTGCAATACTGTTTAGAATGCAGTGGCATGATCCAGACCTTGAGGGGTTAATCGCACGTTTCCTAACCATTGGTTCATCAGTGACATTAATGTCATCCTGCATTCCACATTACTGAGAATAGATGTTAATTCTTAAGTAATGATTTCATCCTTTCTGGAACATTCCTGTGTTAATGATGCTGAACCACAGCCTTAACTCAGAATTAATTTAGGAAGCTGACCTGCAAGACAGTGTACTTTCACTGTTCTAACCACCTATCAGGCTAATGAGAGAGGCCCTGTCAGATAAGCCCAGTGTAAGCAGCCCAAACCTTTTGAGTTTCGACGACAGGCGGAAAGGTCACACACTGACTGCACCAATTCGGGACTTGTGAGCGCGTCACTTTTACAGCGTTGTCCTTTTTAAACCAATGACAGACTCGGCTCTTACTAAGGCAGCTAACAAGCAGGAAGTCAGCAAAAAGACTGATGTGTTTTCATTGCTGCAAACCTCCCGCTCTGCCAGATCGCAGCCCGCTAAAATTCACCCAGCCCGCTGGCGCAGAAAGCTAAGCTGAGGCTTTGTTGCAGGGTTTCAGCGCTGAGGGGATAGGGTGTCTCAGGGAGTGGGACTAATTGGTCACGCAAGCCTCACAGGAGGGTATGAGAACACTCTCAGTCCCTGTCTCCCAAGGACCCGAGACCACCTCCAGGGTCCACTTAGAGATCGCGTTATCCTCATTTACATTTTCGCCAACGAGTAGCAGGTTTTCACGTTTTCAGGTTCCCACAAATTAAATAGGAAGGTGCTGTCAATAAAAAAACAAACAGCAAAACCATAATCAAATGCAACCCTGTGGAAGAGTCTCAGACTTTTATCAGACTTGTAACTGACCTCTCAAATGTTAATGTTGATCTCTCTCTCCGTGCACCTTCTCTGTGGCTGTAACATTACACAGAACAACCTCAATTATCCAAACGAGATGGGAGGGACATATTTTGTTTGGATAACTGATTGTTCAGATAATTGATCTGATCGTAAACAAAGAAAGCATTTAGGGTACCTTGAGATCTTGTTTGGCTAATCCAAAATTCCGATAACTGATGTTCAGATAATCGAGGTTGTTCTGTATTCTGCACCCTGTTCTGCCATCCTGTTGCATTTTATATGGTATGATCTGCCTGTACAGCACGCAAAACAACACTTCTCACTGTATCCCGGTACATGTTGTGATGATACTGTGGCTTGAAGAGATTATTTTGTCCTGTTTTTTTGTGACAAAATTGAGACAGAAATACTATGTCTGCTCAAAGCTAATAAAGCAGAGAGTTTGTGAGGCCTTTTTTTAATAAGTTGGAACAATAGAAGCAGCCTGAATGGGTGGAGTCAAGCTCCCACAGAACCAGGGTTTTAGCTTTAGCTTTCTACAGTTGCTGGGGTCTTGACACTGATATGGAATAGCTTCGTTACAGCTAAAAGCTAGGGTTCTCTCCCTGCTGGCAGAATTGCATGTAAGACAATCTGTCTTTCTCAATTTGCCTTTGCCAAGAGTATGTTTATGAGATGTTACTGTCCTGGGACAGTTATATATATGTATATATATATAATTTTGTGAAGCATTTCAATAGAGTTACAGTTAAGCCAATTGTTTAATTTTTATTTTGTCTGCATTTTAACTGTAGTGTAAAAGTAAAGTGTGCTTTACTTAAGATTGAGTAATTTGGCCAATCAAGTTGCATCTGGAACACAACGCCTTACAGTTACCTTTAAAATAAGATGAAGTTAGGGTCTAGACCAACTTAATACAATTTGAGGGGGTTTGGTCTGGTCCATAACAATGTGATAGCAATAAATAAAATAAAATCAAACCGTGTGATGAAACAATAATCCAATATGTGTGAAAGATGTATTACACATGTGTCCTCTAAGAGAGGCAGATGGATGTGGGTCAATTCTGTGAAGGCTTTTTTTGTTGAAATGGGCGAGAAAATGATTTGGAACGATGACCCAAGTCCATCAATTCCACGATGTGGAGGGGCTGGTGTTGGACTGCGCTGGCCAAAGTCAGAAGACACGAGACACAAGATTATGGTCCCAAAAGGTTTATTTAGAAATCACAAGCTTTCGGAGAGCTGCTCCTTCATCAGATGAAGTCACTTCACCTGACAAAGGAACAACTGCTCCGAAAGCTTGTGATTTCAATAAAGCTTTTGGACTATAACCTGGTGTCACGTGACTTCTGACCTAATCAATTCTGAGAAGTCATGTGACTTCACTCAAGCACTTGAAAGCATCCCTACAGTGCGAATGGATGGAATATTTGTGTTGTTGAGTTTGAAACAAATCTAAGGAAAGTCACGAATGCAGTTTTCCTTCAGAAGAGAAATTTCAAGGTGCCATTTGCAAAGAATTAAGAGTTTTCTTCAGAAGAGGAAACAGTTTGCTTCAAGCAGAAAATCAAGTTTGAAGCTCAATTCAGGGAAACCAGTCACGTCAGGAAGAATTCTCTTTCTGTGTCTGTGAAGCCTTCAGGTTGTGACAGTCAGTGGAAACGCTCCGGTTATCTGAAATAAAAAGAGGTTGAAGCCATCAGAGTTGAAAATAGTCCAGGCCAGACGACTTGAAAAAAATTGGGAAACTGTACAGTCTGAGGAAAAGAAACTGAGAGGAACCGAGTAAGTGAAAACTTGAAGGGGTGGGATAGGAGCGGAATTTCTCTGAAATCGAGTGTGTGGGAAAGAGTGCTGTTGGAATTGCGTTTTGCTGTTTGTGTTAATATCTTTCTGGGATATCTTTGTTTTTTTTGTTACTGTAATAGACTTATTATTGAAGAAGAATATCTGCAGTCCAATGTGCATACGTTTTAGTGAATGACCACCAGGTTATGCAAATGAAAAAAAAAGGACATATGATATCGGAAGGATATTGTGAAGCTTGAAAGGGTTCAGAAAAGATTTACAAGGACGTTGCCAGGCTTGGAGGGTTTGGGATATAGAGAGAGGCTGAATAGGCTGGGGCTGTTTTCCCTGCAACATCAGAGACTGAAGGGTGACCTTATGGAGGCTTATAAAATCATCAGGTGCAACCTTTTCATCAGGATGAAAAGCCCAGGTCTTTTGCCTGGGATTGAGAGCCCAAAACTAGAGGGCATAGGCTTAAGGTGCGAAGGGAAAGATTTTAAAAGGGACATAAGGGACAACCTTTTCACACACAGGGTGGTGCGTGTATGGAATGAGCTGCCAGAGGAAGTGGTGGAGGCTGGTACAATTACAGTGTTTGTAATGGCAGCTGGATAGGTACATGAATAGGTTAAGAGGGATGTGGGCCGAGTGCTGGCAAATGGGATGAGATTACTTTAGGATATCTTGTCGACATGGATGAGTTGGACCGAAGGGTTTGTTTCCATGCTGTACAGCTCTATGACTCTATAAGTCAAAATGTGTAGTGCTGGAAAAACACAGCCGGTCAGGCAGCATTCGAGGAGCAGGAGAATAGAACATTCCTGATGAAAATTCCTTTTGCTTGGATCGTCGACTCTACTGCTCCTCGGATGCTGTCTGACCGGCCACGCTTTTCCAACCCCACACTTTTTGACTCTGATCTCCAGTATCTGCAGTCCTCACTGTCTCCTCTATAACTTTATGATTCTACCCATCAAGCCAAGTTTTATTCTGGAGCAAACACAGAGAAAGCTGGGGATTCTGACATACTGGACTCAAAATGTTGGCTGTTTGTCTCTCACAGACATTGCGGGACCTGCTGGGTTTCACCAGCATTCTCTGGGTTTATTTCAGATTTCCAGCATCCAACGTATTTTGCTTTTATTCTGGGCTCTGAGTTGTCTGGTGTTCCCATTAGCTGGGATCATAGCATAAAGAGAGACAACTGGTGGCTATGGTTTAACCTGAGGATCACCACATCTCAGGTGAGGGGAGAAGCTGAAAAGGACAATCTTTCATGGTAATGTCAGCCAATATCAGAAGTGAACCTATGTTGTTATCGTCAGTCTACATTACAAAACTGGCCAACTGAGCTAATCAACCTCCAATCAACATACAACTTCAAGAGGATCAAAGGATTTGATCATATATGGGTAACGATTGAAAGAAAAATACCCAGCGTATTGTGTAATCTGTCCCACAAAGATGTCGTCCCTCCTGGATGACAATATATGCTTTCAAATAACAGCAAAATACTTCAGAAATCTGAAAAGGAAACAGACAGTTCCTCATCCCACACTAAACTCTCTTTATCTGCTGGGAAAGGTTAAATCAAAATACAAAGACAATGAAACTCCTTTCTGCTCCAACATGGACAAGATCACACCTGAATGAAACCCATGGCCATGCTAAATTGCCCATAGTGTTCAGGGATGTGCAGGTTAGGTGGATTGGAAATGCTAAATTGCCCATAGTGTTCAGAGGTGTGCAGGTTACGGTGGATTGGCCATGCTAAATTGCCCATGGTGTTCAGGGATGTGCAGGGTAGGGTGGATTGGCCATGCTAAATTGCCCATAGTGTTCAGGGATGTGCAGGTTAGTTGCGTTAGTCAGGGGTAAATGTAGAGTCATAGAGTTGAAAAATGAGTTTGGGTGGGATACTCTTCAGAGGGTCGTTGTGGACTTGTTGGGCCAAATGGCCTGTTTCCACACTGTAGTGATTCTATGATTCTAACAATAGTCTTTTGACAGTGGAGTTCTGAACAGAATTGAGGGTTGAAATTAAGTAATTGTTGAGCAAGCTGTTAGTTAAGTAGAAATCTGAAACTTCCCCTCAAAAAATGGGGTTCAACTGGAAATTTCAAAACTGTGATTTCACAGACACGAGTAATAAGGAATTTGTATACAAACTGGATGGAGAGGGTTAAGTTACAGATCAGCTCACTATCTGATTTGTCTTATTCATTTGTGGGATGTGGGTGTCCCTAACTGGATCAGTATTAATTGCCTGTCTCAGGTTGCCCTTTGAGAAGGTGGGGGTTCAGCTGCATTTTTTGAGCTGTTGTGGTCCATGTGCTGTAGGTTGACCCACAATGTCCTTAGGGAGGGAATTCCAGGATTTTGACCCAGCAATACTGAAGGAACGGCGATATATTTCCAAGTCAGGATGCGAATGGATTGGAGGGGAACTTGCTCATGGTGGTGGTGTTCCTTTGTATCAGCTGCCCTTGTCCTCCGAGATGGTGGTGCTCATGTGTTTGGAAGGTGGTGTTGAAGGAGCCTTGGTGAGCTTCTGAATTGAAGCACAATGCAGGCTCGAGGGGCTGAATGGCACCCTCCTGTTCTTAGTGTTCCCAAGACTAACTTGTTTGCCTTTTGCATGACTCGCTGAGTATTTCCATCTTTTGAGGATTGAGTTTGTTGGACTTCCTGGGAGTAGATATGAGGTTGGCACAGCTCGGCTGACTGGCATGATGAGATGCTCATTGTGGGCAGAATGAGAGGTTTGATGCCAGGGTATGGTCATATTTGGATGTGCTCCACCAGCATTACTCCAGTTGTTAACCTCCAAATCTCTGCAGCCTATGTCCTAACTTGTACTCTGTCCTGTTTGATGATCAACACTGCACCCGTTGACCTACCAGCTTAAGTAACACCTCCATTTCAGGACGTCATCCTTATTTTCACATCCTTTCATGGCTTTGCCCCCCCTGTCATCCCCTCCAGCCCTCTCTGATACTTGTGCTGCTTTAAATCTTCTCTCTTGAGTGTTGCTCGTTTTCTAGGGTAAATCATTCTTTTCTTAATTCCTCATGTTGCTGGCAGGCAGTCAGGCCAGGTAAGGCTGGCCCTTCCCCTGAAGGCCATTCAGGATCTAGATGGGCCATGCTCTCCACTGTCCCTCACAGCTTTCGAGGGGAAGTTTCAGATTTCTACTTTCCTGACAGCAACTGCTCAACAACGACTAAATTTTCAACCCCCATTCTGTTCAAAACCCCACCGTCCCTCCACCAGCCTTTCTCCATGTTTACGATGCACCTTAGAACTTACCTCTTTGACCATGACTCTGACCTTCCACTGTATAGCACCTATAGGTCTCTGTGTTAAAGAGTGTGGCACGTTCCTGGAGAATGTGCAACAGAAGCATGAAACAGATGTGAGTTCTTGTTGTTGTTGTCATGTGACTTTGAAGACAGAGGAGTGACCATATTGAACCCCCTCGACTGTTCCCACCTCAGCTCTGAGGCATTCACTTAACATGGAAAGGGAGTCAATGGAGGGCCTACATCACAGAAAATGGCCCTTCAGCCCATCACATTTTTGTCAGTCAAAGGCAAGCAACTACCCAGTTGCATCCCATTTTGCATCACAAAGCCTTGGTATCACAAGCGTGCATTTAAATATATCCTAAAGGACCCAGGTCAAAATGGGGACAGCAGGCTGTTTACAATGTGTCCTCTACTGGGAAAAGCATGCATGGAATTGGTGCTTTTAACGCAATTAACCACCACCTCACTGTTATGTATTAAACAGCATCCAATGCCATTAAATCAGAGACACCAGGCAGCAGCTTAGGAAAGCGTGTTTTCAGGCACTGTGTTGGGACACGAATTGAGTTCTGAAAGGAATATTAATGTTGCATGCTACCAGTCCTTTGCACATCGCACAGAGACGCCAGGCAGCAGATTAGGGCTGAATAGTAAAAATGAAATGGATCTAATCAGCGAGTTGCCCAAGATTCCTTTTCAGATATCCACAGGCTAAGTGCGAGAGGCGATTAATAATGCACAATCCTCTTGCTGACTGAACAGTTATAAGCCTTTCCAGCTTCTTATTCAAAGGTCTGTTTTTTTTTTGTTTTCCTTTTGCATGTCAGTGTCATTTTTTCTGCCAATTTCATCAGAGAGCAGTTGCAGAGTTGCTGGTCAATAAACTATCAGTTATCATGGGCTGCCAGCAAGGGATGAACCAATGGCTCAGTGTTTAGCACTGCTGCCTCACAGCACCAGGGACCTGGGCTTGATTCCACTCTCGGGTGACTGTGTCGAGTTTGCACACTCTCACCATGTCTGTGTGGGTTTCCTTTGGGTGCTCCAGTTTCCTCCCACAGTCCAAAGTTGTGTGGGTTAGTTGGCTTGGCCGTGCTAAATTACCCATAAGTGTGCAGGCTAGGTGGGTTAACCGTGGGAATGCAGGGTTACAGGGATAAGGTATGAAGATGGGATGTTCTTTGGAGGGTTGATGTGGACTTGATGGTCTGCTTCCACACTGTCGGGATTCCATGAGTCAATCTCTGCCAATGAGCTCTTGCTATGAGGTAAAGAGAGCTGAGGAAAACCAAAATGTCACCACGTCGTCCAAAGTTACTCTCACTTCACATCATATGGTAGATTTTCTTGTTGGACATCTGGACTCCATTCAGAGATTTGATAAGAAGGGGCTGTAGAGATTGTGCAGACATAGGAATATTCCAAAACTGACTGGGTTCCAGAAGGGTATAGCAGACATTAATGTGACACCGCTGTTCAAGAAGGGAGGGAGACAGAAAGCAGCAAACTATTGGCTAATTAGCCCAACATCTGTCATTGAGAGAATGCCAGAGCCCATTTATTAAGGAAGGAAATTCAGAAAAAAAGCTTAGGGCATCAAACAGAGTCAACAAGGCACGGTTAAAGGAAAATCATGTTTGACAAGTTTGTTAGAGTTCTTTGAAAATATAACAAGCAGAGTTGATAAAAGGAGTCTTGTATTTGGATTTCCAGAGGGCATTTGCTAAGGAGCCACTCAAAAGATTATTGCACAAGATAGGAGCCCACGGGATTGGGGGGGGTCAATGTATTAACATGGATTGAGAATTGGTCAACAGGCAGACAGTCTCTTTTCCTGTGTCATTCCCAGCAGGGAGTGCCACATTGATCAATCCTTTGGCCCCAGCCATTTGCCATCTGTATTAATGACTTGGAAGGCCGTTTATGCAAATTTCGTGGCAATATATAAAAGAGGCAGGAAGGCATGATGCGGTAAGGATGTAAGGAAAGTGCACGGGGAAGTTAGACGGGTTGAGTGAGCAAAATTATGGCGGATCGATGAGAAGGTGTGTGGTGATGCATTTTGGGAATAAGAATCAAAAGGAAGACTAATATTTAAATGGAGAGAGACTCCAAAACTGTGTTGCACTGAGGGACCTGGGTATCCTTGTGCATGAGGCACAAAACGTTCACTTGCAACTACAGCAAGTAATTAAGAAGGGAAATGTAATGCTGTGTCCTTTATTGTGAGGGGTTAGTGTTTAAAAATAGTGAAGTCTTGTTACAACTGTACTGGGTATTGGTGAGACCGCACTTGGAGTACAGTGTACAGTTCTGATGTACTGGTATTAGAGGCTGCTCAAAAAAAGATTCACTGGGGCTGATTCCTGGGATAAAGGGATTGACTCGTCAAGGATCATTGAACAGTTTGGACCTTTATTCATTAGAGTTTAGAAAAACGAGGGGTGATCATTTTGAAGCAAATAAGAGTTGGAGGGGGTTTGAAAGGGTGAAAGTTGAGAAGTTGTTTCTACTAGCGGGAGGAAATGCCAAACTAAGCTGCTTAATTAAGCAGCAATGCAAAACTTGCGCCCACACCTCCCCCCCTTACTTCCCTCCAAGGCCCCAAGGGATCCTTCCATATCCGCCACAAATTCACCTGCACCTCCACACACATCATCTATTGCATCCGCTGCACCTGATGTGGCCTCCTCTATATTGGGGAGACAGGCCGCCTACTTGCGGAACGTTTCAGAGAACACCTCTGGGACACCCAGACCAACCAACCC
>NC_057717.1:91905130-91916267 GCF_004010195.1 Chiloscyllium plagiosum | reverse complement strand
GACCTCCCTCCACCTATTGCATTTCCAACGCCCCTCCCCCAAGTCCCTCCTCCCTACCTTTTATCTTAGCCTGCTGGACACACTTTCCTCATTCCTGAAGAAGGGCCTATGCCCGAAACGTCGATTCTCCTGCTCCTTGGATGCTGCCTGACCTGCTGCACTTTTCCAGCAACACATTTTCAGCTCTGATCTCCAGCATCTGCAGTCCTCACTTTCTCCTGCTTAATTAAGCAGAAAGGGACACTCTTTCGAAACTGGGGTAGGGAGGAATTTCTTTTCCCACTGGATGATATGTCTAGAAGTTTCCACCCCAGAGAGTTACAGAGACTCGATCACTGAAAGATTCTAAAAAGGAGGTAGACGGATTTTTGAGATATCAATGAGTATATGAGACAGGGTACAGGAAAGAGGTGGAATGCTTGGTGGCGTGGTGTAAAGATAACAATCTCTCCCTCAACATCAGCAACACAAAACAGCTGGTTGGTGACTTCAGGAAGCGGAGCGAGGGCTGAGGTAGAGAGGGTTGACAATGTCAGATTCCTGGGAGTGACGATCACCAACAATCTGTCCTGGTCCACCCACGTGGATGCTACGGTCAAGAAATCGCAACAACACCTCTACTTCCTCAGGGGGCTAAGGAAATTTGGCATTGTCTGGAAAGAGTGTCATCAGCCTTTATGGATGCACCATGGAAAGCATTCCATCCAGGTGCCTCAGGGCTTGGTACGGCAACTGCTCTGCCCAGAACTGTAAGAAATGGCAGAGAGTTGTGAACACAGCCCAGACTATCACACAAGCCAACCTTTCATCCATTGACTCCACCTACACTTCTCCCTGCCTTGGGAAGGCAGCCAATACCATCAAAGACCCCTCCCAGCCCGGTTATAATCTCCTCCAACCTCTTCTGTCAGGCAGAAGATACAAAAGCTTAAACACACGTACTAACAGATTCAAGAACAGCTTCTTCCCCGCTGTTATTAGACTTCTGAATGGACCTCTCAAATTTTAAACTTAATGTTGATCTCACTCTTTGCATACCTCCTTTGTGGCCGTAACGTTGTATTCCTCACTCTTCTATTACCCTAGCGCACTTTGTATGGTATGATGTGTCCGTGTTGCATGCAAAACAAACATTTCACTGTATTCAGGTACTTGTGACAATAATAAATCAAATCAAATCAAATCAAAGTTTTGAGAAACTGCTACAATGATAGATCAGCCATGATCTTAGAGAATGGTGGGTCAGACTTGTGGGGCTGAATGGCCTCCCCTGATTTTATTTCTGACATTCTTATTGCTTCATCTTTGGAAACCCAAGGCTTGTCATTGTATCAATTGCATGGCTTATGTTCCTCAATGCCCCTTCATAACCTATTCTCCCCACATGCCCCCTCATGCTTACCACAGCCTCTCCAGGCTACATTTTATTCAGTATGACCCCTCAATGGTCTCCCATGTAGCCTCAACAACCACCCAGTCCTCATGAATTATGCAATATCAAATGGGACTGTTTGCAACGTGCATGAAAAGAAATGTCTCCCCCATCAAATTCAATAACCCACTGCAGAAAGGTGCTATCTTTTGGATCAGATGTCAAGCTGAGATTTCCTCTGGCCACTCGGAGGGCAGCGCATACTCTAATTCATTATCCAAGAGAGAGAAGTTCTCTCTTCACAGATGCTGCCAAACCCGCTGAGACTACCCCACGCTTTCCACCTCTGATGTCGGTTTTCTGTTCAATCGTTCTGATTCACATTGCTGCCTGATCCCCAGGTGCCATAGACCGATTGCCCACCATGCCATCACTTTGGGGTCTTGCTGTGCACCCCGTCAGTCGGTGGGCCTCCTGCCTGATGTCTGACAAAGTCATTGGTTGGAGGTTGAAATACTTTGAGACTTTGTGAAGTCCTGAAAGGCTCCACAATTCATTTCTAACTCAATATTGACTTTGTCGACAGATGCAATTGTGAGAGGTGAAGGAAGAGGAGTTGGCCATTCGGCCCTTCAAACCTGTTCCGCTCTGCAATGAGATCTGTGGTCTAACTTTACATCCCTGCCTTTAGCCCAAATCCCCTAATCCCTCTGGATAACAAAAACGTATTTATCTCAGATTTAAAATTAACAACTGTAACAGCATCCATTGCTATTTTTGGAAGAGAGTTCCAAACCTCTCCCACTCTATGTGTGTCGAAGTGTTTCCTAACATCTCTCCTGAACGGTTTGGCCCTAATTCTCAGATTATGTCCCTAGTTCCACAATCCCCAGACAGTGGAAATAGTTCATCTTTACCTCCCCTGTCTCTTCCTGTTCATCTCTTGAAGACTTCGATCAGATTACCTCTTAATCTTCTAAATTCTGCAGAAAACCGGCCCTTTTTTTTTTAAACAATCTCTCCACATAACTTAAAAAGCAATGAAGTCCAGCCATTATGATCTCATGACCAGTCTTAGCTTCTGTCAGAAAAGTGCCACAATCCAGGGTTAATTTAGCCCTGCAGTTCTACAGCTTTGCGTGCCTCCAATCCCGTAAGCTAAGTCAGTGGATCTTATAACTGTGACTGCTCTGTCATGGCTGTTTAATGTCTGTTTATTTATTGAACCTCAGGAGGTCTACCTGTGTTTAAGCATTGCTATTCATTGTCCATCTTGTTTAAGATGTTAGAACCAGCATTAGACTGAGGTAATGCAGAGAGAAAAAGAATGACGAGGAAGATAATTAAACAACTTGATATATTCAATAATTTAGGGCTGGGTTTAGTTTCAAGAATGAGGAGGTAGTGGCTTAGTTATTGAGCCCCTCTAAACCCTTCCTATTCGTATACTCATCTAGATGCCTTAGTGACAATGTAAGGATCAAAGTTTCAGAGTCACAGATGAATGCTCAGGACCATGGGTTTATATCTGACTGCAGCTACTGGTAGGATTTAAAGCTGATTCATTTTTTGGAATTCTGAAATTTAAACCTAATCTGAACTCATAAAACTATCATCGATTCCTACCCATCGAAGCTCAGCCAGTTCACTAATAGGGAAGGAGATCTGCCATCCTTACCCGGTCTGGCCTACATATGAATCCAAACCAACGCCAAATATGGTTTCACTGTTCCCAAGAAATGACAACCATGGGAAAACAAAATATTGCTGGAAATCTAAAACAAGCGCAGATAAAGGTAAGAGAAACTGAGTAGGGTCTGGCAGTATCTATGGCGAGAGAAACAGGGGTTAACATTTTGATGTGTCACTCTTGATGGGTAACAGGTTTGGCCTTGCCAGTGAAGCTTATATCCCATGGGTGGATGGTTTGAGTCAGGAGAAAAGCTGGGCGTGTTAACACCCTGAATCTCCATCTGAACCTGCATCCATGCTACCCATTTCTTGTTTTCACTGAGTTAGGTCAGGCCAGCATTCAGACAAACAAAGACAAATCTGGGTTTCTGTCCCCCCCCCCAAAAAAAAATGTGATTGCCAAAACTGAGATCGCTTTTTAGTTTTGAGTTGGGAAATGTGTCAAGCAATACAGACTGAAGGTAGGGTTATCAAACTGAAGTTCAAGTCCCCCCTTGAAACTGGATCAAGTGGTCTCTTGGTACCATGTCATTTTGCGTCTTTAGATGTCTCTGTCAGCAACTTATTTCCTAAGTCCCAATTCATTGTGATGTTTTAAAAGATAAGTTCTATCAAACATCTACGATGCACAGTCTAACACGTCTTCAAAAGGGATGCAGGTTCATATTTCCTTGAAAGTGGAGTCGCCTGTAGACAGGATGGTAAAGGAGGAGTTTGGTACCCTTTCCTTTATTGGTCAGTACACTGAATACAGGAGTTGGGATGTTGCAGGACATTGGTGAGGCCACTTTTGGAATACTGCCTTAAATTCTGGTCTCCTGTTTTAGGAAAGACATTGTTCAACTTGAAAGGGTGTAGAAAACATTTGCAAGAATGTTGCCAAGGTTGGAGGGTTTGAGCTCCGGGGAAAGGCTGAATAGGCTGGGGCTGTTTTCTCTGGAGCGTCGGAGGCTGAGGGATGACCTTATAGAAGTTTATAAAATCATGAGGGGCATGGATAGGCTGAACAACAAGATCTTTTCCTTCGGTTGGGGGAGTCCAGAAGTAGAGGGCATGGTGAGAGGGGAAAGATATAAAAGTGAACTGTGAGAAACAATGCTCACACACTTCAATAATTGCAGTCCGAGACAAAATCTGAATCAGTAGTGTCCTTTATTTTTACACTTTCAAGTGGGTGTGATGTCCAGTGCCAGGCAAGGCAGAGGACATACACACACAAATTCAACAAACTCTCGATATTTATATAATTTGATTCCTACATATTTTTTTCTTATTTCATTGTTTCCCCCCCTGTTTACATCCTCCACTTCCCTAAGACTGGTCCCACACTCCTGTTCATCTCTTGCCTTATCCGGCCTTGTCTGTGACAAAATGCTTATTTCTGGCCTCACAAGGCCGTTTGACCTCATCCTACTGCAAGTCATTGTTAGGCATATTCTTTCTTCATCAGTATCTACGCTTTCCATCTGGGCTTCTCCCGAAGCCACTCTGATCCCTATGACCTCTTTAATTAGGGTTTGTTCCTGTGTCTCTGTAAAAGTGGGAAACAGATGTTTATACCTACTGTTTGTACAGGCGTATCTAGCTTAACTTCATCCCCTCACGACATCTTATCTATTTGCCCATAATATCTACCATTGTTTTGCAATCACGTTTCGTGCTGGCATACAACTTCAGCTAATACAAAAACAATTATATATTTCCTCCACATAGTTTCCATTCTTGTTGACTCAGCTCTTGGCTGAAACAATTACACACTGATGTGAGTTCATTTACTTTGTATCAGAAATTATAATTGCAGAACTGCAGAAGTAACATTAATTTACCTATATCCCACAGAACTAAGGGGCAATGTTTTTCACACACAGGTTGGTACGTGTGTGGAATAAGCTGCCAGAGGAAGTGGTGGAGGCTGGTACAATTACAGCATTTAAAAGGCACCTGGATGGGTATATGAATAGGAAGGGTTTAGAGGAATATGGGCCAAATACTGGCAAATGGGACTAGATTGTTTAGCATACCTGGTCAGCGTGGATGAGTTGGACTGTTTCCGTGCTGTGCATTTCTTTGACTCTAAGTTCCAGACCCTTGTGAAAATCACTGAGTGTCTTTATCAGTTATGCAAATTCAGAGTCACGTGATTGTCGTGCAAGGGGATGCAGGGAGAGATGTAGGTCTGATGGTCTCTGCTTCAAAGAGTCCAGATCCTGTGCCAACCCAAAAACACAGGCTTCAGGAAGGGGAGTTCATAAGTAGGCCTCAAAACTGACAAAAGCTCTGAGGGGGTTAACAGAATTTGTAACGCTGGGACAATCAACTCACTGTCACCTTACACAACCATTCTACAATCTTACTAATCCCAGCGAGACTACAGTGAATTATTTCCAGGGAGTATTTATTATTTATTATGCTGGTAATGATTTTAATGCTTCTGTTGATCTGTTAGACGGTGCCCTGTTGTTGAACTGTGGTTGATGAATATGTATGGCTCCCCCTTTTCACATTCCCTCAACTTCTTGCAGAAAGTAGACAAGAGTAATCGGCTTGAGTTCATGTTCGTTAGGAGACTGAGAGACAGAGAGAAAGACAGAGACAGAGAAAGGAGGGGGTGAGCCACACAGCAAACATGGAAGTGAAGGATATGAGGGAGACAATCGAACAGTATGAAGGGGGACTGTAAAGGGCTGCTGGAACTAAAAAGGGAGGGAGCAGTATTTAAAGGATTCAAAACGGTTTTGGTTATTGCAAGGCAACGCAAAAGACAAAAATGAGGGACTGAAACTGCAAGTGGCTCATAAAGCTGGAGGAATTCATGAATATTTTGGTGCTGCACTGTTGGTTAATTCACAGAAGGAAGGAAAGCAATAATTGGCATTTATATAGCACCACTCACCACCTCAGGGAACCACCAAGTGTTTTACAGTTTTAAAGTCCTTTTTTTAAAAAGATAACATCATTTATATTTATTCACAGGATGAGGGAATCACTGGCCACATTTACTACCCATCCCAGAGGGCAGTTAAGAGTCAACCCTGTTGCTGTGGGTCTGGAGTCACTCGTGGGCCAGACCAGATAAGGATGGCAGTTTCCTTCCTAAAAGGACATTAATGAAACAGATGGGTTTTTTTTCTCAATAATTAGCAATGGTTTTCTGATCATCATTAGACTCTTAATTCCAGATTTTCAGTTAGACTCAAGCTCCATCTGCTGTAGCAGGATTCGAACCCAAATTCTCATAACATTAGTGGGGTCACTGGACGAGCAGCCCAGTGATAATGCCACTGCCTCCTCTAAACTCGCGGCCCTGTTGTGATGCAGGAAATGTCAGCAACCAATTCGCATGCAGCAAGTTCCCACAAGCAGCAATGTGCAGGGATGTCGGTTGACAGGACAGGACTGTTACGGTGCACAGAGTGGCCATTTGGCCCGTCATGCTAGTACCAGCTCTCGTATAAATTAAAGGTACTCTCCTGTCTTTTCCCTCAGGCTTGTTTTTTTTTAAAAACAATCATCGCAGTCTGTCTTGAATGCCTCGATCAAACCTGCCTCTAGTACCATTTCCACAGAGTGCGCTCCAGCCAGTTACTCGCTGAGTGAAGAGAGTTTTTCCTCACCTTTTTGTCCGCCAATCAGTCTGCTTCTTGATCCTTTTCTGAGTGGGGACTGTATGTTAATCATGATTTTGCAAGGCTCTCTCCGATCTCCCCTTCTTACGAGAACAGTCTCAACATCTCCAATCAATCCTAAAAACTGAAATGTCTCATCCCCGGAGCCATTCTTGTAAAACTACTTCTGCGGGTTCTCTCCAATGAGTTCACATCTTTCCCAAACCGTGGCGCCCAGAACTGTGAACTATACTCCGGCTGAGGTCTCCCGAGCATTCCCGATGAAGGGCCTATGCCCGAAATGTCGATCCTCCTGCTCCTCGGTTGTTGCCTGTGCTTTTCCAGCGCCACACTCTCAGCTCTGATCTCCCCATCTGCAGCCCTCACTTTCTCCTCAGGACAGTAAGTGGCTTGGAAGGGAACATCAAGATGATGGTATTCCTATACATCTGCTGCCCTTCACTTTCTAGATGGACGTGATTGTGGGTGGTTGGAAGGTCATTGGACGGTGCGATCTGAGGATCTTTAGTGAATTTTTGTTGTGCATCGACCACATAAGGAAGGTTTTATGATCCTTTGCTAGACATCCTGACACCACTATAACCTAATGTGGAGCACCGAACGTGGGCTGTTTCCATCTGGTGTAAACATTTGGGTATTGTTTGCCAGTAAACTCCAATGGTATGGAACCAACAGGGTTTGGCTGAGTGCCAGAGAAGCTTCTGGAAGAATGAGCACACCTTGGGTTAAAAATTACCAGCGCAAAGGAGTGAACCCTCGCGACTCATATTGGAGAAGTACGTGACCTGAAGTTATCTTCACAGAAAACAATTGACCACGAGGCAAATTCTACACTAAGACCAAATTTGGCCACTACACTCAATTTGGAGCAATATTTGTTTCAAGCCAAATTTATCGAGTTCGACTTGGGGTTAAATGTGGGTTAAGGTAAAGTTAAATGAAGTGAGTTAAAGTTGAGGTTAAGTTAGATGAAGGAGGAAGTAAGCGTTACAATGACGGCATGTTTGAAATTGAGTCCTGGAACCTAAATAAGGAAGGCCATGTTTAATTAAATTCAGAGTTGACTTGATGTCATTGGTCTGTCACAGTAGGTAAGAAGTAAAAAGTCTGGAGTACTCCTGTTTGGGAAACAGGTGTCTCTGCATGGACTGACATTCCTTGACCATCTCTCACCACAGGCCGGTGAGCTGCCTTCCCGAACCGCTGGCCATCCCTGACCCATTTCTTGCTCTGACCTTAATTGCCCTTAAATTGGAGGTTGGTTGTCCTGACCCTAGCCCCACCTGACTCCCCCGAATGGAAGATAACACGCGGGTGTTGGTTAATTCTGAAATCAGGAATGCAGCATTGGGTAAGGCCTGTTCTGCCATTTCCATGACCCCTATGAAAATTCGGGCCTATCTGTTTTGGATGCAGCCTGCTCGATATCTCAATCATCACAAGGTTCAGGCAATTTGTTCCGGATGCACTGTGAAAGAGCTCAGTCAATGTCTGTATTTGACTCAGCCTGTCTCTATTTAACACTCAGAGCACAGGGCTGAGGCCTACACTAAGGCTCAGCCCTTAGCCACTCAAGACAAACTCACAGCCACAGTGGGGTGGGCGCATCGAGGAATTCTGTGGTGATGCAGAGTTATCTAGAGTTGAAACGTTAGCTTGCTTTCTCTCTGCGGATGCTGCCTGACCTGCTGTGATCTCCAGCATTTCTGTTTTCAGTTCAGATTCCAGTGTCTGCAGTAACTTGCTACTATGGTGATCAGATTGGCCACTTCTGTTGATGCGTTCCCTGCATGGGCAGGTTGCCGTTGGGGCCTGCCATTGTAACTGGAACCTCATGGTCACTAGGAGTGGAACCTTGTGCTCCTCCCAGCTGTGGGAAGCAAGGCAGAGAAGTGGCAAGGGTTTCAGGTACAGGCATTTGAGGTCACTAGAGGCCAAAAATAAGGTCCCCCCCACCAATTAAATTCCCAGAATTTGAAAGGGATGGGAAGAGGGAGAGTCTGAGCTTCCCAATGGCATGCTCATGAGAAGGACAGCTCACCGGAATTAATATTCCCTTTCTCAACTGGATTCTCCACAAGTAAGGAATAAGTGCACTCAAGCTCCCTGCTGTATCTAAGACATGAGGAGTGCGTGAAGCAATGTATTTGCTATCGGGAGAGTCATAGAGTCATTGAGTCATAGAGACGTACAGCACAGAAACAGACCCTTCGGTCCAACTTGTCCATGCCGACCAGATATCCTAACCTAATCTTGTCCCATTTGCTAGCACTTGGCCTATATTCCTCTAAACCATTCCTATTCATGGCCTGAAAGGGTATATGAATAGGAAGGGTTTAGAGGGATATGGGCCAAGTGCTGGCAAATGGGATGACATTAATTTAGGATATCTGGTCAGCATGGACGAGTTGGACCGAAGGGTTGGTTTCCGTGCTGTATGACTCTATGACTCAATGACTTGCTGAAGTCAGAATTGGTGCTGCTGTAGCTTCTCTTTGGTGAGTGTCAGGCTGCGACAGACACCTGGAGGGGTAGGGAAGGTGTGACCCGGCCCCAGAGGATGATCCATGAAGGGAAGCTGAAGGGGGGTTCGACAGGAACAAGGTTCCAGGTTGACTGGAGAAGGGTGTAAGAGCCAGAACACTCAGCTGTAGGTGTCACTCTGACTTGGCCTGTGGGGAAATGAATGCTTCCCTCCCATGTCACAGCACCCACAACCCTTTGAGGTACCAGCGTGGAGCCTTGACATTTGGCTGTTACAAGGCTCCCCAAGCTCCTCCTGCATGGATAATGATCACGTGAGAAAAGTTGACCCACCCTCTGAGAGTGACACTGAGATCCCTGTCTTCCTACCAATGTAGACTGCAAGAGGGGAGGCAATGGGCTCGCAGTATTACTATTAATCCAGAAATTCAGCGGAACCTGGGTTCAAATCCTGCCATGAGGTAGAATTTGAATTCAATAGAAAATCTGGAATTAAGGACTTGATAATAACCATTGATGGAAAAGCTCACCTCGTTCACTAATGCCCCTTTAGAGAGGGAAATCTGGTCTCCAAGCAACTCCAGACCCACAGCAATACAGTTGACTCTTAACTGCCCTCTGCGCAATTAGGGATGGGCAATAAACAATGGCCTAGCCAGAGGCTCCCACACCTCGGGAATGAATATAAAAATAATAGGAGGCTCAGCCCCAAGGAGTGAATATGAAAGGGATCGGTAATTTTAAACGATTAATATGGAGGTTGCTGCCTGGAAGGTAAAATTGAAGGATTGGTTTGGGATTGGGCAGAAGGGATTAATGATTGAGGCTGTGACCCTGTTTGAAGGAAGCTCAGAGATAAACCCTCTAAAGGGTTGGTCTGGAATGAGGTCTGGTCTGAAAAAGAAAGCATCGGCTCTTAAAAGTACATGAAAAATGTAAGGTTTATAATTTCGGTCAGCCCTTGCTGGTCTGTAGGTCCCTCTGAGAAGCCACAATGCTGTCAGAGGCCTAGGTTTTCTGACCCCCCACCCCCACCCCCTCACAGCCTAACTACTGCGCACACAGGTACCCAAACTGTTGACCACACACAAGCCATGCATTTTTCATGGCTCTGACTTTAATTCAACTGTCTTGCTGTGAACTTCACAAAACCCAATGTTCTCAGCTGATGTGCCTAAACTCACAATTCTGAGTTAATATTTAACACTGCCCTAAATTATGCATGATCCGTAGGCAGCTCTGACAGACTGGGGAAAGGGTAGCTCATACTCTCCAAGCTGTGCTTGAGTAGAGTTTAATTTGTTTGGGCTGTGGAAATGGAGCATCTCTTCGTCATCAATGAACAAGCTCAGTCCGTGTGATATGACTGGCTCTGCATTTGCCCTGGGCATGCACAGTGGGGAGCCGCCTGCAAAAAAACACCAGCCTCGGGCAATTGCAATTTGCTGTATCCTTTCACCCACCTTCCTTTTGTTCCTTCTGCTGACCTCCTCTTCCTCCCACCCCCTTTGCGAGTTCTTTAAACTGCTACTTTGCCTCTCCCAAGGTGATGCAGGTTGGCAGGCAGTCAGTTTAATCAGCGGGCATGAGAGCCAGGCTCTCAATAGAACTGACCGCGACAAATTGTGCCAACGTACTGACCCGTCTCACTCTGCCATTCTCTCCTCCCTGTGGTGAACATCTGACCACACATACATAGAACATAGAACATAGAACATAGAAAAATACAGCGCAGTACAGGCCCTTCGGCCCTCGATGTTGCGCCGATCCAAGCCCACCTAACCTACACTAGCCCACTATCCTCCATATGCCTATCCAATGCCCGCTTAAATGCCCATAAAGAGGGAGAGTCCACCACTGCTACTGCAGGGCATTCCATGAACTCACGACTATCCGAGTAAAGAATCTACCACTAACACCTGTCCTATACCTACCACCCCTTAATTTAAAGCTATGCCCACTC
>NC_057717.1:91900786-91905039 GCF_004010195.1 Chiloscyllium plagiosum | reverse complement strand
CATGACCTCAGGACTCCGGAACTCAATTCCTCTACCAATAAAAGCCAGTACGCCATATGCCTTCTTCACCGCACTATTTACCTGGGTGGCAACTTTCAGAGATCTGTGTACATGGACACCAAGATCCCTCTGCTCATCCACACTACTAGCTTCCCAAAGAAACAAACCAGTAAACAAAATACTTAGAAATGAGCAGATGCCTCATAATGGGCTCTCGTAACATGAGAACAAGAGTGGGCCATTCAGCCCCTCAACTTTGTTCTGCCATTCAATGTGATCTGTGGCCTAACTCCATTTGGTCCAAATTGGTCAACACCTTTGTTTAACAAAGTGTATCTACCTCAGATTTAAAATGAACAACTGATAGAGTTTAAGTGGTATTATCAATAGACTATTCATCCAGAAACTTAGCTAATGGTGTGGGGACTTGGGTTCAAATCCCAGCATGGCAGATGGTAGAATTTGATTTCATTAAAAAATAAAAGAATCTAGAATTAAGAGTCTAATGATGACCATGAATCCATTGTCAGGAAAAAGCCATCTGGTTCACAATGTTTTACAGAGAAGGAAATCTGCTATCTTTACCTGGTCTGGCCTACATGTGACTCCAGACCCGCAGCAATATGGCTGACTCTGAACTGCCCTCTGGGCAATTCACGATAAGCAGTAAATACTGGCCTAGCCAGTGATGCCTACATCCCATGAATGAATTAAAAACAAAACTGATTCAGTATCTACTTGCATTTGTGGAAAACAGTTCCAAACCTCTCCCACCCTTTGTGTGTCGAAGTGCTTTGTCACGTCTCTCCGAAACAGTCTGGCCCTAATTCTCAGACTGTACCCCCAGTTCTATTCTGAGGTCGACAAGATGAGTTGGACCTGGAGGACCCATTCATCAGTTTTATTGCTTTATCCTTACCCAACCTCTCCTCATAATCGAAGTCTATTAAATTATGAGGGGTATTGTCAGTGTGAATAAACAGAGTTCTTTGCTCAGGGCGAAAATATCAAATACCAAGGGGCATGGGTTTACGGTGAGAGGGGGACCGTTTAAAGGAGATTTGCAGATGATAGTAGATACCTGGAATGTGCTGCCCAGAGGTGGTGGGAGAAGCAGGTGTGAGAGCAAAGTTTAAGAGACATTTAGACAGAGACATGAACAGGCAGGGAATACTGGGATACAGACCATACCTGGGCAGATGGAATGGAATCATGGTCAACATAGACATGGTGGGCCAAAGGGCCTGTTCCGATGTTGTACTGCTCTATGCTCTGTAAGATATTACCCCATCCCCAATACCCGGTATCAGCTTAGCAAACATTCTCTCAGCTGCCTCCGATGCCAGTATATCTTTCATAGAATCCCTACAGCATAGACAGACACCATTCGGCCCATTGAGTCTACACTGACCCTCTGAAAAGCATCCCGCCCAGGTTACAATAAGGGGCCCAAAACTGCTGTCAGTATTCCAGATATGGTCCGACTCGAGCCTTGTATAATTTTAGCAAGAGTTCCTTAATTTTATAATCCATTCCCTTTGAAATAAAGTCCCGCATGCCATTTTCCTTTCCTATTACCCACTAGATGCTAGCTTTATTTTGAGATTTATACATGAGAATCCCAAATCCCTTTGTCTGATGACTTTCTACAGTCCTTTGCCATTTAAATAATATTCAGCTCTTCAATTCTTCATCCCCAAATTATCAATGTTGCCCCATTGTCAGTCATTCCTTGAGCTGCTAAAGTCCATTGCCCCATTGGTACAGAGAATAGGTTTTGGATGTTTTCGTGCTGAGGACAATAGTATTGTGTTAGTTGATAGTGTGTAATGGGCAAATCATTCCAAACATTAAACTCTAATGTCTGGAAGGGCAAGGGCAACAGATCCTTGGGAAAACCACAAGCTGCAGGTTCCCCCTCTAAGCCACTCGCCATCCTGACCTGGAACTATATCGCCATTCCTTCACTGGGTCAAAATCCGGGGAATTCCCTGCCGAAGGGCATTGTGGGTCTACCGACAGCCCATGGACTGCAGCGGTTCAAGAAGGCAGCTCACCACAACCTTCTCAAGGGGCAGCTAGGGACGGGAAATAAATTCTGGCCTAACCAGCAGCACCCACATCCCATGAATAAATATGAAAGAAGGACCAGACCAAAGATCTGCAGAAACAAGTTCAAATCCCAATGTTTAGAATTTGAATCCTAAAATCTAGAATTCTAACCTAGTCTAGAGGGTGGTAACTGTCATCAGTTGTCATAATAGCCCATGTTGTCAACTAATGCTCTTTAGTGAAGGTTACCTTCAGTTGGTGCTGAGTCAGGCTTATGTGTGACTCCAGGCCCACAGCAATGTAGTTGACTCTTACCTGCAATTAGGAATGAGCAACAAATTCTGGCATTGGCTCCAGCCATCAGCAAAAACAGTCATTTTTCCAACTGTGATGGGAAAACAAACTCAGTGAAATACTTCATTCTGATGAAGAGTTCAAATACCAAGGAACGAGACCTAAAAACCAGGGCTTCAGTCATCAATAGACATTCTGTGGAGGTGGGGGGACCTATGAACTGTCCGAAGATCAAACAGAAATGGTAGGCACAGACTTAATATATTCATAAGAAAAGGATAAGGTTTGTTTAAAGAGTGTGAGAGGTAACTGAGTGTTGCGTTGGGTGAGGTTGACATTAGGAGCAACATTAATTGACCTTTGAACTTTTACTGTTCTTATGTCACACTACAACGTTTTATAGGCTTGCAGAGATCTTAAAGCTTAATGATGGGGAGGCAGAAAGGATGAGGGAGCGTTTAGGGCCTGGAAGACGGAAGGACACTTTTCTCATTGCTGCTAACACCAGCACAGCAAGCAGACAGCCCACTGGATGTGAAATGTTTTGATGGATGATCTGGCAGAATACAATATACAATATAAATGGGGGTCTTCCCTTCCCTTTGTCTCCTTCAGCAGGTTGCTTCTAGTCTCCCGTGCCCTGTGTTCAGTCTCTTAGCCCCTTTGGCCCTATAAGGTGCCACAGCGGCTCAATGGTTGGCACTACTCCCTCTCAGCGCCAGGGCTCTGGGTTCAATTCCATCCTCAGGCGACTGTCTGTGTGAAGTTTGCATATTCTCCCCGTGTCTGCGTGGTTTTTCTCCCACAATTCAAAAGATGAGCAGGTTAGATGGGTTGGCCATGCTAAATTGCCCATAGTACCCAGGAATATGTGGGTTATCCATGGGAAGTGCAGGGGTCTGGGTGGGATGCTCTTTGGAGGGTGGGTGTGGACCATATGGGCTGAATAGCCTGCTTTCATACTGTAGGGATTCCAGGATATGGGAGCAGAGTAAAGATAACCAGGAAAGGGGGAACAAATTTGGATCAGAAATGAGGGCAATTTCATTCAGTCATTTGATTCATAGGAATACTGAATAACTCAGATAGGAGGAAGGCCATTCAGCCCACTGTATGTTCTATCTCTTTGAAATAACACACCAATTCATCTCACTGCCTTACCCTTTCTGCAAAGCTTTTTTCCCCCCCCCCAATCATTTATTCAATCTGGTCCCGCCCCCCACCGTCCCGAAAGTTATCATCGAATCTGTGTACACTGCTTTTTCAGTCTGTGTTCCACATCACAATAACTCAGTAGCTAAGAATAAAAACAGTTCTCACCTCCCCCACTGCTTCCTTTTTTGTATCACTTGTCTTAAATCCTTTACTGAATTACACTTTTGCCACTGGCTATAGTTATTCCTCATTTATTTTATCAAAATCCCTGATAATTGCCTGAATTATCTCCCCCCTAACCGTTCTGGCTTGAAGGAAAACAAAGCAGAAACTCCAATCTCTCCCTGAGACTGATTAATATCAAGTGACATCCAGAGAGACACTTGAGTGAGAGACGGAGAGAGATAAAAGAATGATTGTTGTGGGAATGGGTTAGTGACAGCACGAAATGAGGCTGAGGCCACAGAATAAAGCTGGGAATGTCATTCCAATTCCAAGTTCTGAAGGAGAATTCTCTCCACAGTTTGAGAGGAACGGAGAACGAGTGAGAGAGAAAGAAACAGACAGGCAGAGAGGGAAAGAAAGAGATGGAAGCAGACAGAGAAAAAGAAACAATGAGAAAGAGAGGGGGAGAGAGAGAGACAGAGAGAGAGAGAAAAACTGAGAGAGAGGCAATAAGACAAAGAGAGACAGTGAGAGAGAATGAGAGGCTGAGAGAGAGGGAAAGAGACAGAAATCCAAAATAAAGAGAC
>NC_057717.1:91890870-91900541 GCF_004010195.1 Chiloscyllium plagiosum | reverse complement strand
GGGACAGAGAGAGAGTGAGTGTGAGTGAGGCATAATGAGAGTGGGGCAGAGAGTGAGAGTGGGGCAGAGAGTGAGCGTGGGGCAGAGAGAGAGTGAGAGTGGGACAGAGAGAGTGAGTGAGTGAGGCAGAGTGAGAGTGAGGCAGAGTGAGAGTGGGGCAGAGAGATAGTGAGAGTGAGAGTGAGGCAGAGAGAGAGAGTGGAGGAGAGAGAGAGTGAAGCAGAGAGAGAGAGAGACAGACAGACAGTGACTGAAAGGGGCAGAGAAAGAGGGACAGAGAGAGAGAGAGAGAGAGAGATGAATATATTAGATCATTGCTCTACATCCTGCAGAGGCCTCAGTGGATCTAATAACCTCGCCATGACCCTGAGGGAACGAGCCACGTCAGCGTTGCCACGAGGTTGTTCTTTGTGAGCACTTTGATGAGAATGGAGTCTGATCTGCAAGCTGCTCTCAGTGACCTCACTGTGCGATCTAATGCTTATTCCTCGTGGCCACTCCAAGTCAGCTGGGTCATCAATAAAAGAAACCGCACACAGGGGACGTTGTGTGAGCAAATAGGCCCATGTGAAACTGTGCTTCATGAATTTCTTATTGACTGCTGTTTGAAAGGAGGTGAAGCACTGTCGGGGACCTGCTGCTCAAGACCTGCTTAACTGTTTCAAGATGAGATAAGGAAAACTCTCCTGTGTTACCTGTTCCCAGGCAGAACTAGATTCTAGAAATATCCGTGAGTAGGGGGCAACTAAGGTCATAACTCAATTCATTCCTCCATACCTAGAGCATGTATGAACATTAGATTAGATTCCCTACATTGTGGAAAAGGCCCTTCGGCCCAACAAGTCCACACCGACCCTCCGAAGAGTAACCCACCCAGACCCATTTCCCTCTGACTAATGCACCTAACACTACGGGCAACTTAGCGTGGCCAATTCACCTGACCTGCACATGTTTGGACTTTGGGGGGGGAAACCGGAGCACCCGGAGGAAACCCACGCAGACACGGGGAGAACGTGCAAACTCCACATAGACAGTTGCCCGAGGCCGGAATTGAACCCAGGGTGATGGCTTAACCTGAGGGTCACCAGACCTCTATCAAGGGGAGAGGTTGAGAAGGAGAGTCCTTCATGATAACCTCAGCCGGTGGGGGGATTGAACGCACGTTGTTGGTGTCACACTGCATTGCAAACTAGCCGTCCAAGCTAACTGGTCCCCACAGAAATGTAAAAGAGGTGACCAAAAGACATGGTCAAAGATGCAGCCTCTAAGGAGTTACAGAGTCGTACAGCACAGAAACAGATTCTTCGGTCCAACTCGTACATGCCAACCAGATATCCTAAATTAGTCTAATTCCATTTGCCAGCACCTGATCCATACCCCTCTAAATCCTTCCTATTCATATCCCCATCCAGATGCCTTTTAAATGCTGTAATTGTACCAGCCTCCACCACTTCCTCTGGCAGCTCATTCCATACACGCACCACCCTCTGTGTGAAAAAGTTGCCCCTTAGTTCCCTTTTATATCTTTCCCCTCTCTCCATAAATCCATTCCTCTAGTTTTGGACTCCTGTACCCTGGGGAAAAGACCTTGACTATTTACCCTATCGATGCCCCTCATGACTTTATAAACCTCTATAAGGTCATTAGCAATGACAGTAACCTGATGATTGCAAAACAAGAGACAATGACATTGCGCTGAAGACTGAAATAAAACGGAGATCCAAGGATGCTGGAGATCCGAAGCAAAAACAGAAATTGCTGGTGAAACTCAGCAGGTCTGACGACATCTGAGGGAAGAAAGCAGGGCTAATGTCTCGAGTCCGGTGACTCTTCCAATTGAAGATTTGAAGGTGCTGCATTTTGCCAAGAATCTCTGTTTTCGTTTCATGCATTTGAAGACACGCATGCAACTGAAGTCTATAATTACAAGCCAAGCAAGTGAAAAAGTATGAGTCATGAATAATGTGCAAATCACCCGTAACTGGTAAACTGGAAGAAACCAGGTAGGTTGGCACCGATATACTTTTCACAATCCTCAGACCAGGCTGCATTTTATTGGGGGAGGACAATAGACAATAGGTGCAGGAGTAGGCCATTCTGCCCTTCGAGCCAGCACCACCATTCATTATGATCATGGCTGATCATCCTCAATCAGTATCCTGTTCCTGCCTTATCCCCACAACCAGGACAGTGCCTGGGCTCCGTGTTCTGGGTAAAAGGGAACAGAATGTCTGCAAACCGACGTCTCAGCTTGGCGAACATACCCACAACAACTGCTAGTGCTAGACTAGGTAACCTGGGTAATATGCTGCAGACCTGAGTCCTCAACCTGCCATTGCTGATGGTGGAATTCTAATCCAATCAAACTCTGGAATTAGAAATCTAATGATGACCATATGACATTGGGGAGAAACCCCATCTAGGCGAAAGTGAGCACTGCAGATGCTGGAGGTTAGAGCCAAGAGTGCGGTGCTAGTAAAACACAGCAGGTCAGGCAGCATCCGAGGAGCAGGAAAATCGACATTTCGGGCAAAAGCCTCATTCCTGATGAGGAGCATTTTGCACGAAACGTTGATTCTCCTGCTCCACGGACGCTGCCTGACTGGCTGTGTTTTTCCAGCACCACACTCAGAAACCCAGCTAGGCTCACTTAATGTCCTTTAGGGAAGGAAACTGCCACCCTTACCTGGTCTGGTCTACAGGTGACTCCAGACCCACAGCGATGTAGCTGACTCTTAACTGCCCCATGGCAATTAGGAATGGGTAATCAATGCTTGACTAGCCAGTGATTCTGCGAATAGACAAAATAAATTCCTCTTCTCATCGATGACTGGTTGTCTTTAGGGAGGGATGGGGTGGTAGGATGGATGTCAGAAGGAAGGGTAGGGGGTTATCTTTCAGAGGAACACCCCCCAACCATGCCACCCCGTCTACATGAGCCAATCTTGTTTAGATCCTTTGTGTCCCTACCTCCAAGTTTATAAAAATGAATCAATCTCACCCCCCCTCAGTCCATTCACAACTGAGTGTCCCAGCCTGACCAGGGACCGTTGTCTATCCAACAGACTGGTAGAGGGTCCAGGCCTGAAATGTCGGCTCCCATGCTCCTCTGGTGCTGCCTGACCTGCTGTGCCTTTCCAGCTCCACATTTTATTGACTCCAGTTTTAGTACATTGGCTTTTCACTGTTTCACGTCCCTCTGGAGAATTTTTAAATGGAAAGAAAAAGCAGTAAACGAGCGCTAGAAAACACAAACATTTGGGGCAATTTAATTGGTCCAGCCTCTTCCCTTTACTTAGCAACTGTGAATGCTGAAATCTCATTGGCTGTTTCCTGGCAAGCTCCCCATTGGTTTTTTAAATAGATTGTCAATGTTAATCTGTATTAGGTTCCAACTAGTCCTCTGCTTCTATCTATCGGGAAGTGCACGAGATTCAGAAATAAATAGAGAGAGGAGGTGGGGCTTGGGGAAAGGTTTGCGTAATGGCGTTGGTGGATACAAGTAGGGGTTTATTGTGATTGGTCCCTGGGAGGGGTGGAGCAGATAGGTGAGAAGGAAGATGGACAGGTTAGGTCAGGTCAAGGGGATGGGGAGAAAGCAGGGGAGTGAGGTTGAGAAACGTATCAGCTATGATTGAATGGTAGAGCAAACTTAATGGGCTCAATGGCCTAATTTCTGCTCCTACGCCATACAATCTTACGGAGGCTCTAGACATGTGACTGAAGAACGATGATGGCGGTCAATCAAGAAGTGCTGAGCATTCCATCTCAACAGATCTCCTGTGGCATTGCTCCTGTGCAAGAAGGGCACAATAATTATTGAAAAAAACTGGAAGGGAAAAGGTATAAAGGATCTACCCAGAGGCAGCAAAATGAATGCACTTGGATTTGTCACCAGAAAGTCAATAATTATTTCTTCTCATGGTCCCACTGGATCAAGCAACAATTAGTACATCCACGCGTTCAGATATTGTTTCTCAATGCTCAGCAGAGAGGTCTTGGGTTCATAGAAATGCTACAGTGTGGAAGCAGACCATTCAGCCCACACTACACTCCAAAGAGCTTCCCACCCAGACCCAAACCCACATCTCTGTAACCCTGCATTTCCCACCTAACCTGCACATCCTTGGACTGTGGGAGGAATCCCTCGCAGACACGGGGAGAACGTGCAAACTCCGCACAATACGAAGGTGGAATCAAACCTGGGTCCCTAGTGATGTGAGGCAGCAGTGCTAACCACTGAACCACCCAAGTTGTGTTACTTAACCTCTCTCAATATCTATTCAATCTCCCTCTTGGTAAAAATAATTAGTTGCTGTGCACAGCACACCACAAAAAAACATTCTAAAGTTTCAGCTTGAAGTCACCTGGATACGTAACTTCGTAAATTACCATGAAGGTCTGCAGACTCGTTCTTACAGAGTAGATAAAAGGTTCCTATTAATTTGTGCTGATAGATTCTCAGTGTTTCACACAATCAGCCTGGAGAGAGGCGCAGATTTTGAACTATCTGAGATGAGTCCATTTTGTATTCATCCCACGCAATTTTGATTAGTTATTCCCTCTGGAAGGAGAGGAATCCAAATAAAACGCAAAATTATCCCAAATACAAGCTCTTGTTGTATAGCAACAGAAGCAGGAATTGCTGGAAAATCTCAGCACGTCTGGCAGAGGATAAAAAATAGCTCAGGGTGTTTTCTCTGGAGCAGCGGAGGCTGAGGGGAGACCTGATAGAAGTCTATAAAATGATGAGATGCATAGATAGGGTTGACAGTAGGAATCCTTTTCCCCGAGTTGAAATGGGAGAAAGTGAGGACTGGAAATCAGAGTCGAGAGTGTGTTGTTGGAAAAGCACAGCAGGTCAGGCAGCATCCGAGGAGCAGGAGAATCGACGTTTCAGCCATAAGCTCTTCGTCAGGAATATGATGAAGAGCTTATGCCTGAAACGTCGATTCTCCTGCTCCTCGGATGCTGCCTGACCTGCTGTGCTATTCCAGCACCACACTCTCGACCCAGTGTTGAAATGTCTAAAACTAGGGGCATGCATTTACGGTGAAAAGGGGGGCAAGTTCAAAGGAGATGTGAGGGCAAACTCTTTACACAGAGGGTGGTAGGAGTGTGGAAGGCGCTGCCAGACATGGTGTGGAAGCAGATACAATAGGGACGTTTAAGGGACTTTTAGATAAGGACATGGACACGTAAGGAATGGAGGGATATGGACCAAGGGAAGGCAGAAGGGATTAGTTTAATTTGGCGTCATGTTCATCACAACACCGTGGGCTGAAGGGCCTGTTCCTGTGCCATACTGCTCTGTGTTCTATGTTCGACCTGTGGAGAGGGAAAGCAGATTTAATGTTTCGGGTCCGGTGACCCTTCCTCGGAACTGGGAAATCCCTTCAGAGGTAGGAGAACTTCTTCAAGGTGGGAGAGATGTGGCAGCGAGTGAAGCACTAACCAAAAATAAAACCCGAAGAAAAGTGGATGTTGGAAATCGGAAACAAAAATCAGAAATTGCTGGAGAAACTCAGCAGGTCTGTGGAGAGAAAGCTATGTTAGAGACTTATTTTACACATACTTTTTGTGTTTGGCTTAAAAATACCAGGAAAACATGGCCGACAGAGAGGCCTACTCCTCTCTAGTAAGCCTCATGCTCAGTTTGAAGGAATTGACTGAGCATCAAATTATTTCAGTGTGCATCCAAGGCCTATTTCCTGATTTAAAAACCTTCACTTCAGACTCCTGAATGCCTGCTATGCACCTTCGACATGAAAAATGACGTTTCAGAAAGCCCTTCATTGGCTGCCAAGCCTGTTGGTACGCACTGATGGGGTGTCGGCGTTTTTGGTTCGGCCAGCATTTATCACCCATCCCCAGTTAAGAAAAGAAATAGGAGTCAGCCGTTCTGCCATTCGAGCTTTCTCCGCCAGCTACCCCTTGAGAAAATGGCGGTGAGTTGCCCTTTTTGAACTGCTACAGTCCACGTGCTGTACAGGAAACCACAATGCCCTTAGGGAGGGAATTCTAGGATTTTGACCCAGAGACAGTAAAGGAACAGTGATATATTTCATAGAATCAGTGTGCAAATTTTATCCAAAACAGACCATTTGGCCCAGCAAGTCCACACTGACCCACCGAAGAATAACCCACCCAGACCCATTCTCCTACCCTATTACTCTACATTTACCTCTGACTAATGCACCTGACCCACACATCCCTGAACGCAATGGGCAATTTAGCACGGCCAATTCATCTAACCTGCACATCTCTGGATTGTGGGAGGAAACCGGAGCATCCGATGAAACCCACATAGAATCTGCCATTTCCAAGTCAGGATGGCGAGTGGCTTGGAGGGAACTTGCAGGGGTTGGTGTTTCCCATGTATCTGCTGCCCTTGTCCTTTTAGATAAAAGTGGTCATGGGTATGGTAGGTGCTGTCTGAGCATTTTTGGTGAATTTCGGAAGTGTATCTTGTAGATGATACACACAGCTGCTACTGAGTGTTGATGGTAGAGGGAGTGGATACTTGTGGATCTGGTGCCAGTCAAGCGTGGGCTGCTTTGTCCTGGATGGTGTCACATGAGAAGGTAGATGGGGCATAGGGTTAATTAACAGGGCAGTATGGTGGCTCAATGGTTAGCACTGCTGCCTCACAGCACCAGAGACCCAGGTCCAATTCCTGCCTTGTTTGTGTGAAGTTTGCACATTCTCCCCCGTGTCTGTGCGGGTTTCCTTGGGGTGCTCTTGTTTCCTCCCACAATCCAAAGATGTGCCAATTAGGTGGATCGGCCATGCTACATTGTGCGGGATGTACAGACTAGGTGGATAAGCCATGGGAAACGCAGGATTACAGGGATAAGGTAGGTCAGAGTGGGGTGCTCTTCAGAAGGTCGATGTGGACTCAATGGGCCGAATGATCTGCTTTCACACTGTAGGGATTCTATGAATTTGTTCTGGTAGATGCCACCTCAGATAGTACTGCTCTCCTTCAGTGACTTATTGTCCTTACCAAGCATTGATTACACGTGACTCCATTCCCATGCTGATGATTGATCCTCAACTGACCTTTGCCATTGGTGGGGTCAGAGCACTGTGGAGAGTAACTCATGGCGTACTTTGATTCCAGGAGCTACTTACGAGAGCAAAGAATGAGGAATGATCACAGCACATCCTGAAAAAGAATGAAGAAATTACATTGGTGGTTGCTTTTATCAATCTATCACGAATTAAGAACAATAATTGTCCAGGGAAGCCAATGTGTGGCTAGACTTTTTGCAATTAGCCGCTGACGTGGCTGAATTTTGAGTTGTATTCAGTCACGTTTCTGTGAAGGGCTTTGGGACCATTTTAGGGATGATATATAAATGCAGATTCTTGTTGTTGCATTATGCAAGATATCCAGGTAGACATAAGAAGGCTGTTCGTGCTGGCCCAGTCTAAGGAGACGAGATAGGACTGAGATGGAGAGAATGTCTTCACCCTGACAGCAGGGGGCCTGTGGAGTTCTCTGCCACAGGAAGCAGCTGAGGGGAAAACACTGAATGTATTTGAGAAGGAGTTAGGCATCGTTTTTAAGGTTGGATCGGCTGGGACTATTTTCACTGGAGCGTAGGAGTTTGAGGGGTGACCGTATAGAGGTTTATAAAATGATGAGGGGCATCGCTAAGGTGAACAGCAGGTGTCTTTTCCCTAGGGTGGGGGATTTCAAGACCAGGGGATATATCTTTAGGATGAGAGGAGAGAGATTTGGAAAACACATGAGGGAAAAATTTGTTTACACACAGGGTGGCTTGCGTGTGGAATGAACCTTCTGTGGAAGTGGTGGATGCGGACACAGTTACAACATTTAAAAGACATTTAGATAAGTACATGAACAGCAAAGGTTTGGAGGGACATGAGCCAGGAGCAGGCAGGTGGGACTAGTTTAGTTTGGGGCGATGGATTGGTTGGACTGAAGGGTTTGTTTCCATGCTGGATGACTCTATGGAAGGGAATGGGGTGAAAATGGTAACAGGGGACTGAGTTGGACAATCAGCCATGATCCTTTTGAATAGCAGAGCAGGCTCAAAGGGCCGAATGGCCTCCTCCCGCTCCTAGTTTCCGTGTCAAGTAGGAATCTCATTTCACATCTTGTCTACAGTGCCCAGCTATTCACTACTTCACTATTCACCAAAAGACGGAGAGCTTAAGGGTGTCAAACACAAAAATATATCAGCTGCTTGCATTGCAGTTTGAACAGCAAGCGAGGTACGAGGTGGACCTTAAGGTGTCCGAACTCCGTGGATGTAAGAAATGAAGCTAATGACTGCATTCTGCTTGTTTTAATCTGCAGAATGTGACAGTTAATTAGATCGTCTGGCTTGATTTCCGCCCAGGATTTTGCCCTGCAGGTTCCAAAGTAGCGATGGATTTTACAACGCCTTGTTCAATTAAAGGTGTTCCTGCTGGAAGAACAATATCATTATTTTAATTGCCATTAAGCAGCAAGGTTCAGGAAAATAAAAGAGATTTCTGAAGAGGAAAATGCAGTCAAATGCTCCCATTCCGAACATTAAGCGCAAGGATCACTCCAAGTGGTTGGGAAAGATGCTGTGATGTGAGCTGTGTGGTGTATGAGCAGTTTACAGGGTGAATACAAGTTCAGCACAAGTACAGAATCCAAGACAACAGGGGGCACTCTTGACTTGTGGAGATTGAATGGGTTTCAATCAATATTATTGGCTTTCGGAGCTCTTGCTCTCAGTGTGAAGGGGAGGTGAGGCAGGACGCTGGACTTAACAGCTCTCCCGAAACGCAGGGGCACCAGCTGGGGTGATTAGGGCACTGCCTCTCCCGAGTGTCCCTCTGAAGGGAGCAAGAGAACATTTTCAAAGCACTCACTTCATCCACATATGTGCATTAAATCAGCCTCTTTCTTAACCTGAACACACGGTTCAACAAGTCACAGTGGCACAGTGCTTAGCACTGCTGCCCCACAGCACCAGAGACCCGGGTTCAATTCCTGCCTCAGGCAATTGTTTGTGCGGAGTTTGCACATTCTGCCCATGTCTGTGCTCTGGTTTCCTCCCACATAGGTGAATTGGTCATGCGAAGTTGCCCATAATGTTAGGTGAAGGGGTAAATGTAGGAGAATGGGTTGCCAGGTGTGGACTTGCCAGGCTGAAGGGCCTGTTTCTGCACTGTAAGTAATCTAAAAAAAACACCGTCCAGACATAAACACATATCACCCATTCCTTCGCTGTCACTGGGTCAAATTCTTGGAATTGTCCCTAAGAGCATTGTGGGTGTTACCGACTGCAGTGGTTCAAGAAGGCAGCTCACCCCCACCTTCACAAGGGGGCAACTAGGGATAGGCAACAAAATGGTGACCCAGCCAGTGGAACACCATGAATGAAATTTTGAAAATCTCTATGAGAGCCTGAGACATTGAGGACATCCGTTGGAATTGCAATGACTCAGATCACCGTTCGCACAATTTCCTGTCAGCTCTAACACCTTGTTTTGGATCCTTTATCCTAATGTAAAGCTTTCTTTCTTTCTTTCTCACCTTCTCACTTCCTCTCTTTCTCACTTTCTTTCACTCTCTCATTCTTCCTTCCTTCCATCCTTCCTCTCTTTCTCCTTTCCTTTTTTTTCTCCCTTTTCTTCTCTCTTTTTTCTTCCTTTCTCTCTTT
>NC_057717.1:91859352-91890761 GCF_004010195.1 Chiloscyllium plagiosum | reverse complement strand
CCCTCTTTCTTTTTTCTCTCTCTTTCCTTCACACTCACTCTCTCCTGCTTTCTTTCTCCCCTTTTCTTTTGCTCTTTCTCTCACTCACTCCCTCCTGCTTTCTTTCTCAGGTTTTCTCCGTTTCTTTCTCTCCCTCCCTTTTTTTTCCCTCTCTTTCTTTTTCTTTCTTTCTCTCTCTCTTCCTCTCTCTGCCAGCTGCGAAGGTCATCTGTAATGAGTTTGGCTGTTCCCCAAGGACTGCACCATGGCAGGAAAGGTATCGAGACAATCACTGAGGAGGAACTCCATGGGCACGTCGCCAGGGTAAATGCCAGTCAGCAACACAAATGCCAGCCTAGTGGGTAAACAGGCAGCATTTACACATAACAGTCTCCAAAGGCGGTGAAATAAACTGGGTAAGGAACGCTCACAGCAGCTCAGTGCGAGTGAAGCCAGGTGAGGGGAAATGGGTTGAATGAAACATCAGGTTGGGATTGAAGTGAATGCCTTCACTGGCACAGGGGCGGCACGGTGGCTCAGTGGTTAGCGCGGCTGCCTCACAGGTTCAATTCCAGCTTCGGGTGACTGTGTGGAGTTTGCACATTCTCCCCATGTCTGTGTGGGTTTCTCTGGGTGCTCTGGTTTCCTCCCACAGTCCAGAGATGTGCAGATTAGAATGAATTGCCCATGCTAAATTGCCCATAATGTTTAGGGATGTGTAGGTTAGTCAAGGGTAAATGTAGGATAAGGGAACGGGTCTGGGTGGGTTACTGTTCAGAGGGTCGGTGTGGACTTGTTGGGCCAAAGGGCCTGTTTCTACAGTATAGGGATTTTCAAAAGGAAAGTTTGTCCAACTACAAGTGAAAGTGGTCCAAGAACAAATCTCAAGGAAAATCAGTTGAGATCTCTTTCTTCCTTCCTCTGTGAAGTGAGAGGCAGAGTTAACATGTTGGGTTATCACAGCTCCAGAGTCCATCAACCTTCGCTCTGTTTCTCTTGCATGACTGGCTGTGTTTTTTGACCACATTTCAGATTTCCCGCACCTACAGTTTATCATAGACTCCCGACAGTGTAGGGACAGGCCATTCGGCCTAACAAGCCCACACTGGCCCTCTGAGCAGTATCCCACCCAGACACATTCCCCTACATTTACCCCTGACTAATGCACCTAGCCTACACATCCCTGAACACTGTGTGTAGTTAGCATGGCCAGTTCACCTGACCTGCACATCTTTGGATTGTGGGAGGGAACCGGAGCATCCGGAGGAAACCCACACAGACACGGGGAGAATGTGCAAACTCCACACAGTCAGTCCCCCGAGGCTGGAATCAAATCTGGGACCTTGACGCTGTTAGGCAGCAGTGCTAACCACTGAGCCACTGTGCCGCTTTCAACATTGTATTTTTGCTTTTGAAGCTCGCCATTCAATGATGACAGCCTATCTCATGATATTTCCTTTTACCCCTTGCCTGCTTTTTACCTCCATTCAAATCAGTGTTAATAACTCTCCAGGGGTAAAAGGTGCAATTAATGTTTCCAGGAACGGCCAGTACAGCCAGTCCCTGGGTTGTGAATGGGTTCCATTCTGGAGTCCCCTCACTAATTAGTTTGTAATGCAGGATAATATTAACAAAATATTCATTTGTAAGGTCAGGAAATGTTCGCACACTTTTTAATTTATTCATTTGTTGGATTTGGGCATGGCTGGCTGGGCCCAGCATTTATTGCCTGTCCCTAATTGCCCCTTAAGAAGGTGGTGGGTGAGCTGCCTTCTTGAACCGCTGCAGCCGATGTGCTATAGGCTGACCCACAATGCCCTGAGGGAGGGAATTCCAGGATTGTGGCCCAGCGACACTGAAGGAACAGCGATATATTTCCAAGTCAGGATGGTGAGTGGAGGGGAACTCAAACATGGTTGTGTTCCCCATGTATCTGCTTCCCTTGACCTTCCAGATGGAAGTGGTCATGGGTTTGGAAGGTGCTGTCTGAGGATCTTTGGTGAATTTCTGCAGTACATCTTGTAGATAGTACACACTGCTGCTACTGAGTATTGGGGGTGGAGGGAGTGGATGCTAGTGGATGCATGTCGGGTCTTTAAACTTACACTCCTGTTGGAATCATGTTCGTAAGTATGAGTTTTAATAAGTTGGGCTTTTGTAAATCAGGGACCCCCTCATCCATGTAGGCTGTAGATTCTGTCTCTTCAGGGGTAGTAGATGGCCTGATATCATAATGATCTTGGCACTGGCAGGAAAAAGTGAACGTTGTGGGATTTCCATTGACGGAGAGAAATTCTCTCTCTTCAGGTTCACCTGGATGAGTTAGCCCTCCTACTATGTTTTTCTCCAATTGGGGTTGTGTTGTCAAATACCAAACTGGTTGAAAAAAATAATTAAATCCAGAAGCTATGAGGATTTAACATTTGACCAGAAGCAAGCTATTGCAGACAGATCAGATCGCAACAGTACAGTTCAGCCCATCAAGTCCACACTGACCCTCCAACCCAATCCCTCTAACCCTGCATTTCCCATGGCCAATCCACCTAATCTGTATACCTTTGGGCTGTGGGAGGAAACCCACACAGACACCGGGATGGTATGCCAACTCCACACAGTCATTGGGGGGGGGGGGGGTAGAACCGAACCTGGGTCCCTAGCACTGTGAGGGAGCAGCGCTAACCACTTGGTACCACTCTACCCTAGATGTGCAATGACCTCAATGACCTCACTGACCTTGCACAACGCTAGATCACTTTAAAAAAAAGTGAGCATTGTAAACAGGATAATTTTGAACCATCAAGAATCACACAATTTAACAATAAACCACGACAGTCTGTGAGCTGCAGGGACAACATGCTTCAAGCTAAAGAATGAATTAAAAGCGAAAGCACACACCGACCAGAGCAGCCATTTTGTTGACTACAGAGTGAGCTGATATCTTTACAAACTACTCTTAAAAGTTTGAGCTAAAGAGACTTCATCATATTAAGAAGTTATACTGGATAGTGAGCATAAACCTCTTCATTTCTTTGTCGGATTGTTGTAAGAAGGAGTGTGTGAAATTAAAGTAGGTGGTTGATTTGATTGATCCCAGCAATGAAAGGGTTTGTCTGATGATGAGAGATTGAGCAGTTTAGGTCGATATTCTAGGGTTTAGAAGAATGAAGGAGATGTAATTGAGATAGAGAAGAAGCTAAAGGGGATTGACAAAGGAGACACAGAGAGGATGGTTCCTCTTGTGGGGTAGTCTGGAACAAGAGATCATCGTTTTAAGACAATGTAAAGCTGAGATGGGGAGAAGTTACTTCTCTCAAAGGATCGCGAGCTGAAGGAATTCACTCCCCCAGAGCGCAGTGGATGCTGGGATATGGAGTCAATTTAAGGAGGAGACAGGCAGTTTTTTTTTTATTCGTAATGGGTTGAAGGGTTATGAAGAGTAGACAGGAAGTTGAGGCCAAGTTGAGATCAGCCAGGATCGTATTAAATGACAGAGCAGGCTTCAGGGGCTGAATGGCCTGCTCCTGCTTCTATGTTCAGATATTAATTGCCCTGTAATTATCTTTCATTGCTATGTACTCTACAATACAGAATTCATTACTCTAATAAAAATTCATAAGTAAGTATTGAAGTCTCATATTTTATTCCTCAGGAACCCACAAACAGATAAAAATATCCTAGAATTCTTAAAGTAGGGTGTTACGTATTATTCTATTCTATTCTGATAGTCTATATTCTGACTCAAGTTTACTAATTTTTGTAAAATTCTGCCTAATTGTGAGTTTCAGGCAGTTCCTCTCCATGAGCAATCTGACCCTGTGTTACACAGCTCACCTGCAAAAAATACGGAGGTATGGCATTGACGGTGAGTTAGAGGTTTGGATTAGGAATTGGCTGGCTGGAAGAAGACAGAGGGTAGTAGTTGATGGTAAAGGTTCATCTTGGAGTGCCGTTACTAGCGGTGTTCCGCAAGGATCTGTTTTGGGACCATTGCTGTTTGTCATTTTTATAAATGACCTGGGGGAGGGGCTAGAAGGTTGGGAGAGCAAGTTTGCTTAACTGTTCCAGTCTCATAAGCTGCGATGCTTTTTTTCCCACGAGCACTCACGCTACCAAGATTTTCTCAGTCTTCCATTAAAAGTTTTTGCAGATTTACAATGAAATATCTCTCGTCTGGATGTTTTCATAAACAACAACCTTTACATTGAGGAAACCTATTCCCTTAACCGTCTTCAACAATCTCTGTTTCTAGGAGAATGTATTAAGACTATAAGAAATAGAGCCAGGAGCATACCTTCCAGCCACTCGAGCCTGCTGGTCCAACATTCCTTGATACGTGGCTGATCCAACAGTCCTCATTCCACTTCCTTGCCCCTTTCCCTGTAGCGCTTGATTCTCCAACTGATCAAGAATCTATCTCAGTTTAAACATACACAAGAACTCTGTCTCTACAGCACTCTGTGGCAAGGAGTGGGCATAGCTTTAAATTAAGGGGTGGTAGGTATAGGATAGATGTTAGGGGTAGATTCTTTACTCAGCGAGTCATGAGTTCATGGAATGCCCTGCCAGTAGCAGTGGTGGACTCTCCCTCTTTATGGGCATTTAAGCGGGCATTGGATAGGCATATGGAGGATAGTGGGCTAGTGTAGGTTAGGTGGGCTTGGATCGGTGCAACATCGAGGGCCGAAGGGCCTGTACTGCGCTGTATTCTTCTATGTTCTATGTTCTACCTCATTCTGTGCACACCATTCCTCCATAATGTCATGCTGCCACATGTTCATCAGTGGGAGAGATATCCCGCCCCTTCCAGAACCTTCTGGGATTCCCACTTGCTGGAGTGGCTGCTTGGAAACCAAGGTGGTCACCAGGGTCAGAGACAGCCAGGCGTGAATGGTTCCCCCTTCACAGTACACACAACGGGGAGAGAAAGAAGTAACCATAGAATCTGCGTGGCACTGGAAACATTCCAGTCTGGATTGGTGCATGGTCAGACCTTCGTTATTCCAGAGAAAGCGAGAGAGATGCCTGGGAAACCTGCAGGTTCCCTCTCAGAGTAGAATCCAAAAGGAACCGTTTGGGAAATTGAAGATTCTCAGCCCGTCACTCCCCCACTTGAAACCAACTTAACGTTTCTATATGAATACAGAATTCAGAGGTTTCCAATAAAGTTAGGTAAAAGCATTTGCTCAGCAAAGGTGAAACTTTTCAATACATAATTTAACCCTTGAATAACTATTTTACTGCTGTTGGGCGGTGATGGCTAGGTGGCATTATCGGTTAATCCTGAAACCCAGGTAATGTTTCAGGGATGTGCGTTCGAATTCAGCCATGGCAAATGGTGGAACGTTAATTCAATAAAAATATCTGTGCTTAAGAGTCTGATGATGACCATGAGATGATTGTCAGGAAACATCCATCTGGGTCACTCATGTCCTCGAGGGAAGGAAACTGCCATCCTTACCTGGGCTGGCTTCCATGTGACTCCAGCAACACTGCTGACTGTTACTGCCCTCTGGGCAATTAGGGATGGGCAATGAATATTGCCTCAGCCAGCAGCACCCTCATCCCATGAATGAATTAAAATGAAATTTATCCCATATTTACTTCACACACCCTCATCTACAGTTCACCCCTTACCCCTCCCCTCCAGACAGCCTACAATCCCCCACCTGCACCAAACATCCTGACAACCATCCCCCAGGACATGATTCCCTCATTAGCCCCTCAGACCCCTTCACTGTCTTGAACCTTACCCCTGCCCTGCCCCCCAGGGTCCCACTCTCCTTTGATTATTTCAGATCTGAACCCTTTCACTCACACTGAATTTTACTCACCTCCCCCTCACACCCCAATTACCCTTCAGCACCCAGGACCCTTTCATTGTCCGAGACACCCCTCCCTCACCATCCCTGTTTGACTTCACGACCATTCCCTCCCCGCCCCCGAACCCAGTTACGTGTGCCTGACCGTTCCCCCCCCCCCACTTCTCTCTTTCCTGTGATCTGTCTCTGGATCACCCCTTCCCCGCATATCAGGGACTTCCCCCCCCCACCCCAAACACCCCCTGGCGTCCTACCCAACACCACATCCACCCACTGACCTGACCACCACTGGGACTCTCTGACCCTAAACACTGCATCATATACCGGGTCCTCTTGCACCCTGGTACCCTCCCCAGCTGACAGTCGATTTATCTGACCCTCTACCCTCCTGGCCCGCTAACGTCATACCAAATTGGCACGGTGGCCATTAGACAGCGGCTGACTATTACATCTGAGAATGCACCGGCTGAGTAATGCGAGGGAGTCGTGTGATTGGCTGTCCTGTGGCAACCAACCTAATGGAAGTACGGCTCTGCATTCCTGCCAGAGTCCTGATCGGAATCTCCAATCAAAAACATTGCGCTGTCTGCTTCGGTCACAACGGCGTAGCAATGAGAGCTCCTCTGAAATGGCAGCCCAATATTACAAAACAGAGCTCACACGGGTGAATGTATTGCTACTATCCTTAATGACCGTCATTTCGTTTTGATAATTCACGATAGGATGGCATCGCTGGCGGGGGCAACATTTATTACCCATCCCTAATTGCCCAGTCAACCACATTACAGTGGGTCTGGAGTGATGTGTAGGCCAGACCGTGTAAAGGTACAGTTTCCTTTCCAAAAGGACATTTATGGGCCTCTTGGGTTTAGCAATCAGCACCAGTTTCGTAGTCATCAGAATTCCTGATATTTTTGTTGGATTCATCATCTGCTGTAGCACCTCTCCAGCGTTAACAGTCCCATTGCCTCTCCATTGGGAGTTGTATGTGTCAAGCTGCACAGGATGCCATGTTGGCATCATGCCATGTCAGAACCCTGTCCAATGGAGTGCTGCACCTTCCCTGAAGTCCGTTGCATCTTGCCAGTATTCACTGGTCCCACACTCGTCTTGTAATGGGGAAACAAGTCAAGGTGGTGTGGTCAATCACAAACTGCTGCATCAACAGCCTTGACACCTTGGTGAGTTAAGGATTGAGAGATCTTTGGAAAGATCTTTGAAAATTGAGGGCAGATGGCACTTTGATGGCTGGGACAGGCTGAACACCCACTCCAGCAGTTGACACGATTCTGTGACCATGTCCTGGGCACCCTCATTCTCATGGTGCGACTGTGCCACACTCATCTGGAGGAAAGAACATTCAAGACTCTTGACTCTGGCCCTTTTGCACCTCCTCCACATCCTGAGGGGTGTGTAGCAGTGGCTTCCTCATGGGGAGGCTGTTTGGAAACTGTCAGGGATTAATGCTAACCTTGAGCTTGCTGGGGTATTTATTCACCCTCAACTTATCCCCACTTCTGTTGTGTTGTGGCCCCCTGCTATGGTTGGATGCATTGGTCATCTTCCAATGAACCCATTTGGAGAATATCAGAAACAGAGCAGGACTGTAGTCTTGGTGCTCAGATCCATGCCTCTGTGTGGCCTCTGAGTTGTGAGTTGTAGCCTGCACTTAAGACCATAAGACATAGGAGTGGAAGCAAGGCCATTCGGCCCATTGAGTCCACTCCGCCATTTAATCATGGCTGATGGGCGTTTCAATTCCACTTACCCACACTCTCCCAGGGTCACTCATAAGGTTACGTTATTAATTCTGATTTACGGAGATGAACGTGATCGGCTTGCAATGACTAATGTCATTCTTAAGATTGCTTATGGTCAGGACTGGTAGATATTTTCTGAATCTACCTTCTCAGAGACGTCATTACACACCTCTGGGGCAGGTGGAATATGAATCCAGGCCTCCTAGCTCAGATGCAGGGACATTACCACTGAGCCAGAAGAGACTCCTAACCAGAATTTGTATAGTTAGTCACTGCATGTGCAGAATTCAATGATTGCAATCATCTGTACTTGGCAAGTATAGTAAAGGTGCCAGTGCTCGCCAAAGGGCCTCACATTGTTGCCTTGCAGAGTCCATGTGCTCAGGCAGTAAAACACAAAGCATGCCCACTCTGGATATGGAGGCAGACATTTTTTTTTATTTCCACAACCTTTCACTGCAGGATATAAGATCAGAATTAGGCCATTCAGTCCATCTAGTCTGGTTGCTTTGGATGAGGTTAGGCAACAACAAAGTTTCTGTTTCCCAGTGTGAGTTCAATGTTGTGATCCTCCAAACATTTGCATTCCTTTATTTCTTCCATTGCCTGTTGATCGGCATTTCCACCTGTTTCCTGCCAATACTTTTCCCTGATATGTTTCCCTCCCCACAGCACAGCCATGAAAACCATTGTTATGTACTCTCTCTCCCATCATGGTCAGGGGTGGTCCTGTCTGTTGATGTGCCCCCTCTCTCCACTGCAGTAATCCTTATCCTTCCCATCCACTAAGATTTCCTACCCTTAGGTGTTGAGTTCCCACCCCCCTCCCTCACGGTTATTACCCTCTCTGCATCCCAGCATGCTGACTCCAAACCCCCACAATGGATTGCCCCCTTTTCCCTGCCACTACAATAACCCCCTGATAAACCCCTTGACTTCCAAGGAGCAAGATACCACTGTCTGACCGATTTGGGACGGCCAACTCTAATTGTTGGGCGGTCAGACCCGAATTTTGTGCAGTACACTTGCTGATCTACCGTGAATCCTCAGACTGGGGTGAACAAGAGTGACTGTGGCCCATTCCCTTCACTGTACTGGTACAAAAGCACTGAGCATGCCCAGTGTCCTGGACTGTTATGGGATGTAACTCTTGCCCCATTGTGATGACACTCGCTCATTGATTACAGTTGCGTTGACTGAGGGCTACTCAGCTTGGATTTTGAGACATGGTTATTGGGTTGAAGCATGTGTTATATAAGCTGCTCATTTCTATCAAGTAATCATCCCATACCCTCTTGAATAGCTCACCATTGCTCAAGTTGTTCAGGGGCTTGGAGAATTCAGCACATTGTCCCTACAATATAGGGACTTGATGGTAAGATCCTGGAGAGTGTTGCTGAACAAAGTGAACTTGGAGTACTGGTTCATTGTTCCGTGGAAGTGGAGTCACAGGTAGAAAGGATAGTAAAAAAGGTGGTTGGCATGGTTGCCTTTATTGGTCAGGGCATTGAGTATAGGATTTGGGAGGTTATGTTGTAGCTGTACAGGACTTTGGTGAGGCCACATTTGGAATACTGCGTGCAGTTTTCATTTCTCTGCTTATAGCAAGGATGTTGTGAAACTGGAAAGGGCGTAGATAAGAGTGACAAGGATGTTGCCAGAGTTGGAGAGCTTAAGCTATCGGGAAAGGCTGAATCGGCTGGGGCTGTTTTCCCCGGAGCATTTGTCTCTGAGAGGTGACTTGATAGAAGTTTCTAAAATCATAAGGGGCATGGATGGGTAAGTAGGCAAGGTCTTTTCCCTGGAGTGGGGGAGTCCAATACTAAAAGACATTAAGGTGAGAGGAAAAAAGTTAAAAGGGATCTAAGGAGTAACTTTTTCACACAGAAGTTGGTGTGTGTATGGAATGAGCTGCCAGAGGAAGTGGTACAATTACAGCCTTTAAAAGGCATCTGGATGGGGATATGAATCGGAAAGGGTTAGAGGGATATGGGCAAAATGTTGACAAATGGGACTCGATTAATTATGATTTGGAGATGCCGGTGTTGGACTGGGGTGTACAAAGTTAAAAATCACACAACACCAGGTTATAATCCAACAGGTTTATTTGGAAGCACGAGCCTTTGGAGCGCTGCTCCTTCATCAGGTGGTTGTGGAGTATAAGACTATAGGACACAGAGTTTATAGTAAAAGTTTACAGTGTGATGTAACTCTTATCTTTCAGAATGGGCATGTTGGTTTCAGTTCTTTCATGTGCAAATTCCAGAACTTTCTTAAAGTTACATTTTCAAGTGAACTTCAACAATAGGTGCCATGTTAGCCCAGATAATGCATTGAAGGTGTGAGGTACCCTGTGTGAGGCTGTCTGTGCACCAATGTTCAGACTGAATCTAATCTAAAAAAGGGACTTACAGAATCTTATATGGATTCATGCAGTTTTTGAGCAAAGTAAAATGTAATTCTGCAAGTACAAATTTAAATGTGTATGTGTGTGTGCATGTGGGTGAGAGTTTGTGTGGGGGTGGGAGGGGTATGACTGTCTGTGAGACAGTGTGTGTATGTGTGTGAGTGTAAAGGGTATAAGTTTGTGAGAGGGTGCATATGTGTGTGTGTGTGGGAGTGTATGTGTGCGTGTAAAAGAGAGCGTCTGCGTGAATATGTGGGGTCTGTAGGAGAATGTGTGTGTGTATGTGTGCGTGCACGTGTTTGTGTGTGTGAGTGTGTGCGCGTGTGTTTGTGTATGTGTGTGTAGTGCAGTGGGGTTACCTGTAATGTGACAAGAACCCAAAGTTCTGGTTGAGGCCATCCCCCTGGGTACCGAACTTGGCCATTAGTCTCTACTTGGCCACTTTGCGTTGTTGCCTGTCCCGAAGTCTGCCTTGGAGAATGGTCACCCGAAGGTCTGAGGTTGAATGTCCTGGACTGCTGAAATGTTCTCCAACTGGGAGGGAACACTCCTGCCTGGTAATTATTGTGTGGTGTCCATTCATCCGTTACCGTAGCCTCTGCTCGGTCTCACCAATGTACCATGCCTCAGGGCATCCTTACCTGTAACATATGGGATAGACAACGTTGGCTGACTCACATGAGTACCTGCCGCGTACCTGGTATGTGGTGTCCCCATGTGTAATGGTGGTGTCCATGTCAACACTCTGACACGTCTTGCAGCATCTGCCATGACAGGGTTGTATGGTGTTGTCCTGAAGGCTGGGCAGTTTGCTGCGAACAATGATCTGTTTGTCTAAAGGCAAGCAGTGGGGGTGTGGGGAAGGCCTTGGCGAGGTGCTCATCCTCATTGATAATGTGTTGCAGGCTGTGAAGAACATGGCGTAGTTTTTCGGCTCCTGGGAAGTACTGAATAACGAAGGGTACCCTGTCGGTTGCAGCTCGTGCCCATCTCCTGAGGAGGTCATTATGGTTTCTCGCTGTGGCACAGTGGAACTGGCAGTTGATGAGTTGAGCATCGTACCCCATTCTTATGAGGGCATCCTTGAGTATTTCCAGGTGCCCATCACATTCCTCCTCATCTGAGCAAATCCTATGTATGCATAGGGGTTGTCCATAGGGGATGGCTGTTTTAATGTGCTTCAGTGGAAGCTGGAGATGTGTAGCATCGAGAGGTTATCTGTGGGTTTGCGGTAGAGTGAGGTGCTGAGGTGACCATCCTTGATGGAGATGCATGTGTCCAAGAATGAGGCAGATACTAGAGAGTAGTCCATAGTGAATCTGATGGTGGGATGAAACTCATTGATATCCCTGCATAGTTGTTTCAGTGACTCCTTGCCATGGGTCCAGAGGAAGAAAATGTCAATATACCCGGTGTATAGTGTTTGTTGGAGGGCCTGTGTAGAGAAGAAGTCTTGTTCGAACCTGTGCATGAAGATGTTGGCATATTGGGGTGTAAATTTGGTCCCCCATGGCTGTTCCGTGTGTCTGGATGAAGAACTGGTTGCCAAAGGTGAAAACGTTGTGGTCGAGGATAAAGCAGATGATTTGTAGGACAGTGCTCAGTTGTTGGTGTTGAGTACTGAGGCTGTTGCCACAATGCCTTTTAATTTAGAATATCTGGTCAGCATGGGTGTGTTGGACCAAATGGTCTCTTTCCGTGCAGTACATCTCTATGACTCTGTACCTGTAGGCATAATCTATCCCAAGATCAGGTTTGACTGTTCTGAAAGCTCGTGAGGGAGCTGTAAAATGCAAATCCTGAACATTTGATTGTTAGGACACAATCTGCAGTGAGTATTGCTGACTGGGCTTTCTTAATGATCTAAAGTTTCCCTTTGTTGAGGTTTTCGGCTGACAACATGTTTAATTGGGCAAGTTTATTTTGCTTGGTTTGCTGGGAGTGTAGGAAGGACTGTTGACATGACAGAATGATGTTCCTAGCTAACCAGAGTGAATTAAGCTTCAGAGCTTAAAAATGTGTTGCTGGAAAAGCGCAGCAGGTCAGGCAGCATCAAAGGAGCAGGAGAATCGACGTTTCGGGCATAAGCCCTTCTTCAGGATTCCCGCTCCTTTGATGCTGCCTGACCTGCTGCGCTTTTCCAGCAACACATTTTTAAGCTCTGATCTCCAGCATCTGCAGTCCTCACTTTCTCCTACCTGAATTAAGCTTCACCCTTTCCTCTGAGTCAACCTGTGATTTGCCTGTGCTAATGTAGGGGAGAAGGAGCAATTACAGCATGGTATGTCTATTGGTTCAGGCCAGCATTCATTGGCCATCCCTCATTAGAAGTGCTGCAGCCTCTGAGGCATCAGAACATCCATCAATGCCATCAATGCATGTAGCCCAGTGACAATGAAGGAACAGTGAGATAGTTCCAAGTCAGGACTGGTGTGTAGTGCCAGAGAGATGTATAGCACAGAAACAGACCCTTCAGTCCACTCATCCATGTTGACCAGATATCCTCAATTAATCCAGTCCTATTTACCAGCATTTGGCCCATATCCCTCTAAACCTTCCTATTTATATGCCCATCCAGATGCCTTTTAAATGTTGTAATTATACCAACATTATACCAGCCTCCACCACTTCCTCTGGCAGCTCATTCCATACACGCACCGCCCTCTGTATGAAAAGGTTGCCCCTTAAATTCCTTTTAAATTTTTCCTCTCTCACCCTAAACGTATGCTCTCTAGTTCTGGATTCCCCCACCCCCGGGGAGAAACTTTGCCTATTTATCCTATCCATGCCCTTCATAATTTTGCAAACATCTGTAAGGTCACCCCTCAGCCTCCGACGCTCCAGGGAAAACAGCCCCAGCCTGTTCAGCTTCTCCCTATAGTTCAAACCCTCCAACCCTGGCAACATCCTTGTAAATCTTTTCTGCACCCTTTCAAGTTTAACAATATCTTTCCTACAGCATGGAGACCAGAATTGAAAGCAATATTCCAAAAGTAGCCTAATCCAATCTCTTGTACAGCCTCAACAGGATATCCCAACTCCTCCACTCAATGATCTGACCAATGAAGGCAAGTGAACCAAACGCCTTCTTCACCACCCTGTCTACCCACGACTCCACTTTCAAGGCACTATGAACCTGCCCCCCAACATCTTTTTGTTCAGCAACACTCTGCAGGACCTTATTGTTACGGGTTTAGGTCCTGTCCTGATTTGCCTTACCAAAATGCAATACCTCACATTTCTCTAAATAAAACTCCATCTGCCACTGCAGCTCAGAGAGAACTTACAAACAGTACTCCCATGCATGTTCTGCCTTTGTCCTTCAAGATGTAAGAGGAAGTGGGTTTAAGAAGATGACTAAAGCAAACCACAATGGAAAGTAGTGTCCAATATCAGAATTTTCTGATATTGAGATTGAATCCAGCCTTCAGTAATAAATGAAAACTCAGCTCCCTACCTCTGTCACCACAAACCAAACTCAATCACTCTGGATCTATTTGTAGTTTTGATTTTAATTTGAATCAGTAGCAATTGACTTTGCTTTGTTTGAGATTGTTGTTCAGTCCAGGACAAGGTGAATACAGTTTTTACCGAATATAAATTTTTGTGTGCATTGATTTTATCATTTAATTAAATGGAATCACTAGTAAAATTAATTACTTTTATTAAATTACATTACATTTCTGCTGGATTACTGTAGAGACCGACCAGTCAAATATTTTTTTTTGGCTCGGATTTGTAATTTTACACAAAAAATGTAATTAATTAAAATCGATATTCAGAACGTCATGACTTCGATTTATTCGTCATCAGCAACTTCTTAGTAACTTGCCAGTTTGCACACAGCAAGGTCACTCAAACAGGAATAAGATAATGACTCTATACATAGAAAGGACCAAAGGACAGCGGAAGCTGGAAATCAGAAACAAAATCAGAAGTTGTGTGGGAAAACTCAGAAAGCCTGACAGCATCTGTGGAGAGAGAGGAACAAAGTTAACGTTTCAGGTACAGCGAAGAACCAATACTTCTGAAGAAGAGTCACTGTACCCGAAACGCTAGCTCTGTTTCTCTCTCCACAGATGCTGCCAGACCTGCTGAGTTTCTCCAGCAATTTCTGATTTAGTACACGACAATGGCTCAATGACTTGTCTTACGTGTGGGTTGAGAGGATGACTAGGGCTTTTGTTGGTAGTGTCCCACTTGCACTTGTGGTGTTTCATAACATCTCCTGAGTGTTATTTTTTTTGTTAGTGTGTAGCTGGTTAGGCCAACATTTATTGCCCATCCCAGAGGGTGGTTAAGAGTCAACCATGTGGCTGTGGGTCACATGTAGGTCAGACCATGCAAGTACAGCGTTCCCTTCCCTAAAGGACATTAGTGAACCAGATGGATTTTTCCCAACAGTCAATTTTCCAACCAACAATCCAACAATGGTCAACATTCAACTCTTAATTCCAGATTTTAATTTAATTTAAATTCTACTATCTGCTATGGTGAGTCTCAAATCCATGGTACCAGAACATTACCTGGGTCTCTGGATGAACAGGCCAGTGATATTACCACAAGGAGACTGCCTTTCCATAGGATGAGGAACTCATCCATGTTCTTCCTCAAGGAAAAGCCAGGAGCCTTCTTTTTTAATCTGTGAAAGACAGGGTAGCAGTTTATACTTCATCACAAAGTGGTGTCTCTGTCTGTCTAATTTCATGCTAGTCTTATGCTTACATCACAGCTTAATAAAAGTCATATAGCCCTGTCAGACAATAGAGCCGTGCTCTCAGTGCAGAGAGATGAGTGGTGGTGGTTCAGTTATTGGGTGAGAGGAGAGATTGGGAAGGCAGGATTTTCCTAGTAATCTCAGTCAGTGTGGAAATGGAACCCACACTGCTGGCATCAGGAACCAGCCATCCAGCCAACTGAGCTAACCCCCACCATGATGCTCAACACAGACTGGAGAGTGTTGCAGAATGTGTTTTAGCACTGAGATTTGAAGTGGCAATTCTGGGATGATAAAGAGTAAATGCTCATTCATTCGAGCAAGGAGACAATTAGGTTCACTAATTACATTCGATCAGATAACTCTCCTGGTGCTGTTTTATTGGAGAAGATGTAGCTGATCATACTGAAGATGTACCTGCCAAGACTAACCCACTGCCAACACTAGATTTCATGTGGAACAGAGTTAGACAGATTACATGTCCACTGTAATGGATATTACATGAGGGCAGTCTGTCGACTGATTGATCTCTATCCCTCCACTGTGTGGTCATTCCAACTTGGCAGTTGACATCTACTCCGTTTCAAGTAAGTATCTTTGATTGTAAGGGTACACCAGTAAGTGGAAAGGAGTGGGAAGAGGCAACTCACAGCCCATTCCCTATCCTCCCTTGATGCACATATTTTAAGACAGAAGTCAAGAAAGGCAAACTTTACTCCTCACTACGCTGGGCACACTTACACTAAATCCGGCCTTTCTGCTGCCAACCCACGGTCCCTCCTGCCAATCCATTCTCAAACTGCCAACGCAGGCTGTGACCAGCTGACTAGAAATGGAAGCTGTGTTATTCTGGAGCTGAATGATTTAACTATGCTCAAAACTCAAGTTTTTTTTTCAAGAAAGATTGAACTGTCTTCCTAGCAACGATCGGCAGTTGATGCGGCCTTAGTTTGTTTCAGGGAGTTCATAAGGTCATTGCAATTCGATAGTCTGAACATGGTATAGCGAAAAAGCGGGAGAAAAAAAATGATTTGACCGAGTGGAGAAATTCTTTTTTTGATGTGAGAAGTGTGTGTGAAGCCATTTTGCCATTCAATGTTCCGAAATGAGGCAAACTTTTTATTAATCTGTGAGACCAGGAGAGTGCTGGTTGATCAAATATTCCAGGTCATCAAGTGGTATGCAAAACTGCAGCAAACCCTGGGGTAGCATGGTAACTCAGTGGATAGCACCGCTGCCTCACTGTGTCAGGGAATTGGGTTTGCTTCTGGCCTCTGTCCATGTGGAGTTTGCACATTCTCCCCTTGTCCGTGTGTGTTTCCTCCAGGTGCTCCGGGGTTTTCCTCCTACAGTCCAAAGATGTGCAAGTCAGGTGGATTAGACATGTTAAATTACTCATAGTAGACAAGTAGGAGGCTGGAACAACACCTACATGTCTACCTTGGATTCCGGCATCCGCTGAATTTTTGACTCCGAGTAAATTACCCATCGTATCCAAGGATGTGCTGGGTGGGTTAGCCATTGTAAATGAAGCGTTATAGGAGAGGTCTGGGTGGGATGCTGTTCAGAGTGGTGGTGTAGACTCAGTGGGCCAAGAGGCCTGCTTCCATATTGTAGGGGTTCAAGACCAATATCCCCCAAAACATCTATGTAAAAACATCAACATGAAATGATGTGTGCTTCACTAAATTCCAAGATCAAGTCAGTTGGGAATTTAGAAAGCAACCTAAAATGCTCACACATATTTATTGGGCAGCATTGCATAAAAATACGGGGAGGTTTTGCCACACATTCGGTAGAAATCCCCGACCATCAAATCAAACTGCATTGCAGTACTGAAACCAGTATTTGAACAATAATTAATACTTATTGTGGGCGGCACAGTGGCACAGTGGTTAGCACTGCTGCCTCACAGCGCCAGAGACCCAGGTTCAGTTCCTGCCTCGGGCGACTGACTGTGTGGAGTTTGCACATTCTCCCTGTGTCTGCGTGGGTTTCCTCCGGGTGCTCCGGTTTCCTCCCACAGTCCAAAGATGTGCGGGTCAGGTGAATTGGCCATGCTAAATTGCCCGTAGTGTTAGCTTAGGGGTATGGGTGGGTTGCGCTTCGGTGGGTCGGTGTGGACTTGTTGGGCCGAAGGGCCTGTTTCCACACTGTAAGTAATCTAATCTAACCTTAATAGATTATGTAGAACATTTACCTAAGACCAAGAATGGGAATGTGTGCCATTTCACAATTATACATTTTCAACAAGATTATCTGAAGTAGAGCTTGTTAGGAGAAATTATGACAAAAATAATAGTTGGTAAGTTAGTCCAATTTATTTTTGCAATGGTATAGCTTGCTTAAAGATTCAAGGTTCAAATTCTATGTCAATTAAGTAATGAGTAATTTGGGAATAAATCAATTTTTGTCATCAATTTGTCATCCATAACCTCAAAGGATATTGAAAAGATGGCATCAAACTTTGAAGACCATGATGAAAGCTTATTACCAAGAGTATTTTAACTATTGGGATAAAGGAATTGACTTGTTATTGTTTGATATTAAGGATGCACCTAATGAGTCCACAGGATTCAGAACTTTTGAACTGATATGCAATCATGAGGTGAGATGATCGCTTAAATTGATCAAAGGGAAACTAACAAGCCAAACTTCAAAGACTACACTTCCAATCCATGTGTAAAATTTCAGCAAAAAGCTGACCAAAGTGTGGAAGTTACACAAAAGACATTTAAATAGTATCAACAAACCCATGACTTAAGCAGATACGAAAAGGTTAAATCTCAGAATTTTGTTTGTCAAAACAGGGTTTTAATGGTAGTTTTCCCCTGTCTCTATTGAAAGTGAGGGTTCCCGCCTCAGGCGACTGACTGTGTGGCGTTTGCACGTTCTCCCCGTGTCTGCGTGGGTTTCCTCCGGGTGCTCCGGTTTCCTCCCACAGTCCAAAGATGTGCAGGGTCAGGTGAATTGGCCATGCTAAATTGCCCATAGTGTTATGTAGGGATATGGGTGGGTTTCGCTTCGGCGGGTCGGTGTGGACTTGTTGGGCCGAAGGGCCTGTTTCCACACTGTAATCTAATCTAATCTAATCTTCCTAAGCCTTATCAAATAAGGTGGCAGAGTGGCTCAGTGGTTAGCACTGCTACCTCACAGGGTGCGGGTCCAAGGTTCGATTCCACTCTTGGGCAATTGTCTGTGTAGAGTTTGCATATCTGTGCTGTGGTTTTCTTCCACAGTCGAAAGATGTGCAAGTTAGATGGATTTGGCCGTGCTAAATTGCCCATAGTGTCCAGGGATGTGCAGGCTTGGTGGGTTAAATATGGGAAATACAGGGATACAGGGATGGGGTGGTTCTGAGCATGATGCTCTTCAGAAAGTGGGTGTGTACTCAACAGGCTGAATGACCTGCTTACACATTGCAGGGAATCTGTGTTTACAAAAAAAATCTCAATGATCTGAGCTCCATACAGGAAAAAAAAACAAAATCAGTGAGTGAGTCATCTCACTGTGGTAATGAAATATTATGACAGGGCAGATAGTTAGAACAAAAGTACAATCACAACAGTGAAATAAAACTATCAGAATAATTCAAGAAAGAATCAGAAATTGAAAATTTGTAAGGTGACTCTCAAGCAATTAACTTGGATAACATTGAGATGATTAAAAAGTTAAATCGAATAATATTCCACCTTCCAGAAAGCTATTGCAGAGACTTACAAAGTACTCATGAATCAATTTATTGTAAACAGGCCAGGAATATCATCTTTGACTACATATGATTTTAAGATAGAGGACATATTATCCATAAAACCACATCCTGAGCAACTCAACCTAGAAGGAGTTAGCTGAAGTGAGGGAATAGATTAAGTTTATGATGGACAATAACATTATCGAAGTAAATCTCAGGAGCTGGAACTGATAGACTGAGATGGTGTCAAAACTGTTGCTGTATTGATAGTCACAAAGTCAACATATTAGCACAGTTAGATTCATGTCGAATTCCATACTTGGAAGATTGCATTGAGAGGATTAATTAGTATGATTTGTTCCAAAACAAAGACTTATTAAGAGGTTATTGGCAAGTACCATTAACTGATACAGCCAAATGAACGTCAACTTTTGTAACACCTGATGGAGTTTAATAATGGAAAGTCATGATGAAAAATGCAACAGCAACCTTTCAGCAGTTAATGTACAACATAATTATGGGACTATATAACTGGGTTGACTGCGTAGATAATACATTTATGTTCAGTCAAACCTGGAAAGAACAGTTACACCACTTGGTTTAACTGAAGCCAAGATCATGGAAGCCAATGGATGTGCCGACAGTTTAGTGGTTAGCACTGCTGTCCCACAGTGCCAGGGACCTGGTTTCAATTCAAGCTATGGGTGACTTGTCTGTGTGGAGTTTGCACATTCTCCCATGTCTGCGTGGGTTTCCATCAGGTGCTCTGGTTTCCTCCCACACTCCAAAGATGTGCAGGTTCGGTGGATTGGCCATGGGAAATGCAGGGTTATAGGGATTGTGTAGATATAAATGGAATGTTCTTCTGAGGGTTGGTGTGGATCTGATGGGTCCACTGTAGAGATTAAAAGAAAATTTGGTCCTAAGTTAGGATAAAATTGAGCTTGCCAAAACAAAATTGTGCAAACAGTGGAACAAAGCACCCACAGAAGCAAAAAATAAGGCTAGAGTGGATTTTTCCCATGCCCAAAACTAAACCTGAAATATATTTATATAACTGGATTTTATCTGAATTTTGGGTTGAGTTTCAGCACCAAAATGGTGCATGAACCTATTAGAGAACTGACAGAAACTTTCAATGACAAAAGAATGTCAGAGTGCGTTGAACAGTTTGAACTCTGTACTGACAGCCACATCAGTTTTAACAGTATTAGCTGTACCATCACACAAGCCATTGACTCCATCTACACTTCTCAATGCCTCGGGAAGGCAGCCAATATAATCAAAGACCCCTTCAACTCCAGTTATAATCTCTTCCAAACTCTTCTGTCAGGCAGAAAATGTAAATGTTTAAACACGCGCACCATCAGATTAAAGATCAGCTTTTTCCCTGCTGCTATTAGACTTCTGAATGGACTTCTCAAATTTTAAAATTAATGTTGATCTCACTCTTTGTACACCATCTCCGCAGCTGTAACATTGTTTCTCAGTCTGTTCTGTTACCCTGATGCATTTGTATGGCATAATCCACCTATACTGCATTCAAAACAAAACTTTTCACTGTCGCTGGGCACATGCGACAATAACAAATCAAATTATTGAGTCATTAGAAACCATTTAAACTGGTTGATAATACCAATAGCATTAACATTGGTGCAATGCAATTACAGAAAGATGAGAAGGGGCCAAAAAGTCTGTCACTTAAAAATTGAATGCTTACCAACAGAGTATTCAACAGAGAGCAAAGAGATGCTAAGTCTTGGATTGACTTTATAAAAGCTTACAATTTACAACTCAACATATGAGATTGTTAATTATTCATTATAAATTTGCATTATACAATTATAACTTTGCTGTGTTTTTCAAAAGATTCCATAACAAAAACCTAAGGCCGTTTAGTTGGAGTTTAACACTGCAACCATACCATTCAAGATTCACTCATTTTACTTGCAAAATCAAACTTACAGTGAGTGCCTTGTTAAAAACAGCTATAGAAGAAAATTAATACCATGATCAAAATAGGCTGGTGTAGAAAGTGGCTGCTATGACACTCCTTGGGCATTTGATATGAATATATTATTAACATAAAAGTAACAAAACATACGAAAAAGACATTTTAATGGAAATGTTCTTTGCATTATAATCTTGGAAAAATGCATGAAAAGAGTTATAATATATCATTATAATTGAGGATTTTGAATATTTAAAGTAGAGGCAACTACATTTTGCTTTCTATCCTGTGTTTTTTTTAAGAGGGCAAGATGTCATTTTGAAAGCTTGTCTAAGTGCATCATTTCCAAGAAAACATTTGTCAGATGCCTGTGGAGTTAACTGATGAAATGTTGACACTGCTGAGTTTGTGACAGAGACAAAAAGGTGAGAGGGGAAAGATTCAGAAGGGACCAATGGGGCAACCTTTCCTTACAGAGGGTAGTGTGTATATGGAATGAACTGCCAAAGAGAGTGGTGGAAGCTGGTATTATTACATTTAAAAGGTAGACAGATGGGTACATGAATAGGAAGGGTTCAAAGGGATATAGGTCAAATGCTGGCAAATGGGACTAGATTAATTTCAGGATATCTGATTGGCATGTATGGGTTCGACTGAAGGGTCTGTTTCTGTGCTGTACGTCTCTATGATTCTATGAAAGTACCAGAAGGGAAATTAGAAGACATTCCTTTGGATAGTGAGTTGCTTTGATTTGGATTCCAATGCCTGAAAGGGTGGTGGAAGCAGATTGATTTGCAATGAGCAACGAGGAATTGAAAAGAAAAAAAAATTGAGATTTTTCGAGGCAATAATCAAAAAGATTGCTGAGGATAGAGCGATAGATGATAACAACATGACCTTGAGTAAAACCTTTCACAAACTTCCACACAATATACTAATTAAAAAGTTAGGTCATATGGGATTCAGGAGGTCCTTCCAATTGGGTACAAAATTGACTTAAAGTAGGAGACAGATGGTGATGGTGGATGGCGGGGTTATTTTTCAGACTGGAGGCCTATGGTCAGTGGTATTCCGTGGGGATTAGTGCTGGGTCCACTGTTGGTTATCATTTATGTGAATGATTTGGAGGAGAATATAGGAGGCATGTTTGCAGAAGACACCAAAATTGGACAGTGAAGAAAATTTATCTAAGATTACAAAGTGATCTTGATCAATTGGGTCAATGGGCTGAGGAGCGGCAGATGGAGTTTAATTTGGATAAATGTGAGGTATTGCATTTTGGTAAAACAAAGTAGGGCAGGACTTATACAATTAATAGTTGGACCTTGGGTAGTGTTGCAGAACAAAGGGATCTAAGGGTTCAGGTAGATAATTCGTTGAGGCTCGCATCACATGTAGACAGAGTGGTTAAGAAGACATTTGGCACACTTGCCTTTTTTGCTCATATAGTTGAGTTTAGGAGTTGAGATGTCATGTTGAGATTGTATAGGATGCTGGTAACGCCTCTTCAGGAGTACTGTGTACAGTTCTGGTCACTCTGTTACAGGAAGGATATCATTAAATTGGAGAGCGTTCAGAAAATATTTACCAGGACTTTGCTGGGAATGGAGGGTTTGAACCCAGGTCCCCAAGGACATGACCACTAGCGAAACTACCACTAGGCCATTACTTCCCCTAAAGGCCTCAGTCAGTTCTGTGAGATACCTTGAAGGAAACTGGGACAAAGGGATGAAGCCAAGAGAGGGAGTCCTGATTAACGTTAAGGATCAATCTCACTCCCTTCACTGTAAACCAGCAGAACTTCTACACCACAGCGATTCACGTGAGCAAAGTGGAATGAAAGTGCCTTGCCTGCAGATAATATAATAATGTTTATGGAAAAAATGTACTTAACCCAATCCCCCAATGCTCCCAAATACCATGAAGCATTATTTATTACTTTCCTTGAAAAATTAATTGGAGAAAATCAGAATTTTTCCATTGAATAAATTATGCAGACAGCAGTTAGCTGCAAATCTCCTCGTGCACTGAGCTGCAGGAAATATTAAATATTTAGATGTTGGAACTTGCACAGGAGCCGAATGGATAATGAGAATTAACACAAGTTCCCTGACTCAGATATCACTCAAGACAGTCTTCTATTGTTAAGGCCTGTGTCAGTTTTGTCTTTCAATGGCTAACGTTCTTATCTGGGGGGCTCAGGGCACAGTTGTGGGTTCAAGTTCCACATTTACCTAATCCAGGCTGACCCTTCGAGTGAAGCTTAATGTTCTCTTCTGAGGTGATTTTGGATGATGGGGGTAGTATATAAGCACGTCTCAGTAGTTGTGGGGAAGAAGGGACAATCATGCTAGGTGGAGAGATCACCCTACTCCTACCAAAATCAAGTCCAGGACATGAACCTGGACACCTTGTTCTGGTGCCAATGATTGAGTAACTGTCCAAGTCAGGGAGTTGGTTGGGGACAACCTGCCATTGGTCACTGATGTACTGTATCAAATCCCAATAGCACTGAAAGAGGCCATATGGTGCATCGGGTCTGCGTCAACCGTCCAACCCACCCTTATCCCCATACCCCTTCTCATTTAGCATGGTTAAAGCAGCTAACCTACACATCCTTGAGTACAATGGGCAATTTAGTATGGCCAATCCCATGCTTGGAGGATGATGGGACTGGAGGAGGTCACAGAGATATGGAAGGGTGCGGCCAAGGAAGGGTTTGGTAATTTACCATGGTCAATCCACCGAGCCTGCACAGCTTTGGACTGTGGGAGGGAACCCTCGCAGACATGGGGAATGTGCAAACTCCACACAGGCATTCACCCAAGGCTGGGATTGAACCCAGGCCTCTGGTGCTGTGAGGCAACAGTGCTAACCGCTAAGCCATCGTGCTGCCCAAATGAAGTTGCTTCATTTAATATGGTGTGCATTGTTGAAAGGAGGGTGACTTTGGGACTCCCACCACTGAGGTCTCACTGGCTGGTGATACCTCATCCTGTCCCAGAATTCTCTCTGATTAAATGCTACCCTATAGGTGTTAGTCTGACCATTGATGCCCACATCTGATGAGAGAGAAAGGGATTTAAAAAAGAGCATTTCAATGCAAGATTTCACTCTGAGCCACATAAGGTGACATTAGCCATTGAAAAATGTCTTACAGGTGGAAACAAAGATGTGAGGGAGAGAATTCCAGAGCGTAAGGTCGAGACAGTTAAAGTCAAGGCCGGTGTAGCTGAGCGATCAAAATCAGGGATACTGACTAAAGCACAATTAGGGGAATGTGGAGGGTTGTGGTGCTGGAAGAGGTCACAGAGATAGGGAAGGGTGAGGCCATGGAGGGGTTTGGTGAAGAAAAAGAGAAGATTGAGAATTTTAAAACTAAGTCAATGCTTTCCTGGGAGCCAGAGCAAAGATGATTGGAGAACAGGACATGTTGTCAGTTAGGGCAAACGTGCCAGAGGTTTGGATGATGGGATGTGGGCATCAATGGTCAGGCCAATACTTGTTGGCTTGTTATCCCATTTCAGAGGGCAGCTAAGTGCCAACCAGATTGTTGCTAGACTGGGCAAGGTTGGCAGATGTCTTTCCTTGAGAGGCATTAGTGAACCAGCTGGTATGAAAATCGATGGTCATTTCACTTCCAGAATTATTAATTGAATTTTAAGACCCACCAGCTGTCACAGTGGATTCATGCGATGTTTAATTATGCGAAAGGTGTTGAATAAATGCGAGCTGTTGCTCACATTATTGTCTTTTGAAAATACAGTTATCTTCCGATGCTGAAACATTCAAATCCATACCTCACTTCCTTTGTCACGACCCAAGCTTCCACCCATTAGCCCAGAAGAATTTCAAAGGAGCCAAATTTGTCCACCCCTGCCAATGGAAAGCCACATGATTCGGAAGAGGATTAACTTTGCAAAGCTGTTAAATGTGGCTCAGTGGTTAGTACTGTTGCCTCACAGCGCCAGGGACCCAAATTCGATTCCAGCCTTGGGTGTCTGTCTGTGTGAAACTTGCATATTCTCCCCATGTCTGCGTGCGTTCCCTCCCACATTCCAGAGATACGCCTGTAACATCCAGGGAAGTGTGGGTTAGGTGGATTCGCCATGAGGAATACAATGGGAGGGTGAGGAGGTGGGATGCTCTTTGGAGGGTCTGGGTGGATGCGATGGACCAAGTGGCCTCCTTAGGCACTGTAGGGATTCTCTGTTACTTGTCTGAATAAGTAGAAAGCAAGATTGGGCAGGACGGTGAGCCACCATTGTGATCAACCCTTTCATTGTGATCAATCATCGAAGAAGGATCATGCCAGACTGGAAATATTAACTCTGCTTCTCTCTCCATGCTACAAAATGTATTGAGATCCTCCAGCATGCTCTGTGTTTATTACAATCAATCTTCCTTCTGTCTTTGGCCTCGTTAGTATCAGAGGTCAGCCTTGTGTTTGCCACCATCCAATGAAACAGTCATGCCCCACTGAAACCGTCGTCATGATAATGAAAACTGATGAAATAGAAATGATTTCAAGTGACTCGCTCCTTTGGCCGGCTGTTCCACTGTGGGCAATACTCATTGATAGCACTGTCCTGGCAATAAATGGTCATTGTAGTTTGTACGGATGGGATATTATGCTTTGTTGGAGGACACCTGTCATTTATCTGACATGTCTTTGTTCATTCACAAGAGGGCTAGAATTACCCAGGGAGCAATTAAGCATCAATCACATTGCTGTGGGTCTGGAGTCACTTGTAGGCCAGACCAGGTAAGAATGGCAGTTTACTTCCTGACAGGATATTACTGAACCAGATGGCTTTTTTCTCCAATGAACTTGAAAGGGTTCAGAAAAGATTCACAAGGATGTTGCCAGGGTTCAAGGGTTTAAGTTATCGCGAGAGGCAGAAGAGACTGGGGCTATTTCCTCTGGAGCGTCGGAGGCTGAGGGATGACCTTATAGAGGTTTATAAAAACATGAGAGGCATGGATTGGGTAGATAGACAAGGTCTTTCCCCTGGGATGGGGGAGTCCAGAACTAGAGGGCATAGATTGAGGGTAAGAGGGGGAAAAATATAGAAGGAACCTAAGGACTTTTTCACACAGAGGGTGGTGCATGTATGGAATGAGTTGCCAGAGGAAGTGGTGGAGGCTGGTACAATTACAACATTTAAAAGGCATCTGGATGGGTATTTGAAAAAAAAGGGTTTAGAAGGATATGGGCCAAGTGCTTGTAAAGGGGATTAGATTAATTTAGGATATCTGGTCAGCATGGACGATTTGGACTGAAGGATCTGTTTCTGTGCTGTATATCTCGATGACTCTATGACTCATCATTAGAGTTTTAACTCTGATTTTTATTGAATTCAAATTCCACCATCTGCCACATTAGGATTCGAACTCGGATATCCAGAACATTAGCAGTCCCCTGGTTGTGATTGGTTAAAATCACCCCTATTTGGTGGGGTGTGAAATTAGCATTCCACCTGATCCCATGATTAGTAAACTTAAAATTACCTCCACGGTGATGAGCTGTGAATATGGTCAACTCCACAACTGGAGCACAATTGATACTGATCTCAAAGATTCTGTAGTTTTTCTGGGAGTCGTTTTGCACCTCTCTGTTTATGGAAAGCCCTAAAGCAACATCAAAACCCTTGAGCAAAGGTCGACTTTTCAAGCTCACCAGTCCCTTATTTGGGCCTGATATTTCCACGTTAATGGAAGATTATTTGTTTCATGCGTTTTCCTTGCCTAATACTTTGCTATTTCTGAAGCGGCAAGATGATAAACACCAGTAGGGGTCAGTTGGGCTGAATGGACTGAATCTTTGCTGTGAATGTCGTGCAACTTGACACGATGTGAGATACTTTCATACCACCACACTCAAGTCGGTCATGCGTCTCTATGAACTACCTAAAGTGCACAAACCAGACATCCCACTCAGACCCCATAGTATCACTATCAGGGACACCATCACACAAACTGGCTAAAGAACTACAGCAGAAACTGAAACACCTGATCAACGGATCCAGACACGCTATACAGTCAACACAGGAATTCTTGGACATCATCAGAAATATACACATATACGGCAGAGACAAACCATTACAAATGCCGGAGGAAAGATCACAGAAGCGCTTCACCGGAGGCTCCCAAGCACTGAGGATGTCACCTAGACAGGGGACGAAATGTCTGCAACACAAATTCCCAGCTCGGCGAACAGAACCACAACAACGAGCACCCGAGCTACTAATCTTCTCACAAACTTTGTCTCTCTCTCTCTCTCTCTCACATTCCAATATTTGCATCATATCCTCCAGCTCAGGGTATCACCACACTGGGTAAATGTCAGACGGTGACAGCCTATCTATAGCTTTCATGTGATGCCTAACACAGATGAATATGCTGCTGGCCTTCAGAGTGATTGCAGAGTAGAATGAGGCCATTCAGCCCATCAACTGATGCTGAGTGCAGTTCTCACATCATCACAGCACCACCTGCATCCCACCCCCACCCTAACTCTGCATATTGGGCCATTTTCAGAGCACAGTCTAATTCTCTTTTGGACCCCTCCACTATACTTTCAGCCATCGCATTTCAGACCCTAACCATATGAAAACGTCTTTACTCACATAGCTTTCGCTTTCAACTAATCCCAGCCTGTTCAAGATGTAGCGGAAACATTGAATTGTGTTGATTGGAAACTCCATGTCTAACCTCAAACAGAGTTCCTGTAGCTCAATGTGCCATACCTCTGGTCCAGGGGATCTGGGATTGACTCTCCATTGACATGGAGGTGCAAGTTCATCTTTGAATCTCGCAAATGAAGATTAGAGCAGATGCCAGTGGATAACCTGAGATGCTTGCAGAAGCCGGTAGACATGCCATCAGAAACCCTGCTGAGAGAACGTGTCTCAGCGGGAAACTTGGGAAATATCACGGAGAGAAAATACTTCACTTACATTGCAACAGCGCTCCTTCTGACAGTCCTTTCACAACCTTTCTCTTTGGAACAATGCAAGACCGAAATAATTTCAGCTGTCACAGGTGAAAAGATGGATTTAGGATCCTAGCTTTCAGACTTAACGATTTATCGTTGCTCCTTATGCAGGGCATGTGTGAATTTGATCCAGCGCTGTATTATTGAAAGGCAGGCTGAAGGCTAATCTTTGGCCAGCAGATCACATGATGACAAATTGTGCAGTGAATGTGACAGAATTCTTATCCTCTCCGATTTAAAAAAAAGTATGTCAGTTGGATTTAGACAATAAAGTGCACTCTGACAGTACGCACACCGAAACACCCATAAGCCTCTTTAACATTATAAGGACAGGGATATCATTAGAAAGGTCCTCAGTGTTATGGACTTAGCTCACTGTGTATCTTTCTCAATGTGGAGCCACTGTTTCAAGCCCACTATATAGATTAGACTGCATTCTGGGGACTGACACCTCTGTTACATTTGTATTGAGCTCCTGCATGCCTTATTTATCTCAGAGGCAGAGTTCCAAATTTAAACTCTTTGTACCAGTGCTTTAAACATCTGAGAACTTTACAGAGCTTCCAATATACATGTAAACATTTACAGTAAGCCTAGAGTCTTCCAGAATCTTATTTTAGATTAGATTCTATATTCTAACTAGATTCTATCGCTTCAATCAGATGCTTAAGCAGTTGAGCATTGTTGCAAAGATCAGTGACCAAGCCAACACCATCAAAGATGGAACAGTTGTCATGAACCACCATTGCTTCAGTGTTAGTCTTGAGGGACAACGTCAACTGTCCAAGGTGCAGTTGTTCAGTTGCAAAGCCTCCTCAGGCCTCTCAGCTGGTTGTGAACCTATCTGGGAGAGTATTCAAAGACAAGCAGCACCATCCCATTGACCCACTCCCCCACTGCATGTTATCTCCACCCTACTACCTCCAATGTTCACACACAGAGTTGCCCTGGCTAATATTTCCCACTGAACCACAACAACCAAGCATTTTATACACTATAGTTTACCAGGTGTTGAAATGCATATTGTAATGGCACCTCTCACTATAATCTGAAAGTACCAGCAGTGAAAAGTCATTGTACATTGGGGTGTACATGATAATCCAGTGTGTCAGCTGTTCCATTTTTCGTTGTGGCCAGGAATCAGAGTATCATTGTTTTGCATCTCTTTTGAAAATAAGTTGACCCTCCTTCCTTTTCAGCCATGAATACTGAGTTTTAATCTGTCAGCTTACAAATGAATATTTTGTTCACCAGTACCTGCATTAATAGGTGGAGGGATGGAGCAGGTGGGATGGACTGTCTTGTGAAGATATTTGGGAGTTTTAGACACAGCACTGCAGAGAGAATTTGGACAACAAAGATTACAACTCTAGTGATTGTAATGAGGTCTGCCAGGTGGACATTATAGAATACGAGTTCCCTTATTGAGGCTGTCAATCTGGAGCCCTGGCTGACAGATATAAACAGGAGTGTTCGGAGGGTCTGTTCACTCTGAGAGCTGACTCGGAGGGAGCTGGATCAGTATCAAGGACTCTGCACGTGTAAATAAAGAATGACTTGGTAACAGGATACCAGTCTCTGGAGTTATTTCAATGATCACAACCCACACCCATACCCAATGTTTCATTTGTGAACACTGGCACAAAAAAGGCCATCCCATTTTATGTTTGACCTCAAAATGATCCAAAGATATAAGTCATAGGAGACATAAGGAGGGAATGTGACTTGTCAGATCAGGTGTTGTAGTAGAAGGAGAAACCTTATTCCACTAACCTCTCAGGTTGTCTATTCTTCAGCAAGCCCAATCCTGGGTTGCAGCACCCGTCTGCTCCAAATCCTCAGTTTCTGACTGCTCAAAGCTCTTTCATTCCCAACACTAGACAGGGTAAACCCAGGGAGGATGTTCCCTGGTTGTCCAAAACTGGAGTCAGGATATGGAGGATATGGAGCACTCCATTTCAGACTGAGATGAGGAGAAATGTCTTTACCCAGAGACTGGTGAGCCTGTGGAATTCCTTGCCACGGAGAGGGACTGAGGCAAAAACATTAAATATCTTCAAGAAGGAGTTTGACATGGCTATATGAAAACAGACCCTTTGATCCAATCAATCCATGCTAACCATAATGCCAAACTAAACTCGTCCTACCTGCTTGAATTGGACCATATCCCTCCAAACCTTTCCTAGTGATGTACTTATGTAAATATTATAACAGTACCTGCATCCACCACTTCCTCTGAAAGTTCATTCCACACATGAGCCACTCTCTTGTGTAAACAAAACACTACCTCTCATGTCTTTTTTGAATTCTTCTCCTCTCACCTTAAATATATGTCACCAGTCTTGAAAACTGCCACCCTAGTTCTCGGGGCTAAAGGGATGGAAGAGTATGGGGAGAAAGCGGGAGCAGGATACTGAGTTGGATGATCAGCCATGATCACCTTGAATGGTAAGGCGGGCTCGATGGGCTGAATAGCCTCCTCCTACTCCTGCCTCGATCTTCTCCAAAGGCTGCTGTCCACTGGCCTGGTGCTGAATTCAACCCATTGTCTCAGAGCAGCCTTAGAGATGTCTGGATGAGGTCCAAGCTCTGCAAGTGGACACCAGTGAGGCTGTCCATGAGTTAATCACATCGCTACTCAATGCTTTATTGGCACGTTCTGCCAGGTCTCCACCTCTCAGCTGGGGAAACCTGAGGAGGTGTTGTTACTGTTCACACTGAACAGATCAGTTTGCCTGCTGATGAAGATGTCACCCTGACATCCCTCCAGCCACATTAGGACCAGATTGTGTTAAGAGATTGAGGGTACGTAATGCCACAGGCCATTCTCACCTGTCCAGGACAGAATTGGACACTTTGACAGGTTTCCATGAGATGTAGTGAAGCCTTAGAGAATTTGTGACTTTTGACCAGCTGCATTGTTTTGCAATAAGTTACTCAGCAAAGTTACATAGTCAGGAACTTCCTGACTTGAACTCTTGATCTCAGTGTGGACTCGAACTCCAGGCCTTGAGGTGAATCCCAGTGGGGTCTGGGTTGAAAGGACTGTTATTCTGAACTCTTATTCCTCTATTTTACGAGTTTATTGTTGGAATTTTTATTTCTTTATTTTTCTCTTTTGTTTTCACTAAGAATTTTTAATGAAGAAGCTGTACCCAAGATGGCACTGTAAGTGGTGACTTGTAAACTTTTTGCTGCACTGACGTGGATACATGTTACAATAAACCTAATTCTGATTCATTGCAATGGGCCTGGAGTCATGTCTAGACCAGACCGGGTCAGGACAACAGATTTCCTTCCCTAAAGGACATGAGTGAATCGTGACAAAAACGGAAATTGCTGGAAACGCTCAGCAGGTCTGGCAACATGTGTGGAGAGAAATTAGAGGTAATGTTTTTATTCCAGTGACCATTCCTCAGAACTGAATGAATGGTGCATTTGTTTGACAATTTATGGCAGTTTCATTATTGAGAGTGCTTTTTGCTTAAATTCCAGATTGGATTGATTGAATTAAAATTCACAAGATGCTGTGGTGGGATTTGAATTTATTTTCCCAGGGCATGGCATTATTAATCCAATGTGGGACTGTTACCTTCCCTGACTTTATCCCACCCACGCCAATCTCTGGAAGTAGCAGCAACTAACAAGAACTCCCAAGACATGGAGCTGGAATGTTGATAAATGGAATCTCTCTTTATGTACACAACTGGATAGAGGCTGGATTGGTAAAATTCAACCAAGGGTTAGGTTTTAAGAAGCATCTGAAAGGAGGAAAGAGAGGTAGAGAGATATGTACATATTTTGTGAGAGAGTGGAAGAGTATTGTTGAGACAGAGCATCAGTCATATTGAGAGGGAAATCAGCGTCTATGGGCTAAATGGCCTATTCTGGCTGCTATTTTCTAGGCTTCTGCATTCTTTCAGCTTCCAAATGAAAGCAAGCTCAGCTAAGGTTGAGTGGTTTGGATCAGGGATGTGCAAGAGGACAGAATTGGAGGAGTGTAGAGACATCAGAGGGTTGTAGATCTGGAGAATTTAGGATTGAAGTTAGAATTAGAATTAGCTTCATACACTGAGGTCAAGAATTCA
>NC_057717.1:91839852-91858852 GCF_004010195.1 Chiloscyllium plagiosum | reverse complement strand
GGGCTATTGTAGATTATGGATGGAAGCGTACGCCCAGAAAACGAAGGGGTTATATTACAAGTTGACAGAATCTGAACATGAAAAACGACAATGGACAGAAGAGGAGAAGGAGGGATGACAGGAGTTAAAACGAAGCTTGATACAAGCTCCCGTGTTAGCCCTCCCTTCCCTTGAGAAACCCTTCCACCTTTCTGTGACAGTAAATAATGGAGCAGCAGTAGGCGTGCTAACCCAGGAAACAGGAGGAAAGAAACAACCCATAGCCTTCCTGCCCAAAATTTTAGACCCTGTCTCGAGAGGTTGGCCTGAGTGCATACAGGCAGTGGCGGCCACTGCCATTCTAGTAGAGGAGAGCCGCAAACTAACCTTTGGAGGAGCGCTAGTTGGTAGCACTCCCCATCAAGTCAGAACAGTGTTAAATCAAAGGGCAGGAAGATGGTTGACGGACTCAAGAATTCCAAAATATGAAGCTATCCTTATGGAGAGAGACGACCTGGTGTTAACAACAGACGCTTGTTTGAACCCAGCCACCTTCATGTGGAAGGGAGAACCCCTAGACACGCGAGAAATAGAACATGACTGTTTAGATATTATCGAGTATCAGACCAGAATGAGAGCAGACTTAAAGGATATTCCCCTACATGAAGGAGGTAGGCTGTTTATAGACGGGTCGTCAAGAGTAGTACAAGGAAGAAGACATAATGGATATGCAGTAGTAGACGGTAGTGAAAACCACACAGTTGAGGCTGACCGGTTACCTAACACGTGGTCAGCCCAAACTTGCGAATTATATGCCTTAAACCTGGCCTTAAAGCGATTAGAAAATTGGGCTGGGACAATTTACACTGACTCTAAGTATGCCTATGGGGTGGTCCATACCTTTGGTAAAATATGGCAAGAGCGTGGGCTAATCGACAGCCGAGGAAAGGAATTAGTACACGAAGAATTAATAGGACAAGTATTAGAAAGTTTGAAATTACCGAGGGAAATAGCAATTGTTCATGTACCTGGGCACCAAAAGGGGAACACTCTAGAAGCAAGAGGAAATAGACTAGTAGACGAAGCAGCCAAAGAGGCGGGTATGAACCTTACAGTGACAAAGATACAAGTCCTTACACCCCTAATAAACTCTTCTTCAGCGAACCCTGTGCACATGGAAGAAGAGGAGAAAGAATTTCAAGAAATAGGAGCCACTAAGACGAGTGAGGGAAGATGGATCCTCCCGGATGGGTGAGAAATGCTGAATAAACCAGTAATGAGGAGCACCCTGAATACCCTGCACCAAGGCAGTCACTGGGGCTCCCAAGCTACGTGTGACATAGTGTTCAGAAAGTATGGATGTAAGGGAGTCTGCACATTAGCCAAACAGGTATGTGTGGAATGTCCAACTTGTCAAAAGATTACTAAGAAAGTGACAAGAAGGAGAGCAATTGGTGGAAGAAATCCCGGGGTGAGACCTTTTCAAAGCATACAGGTAGATTACTCAGAATTCCCTCCTGTTGGGAAGCAGAAGAACTTATTGGTCATAGTAGACCACTTGACTGGATGGGTGGAAGCCTTCCCGATGTCCTCAGCCACCTACAAAGGAGCGGTAAAAGTCCTCCTTGAACATATAACCCCATGATACGGAGTAGTAGAAAACATAGATTCCTACCAAGGTACTCATTTCACATCCAAACTATTACAGAATGTAATGGCAGCATTGGCGATTTCATAGGAATCTCACACTCCTTTGCACCGTCCTTCTTCAGGACGGGTGGAACGAATGAACCAAACTTTAAAAAAAGTTGTCTAAACTAATTTTAGAGACTCGATTACCATGGACAAAGTGTCTGTCTGCCAATAGCATTGCTACGTATTCGGACTATGCCCAGGCGTGACAAAGCTCTCTCGCCTTACGAAATGATGCTTGGACTGCCCTTCCTGGGAGGGAGAGGGGAAGTACCTACGGTCGAATTTACTGATAAGTTTCTGAAAAATTATATTGTGGCTCTTGGCTCTTCGTTGTCTTTTCTTAGGAATACGTGTCGACTGGCGCAGACACCACCTTTAGAGTTCGCGGCACACCAGATAAAACCGGGGAGATTGGGTTCTGATAAAGACCTGGAAAGATACTAAACTACACCCAAACTGGGAAGGACCGTTCCTCACTCTCCTGACTACCGAAACGGCAGGACGGACTGCAGGAAAAGGGTGGAGCCATCACACTCGCGTTAAGGGTCCGGTAGGCGCTCCTTCTTCCTCGGCAGAGTTCCAAGTTAATCCTACAAAGGACCCTCTGCCAATTAAGCTGAGCAGAAAGACTGAACTGAAATAAGAGACTTTAAAATTACTGCCATCGATTTAAAGAAAATCGCTGTTATTGATTGTAAGTGCTGCGTGGACTCACTTTTCCCAGACACAGGAGCAAGGGGCGGGGGAGTGCAGAGATAATATTATAAAATAGGTACCATGAATAGAGTTACAAGCTTCATCCTCTTAGTGTTCCGGCTTTACGAAATAAGCTGGGCATGCTCAAAACTATTAAAAGTCTCTGAATCTAAACACCCGCAAGTAATAAAGAGTGATATTTGCAGCCTAGTAGACGGCGGAGATGTCAAAGATCAGAGAGAATATAGTCCCTTTGCAATCAGTCTCCAGACGCAGATGCAGAAAGAATTTAGTGTACTAGGATCGCCATCCGGCATCACTATTCATCGAAATAGAAACTGGATATGGGGATGCAAATACCTGGGTTGAGTGGGTTAAATATACGGTAAAAAGCCTAAATAAAAGCAATTGCTATGCATATGCCTCAGGTAGACGGGTGGCTCGGGTGGTTCCCTTTCCGCTCGGGTGGAAGTGAGACAGGGCTGATATACTATGCATGATAGCCCTATACCAGGATGAGACGGCGTGGGGAAACCCTGGTTGCCGGTCATTGTTATCGATGTTTCCTTCCCTAAAGAGGAGAGAGTTAAAAACTCCCCATACATTTGCGAATGTGGTTGGGAACCATACCTCCTGTGTACAGAGGAATGGAACAGACCAGTCCCGATTTCTAGGAGACTTAAAGCTATGCTCGGAAGTTGAATCAGTTTCCGAGACGGAGTGGGGAGGGAACTATTCAGCCTTAAAGATACCCCGAGCAGATTTGTGGTGGTACTGTGGCGGAAAGATTTTAAGACCCACTATGCCCTCTAACTGGCGAGGGCACTTGTGCAATTGTACAATTGGCAATTCCATTTACCTTGGCATTTGAGAAAGAGGAGATGGTAGTAAAGAAGGATGAGCGAAGAGATCGATATTAGGTACTTCCTTTGACGACAGGATCTATCTTGACTCCATAGGGATTCCCAGAGGGGTGCCTGACGAGTTTAAGGCCCGCAACCAGATTGCGGCAGGTTTTGAATCATCCCTATTTTGGTGGGTAACGATTAACAAAAATGTAGATTGGATAAACTACATTTTTTATAACCAACACAGATTTATTAACTACACTAGAGATGCAGTCAAGGGAATTGCTGAGCAGCTTGATGTCACTAACAGGATGGCGAGAATCATGGTTTGGGAAGTGGGAAGGGGTGGTAGTCTCTATTCTCACATCCTTGATAATAGTGACCAGGGTACTAGCAGCAGTTGGTTGTTGTATTATACCTTGTGTACGAGGATTAACCCAACGATTAATTGAAACAGCCTTAGCAAAACAAATGACCCTGAAGGGTAATCAAGCTGAGGGACTCCATCTCCTGAACAACAAGGGAATGGGCCCCCTTAAGGAACTGGACATAATAAATGAGAGTGCAGAGAACGAACAGCGAAGTGAGAGCCAAGGGTTACTTCATGAATTCGAGAAACAAATAAGATTGTAAACCTCATCACTTTAGGGTGTGAAAAGGGCAGATGGTCCTCATACTGGGAGTCGAACCCGGCCTGCCTGAGTGAAAACCAGGAATCCTAACGTATATTCAAGAAAATAGAAGGGGAGTTTAATTTAGATAAAGGGAAGTCACGGAGCGGGGAGAGGTGACCTCATGCAGCGCAAAGGTATAACTATGTACCATGTTCCAATGCTCATTGCTCATCTCCTTAATGCATCTGAAGCTCTTCCTTGCAAGATATAAGATTGTGAACCTCATCGCCAAGAAAGCGTAAGAGGGCAGAAAATAAGAAAATGAATTAAAGCAGACTTAGTAAGTGCAGAAACTACAGATTATTTTAAAAAAGGGGAAATTGTGAGAAATAAGAAATGTAGTTTTCTGCAGGTGATATAGAAATGTAGTTGTAAGTGCTAGTGGAATGTAACTTCTGTAGATGGGGGAAGGGTGGAACATTATACAAACAGTCGTGGCATGTAGCATGTAGTACACTTAAGGCTAAAGACTTTAATGAATATAGAGAGTCTTTTAAAGAAGTACTTTTAAAGAAAATAGTTTGAAGCTCGGGAATAACTATGGAGTGTTGTAGCTGACCACAAAAGAAGAAGTAATGGTGTTTTCACAATAAAGCTTATAGTAACAGAACACGCGGTAATAACAAGTACAGGAATGCAGACATCCAAGGACAATCTGGTACTAAGATAAGGAAATTGAAAAACAAGTGAGGTAACCAACTTGTGATAGGACGAATGGGAAAAGAAAGGTGTGATTCAGCAACTCACAAACCAGACAAAGGAAGATTACACGCCCTGTTACACTCACACTTCTTCCGGACCATCGAAGTGTCCAAACTTGCAAGTTTGTAATAAATTGACCTTGTTTTCATGGCGTTGTCTCTGGCTGATTTATAAGTGAGTTCTGTTTCCCACAATTGGGGGCTTGTCTGGGATCCAAAGCTCCGACCGCGCGACACTCTTGGGACGACGGGGGAAGTGCACCTTGCTGATTTCGGCGATCTCCTACTCCCTTGTTTGCCATTTGCGGTTTGGGCGAGTACGATCCGGACTGGGAGATCCTGGAAACAAGGCGGGCAGACGCGGCAGGTTTGGTCGTGCAACTCTTGTGCGCACAAGACCCGGGTCTTAAAAAGTCTTAAGGTCTGGAAAGAAGTCGTATTCGGGCGACCGGGGTTTGCAGCGACCAGTAAGAGCTGTGGGGCTTTACAGTGACCAGTAAGAGCTGCGGGTATTGCCGCGCAGGTTAGGAGCCGGCAACATCCAGGTAACTCTGTGCACAGACCAAGGTAAGAAAAGTGACCTTTAAGTATTGCCTTGGTGGTCGGGATGACCTTAGGTGGTCGGGAATGTACGAGAAGTACAGGGAATTGGCGAGATCTAAAATAAAATATATGTCAATGGAAAACAGCCCGTGTCAGAAGGGCTCGTAGCTGAAGGGCTACTGAGTGTGCACTTCATAACTAACTTATGGCCAGACATCTAGAAAAATAGTCAAAAGCTAGAGGAGTCGTTGTGGGAAGCTCAAAGTGTGTGTGAGACAGGGTGTGTGTGTATGTGCGTGTGAGAGAGAGAGAGAGAAGAGCTGTACAGCTAGTAGAAAGTTTAACCCTTTGTGATCTGGTTTGAATGCACATTTATTTGTTGGTGATTGAATGTTAACAGTTGAAGTCTCAAAGAGCATATAATTGGTCAGATTAATCGGATGAGTAAGGTGTCTAGTCAGGACCCTGAAGGGGGTGTGGAAGAAGGTGACACCGGACCTTGTTAAGATTAATTGAATTTGCAACAATGGGAGGCACGGGGAGTTGCCTGTGTAACGGTCGATCTGTAAATAACGTTAAAGGGGAATATATTCCACCGGACAGTTCTTTGGGGAGAATGTTGGGTAATTGGGAACACAACTCCCGGACGTGGGAGAAAGATAAGGCTACAATGGTAAAATATTGTTGTTTCGTTTGGACTAGAGAAAGTATTAAGGCGCCTGGTATTTATTTTTGGCCCAAGTATGGGTCCAATGAGAATTGGCTGTGTCATGATCTTAATATATATGTCAATCGAAAAGAACCGTACAGTCAAAAAGAGTCCGATTATGCGGCTTGTTGGATAGGGAGCGCGGGAGTAAAATTATGACCCAAGAATATGGAGGAATCAAGGAAAGAAAAAAAAAGAGAATGAGAAAGGGGAGCCACAATGGGATCCCTTAACGTGTTTGCTGCCCCCACATACTACTCCCCGGAATGAGCCTACAGCTGCCGAAGTAGAACCGAGTCCAGACACAGAAAGGGGAACAGACTCTGAACTAAAAGATGCAGAACCTAGGGGGATCGGGTTCAAACCAGGAACCCTAGTGTATAGTCAAGAAAATAGAAGGGGAGTTTAATTTAGATAAAGGGAAGTCACGGAGCGGGGAGAGGTGACCTCATGCAGCGCAAAGGTATAACTATGTACCATGTTCCAATGCTCATTGCTCATCTCCTTAATGCATCTGAAGCTCTTCCTTGCAAGATATAAGATTGTGAACCTCATCGCCAAGAAAGCGTAAGAGGGCAGAAAATAAGAAAATGAATTAAAGCAGACTTAGTAAGTGCAGAAACTACAGATTTTTTTAAAAAAGGGGAAATTGTAAGAAATAAGAAATGTAGTTTTCTGCAGGTGATATAGAAATGTAGTTGTAAGTGCTAGTGGAATGTAACTTCTGTAGATGGGGGAAGGGTGGAACATTATACAAACAGTCGTGGCATGTAGCATGTAGTACACTTAAGGCTAAAGACTTTAATGAATATAGAGAGTCTTTTAAAGAAGTACTTTTAAAGAAAATAGTTTGAAGCTCGGGAATAACTATGGAGTGTTGTAGCTGACCACAAAAGAAGAAGTAATGGTGTTTTCACAATAAAGCTTATAGTAACAGAACAAGCGGTAATAACAAGTACAGGAATGCAGACATCCAAGGACAATCTGGTACTAAGATAAGGAAATTGGAAAACAAGTGAGGTAACCAACTTGTGATAGGACGAATGGGAAAAGAGAGGTGTGAAACAGCAACTCACAAACCAGACAAAGGAAGATTACACGCCCTGTTACACTCACTTCTTCCGGACCATCGAAGTGTCCAAACTTACAAGTTTGTAATAAATTGACCTTGTTTTCATGGCTTTGTCTCCGGCTGATTTATAAGTGAGTTCTGTTTCTCACAAGCTAAAACAATCAGGCATTATACAAGGATCGGGGATCAGCCAATCATAATGTAACACTGTAATGGAGAACAGATAAAAATGGTGGGTTCACATCTCATTCCCAGAGACCCGAGCATTTTATCATGCAGTGTGTATTTTCAAAGTTTGTACTTGCATTTTTTTTTTAGGCAACTTTTCAATAGGTCTAACCATATTAAAAACAGAAATTGAAAAGGGAAACAGAAAGGAAGGTGACCTTCTGAAATGAAATCGGAGACGATGATTAAATGGCAAAGTTTCCAGGGAGACCAAGCCTGGTCGAAAGTTAGAAAAGACATAAAAGGTCAATACAAACTCAGTAAAGTGGCAGTTGGTGAATCCAGTGGTGCAGGAGGCATGCTAGAGAAAACAGAAGCCAGGTCTAATTGCTACAGTTATTCCAGCAACATGAAGGGAACATTGGTGAATCTTCTAATATTGAGAAGGTTCTGTGGATATGTGCCATTTTGGGTAAAGGGGAAAGGTTACTTGTGTGCTGGTGTTAGCTACAGCCCTAGAAGGAGAGGAGCTGAAAGTCTTTAGAATGAAGATAGAATGTTGAAAGACTTTAGAACTCAATCTGATGTCGTAAATACTGAATCAACTTGCAATATCTGTCTTTGGTCATATCTGTCATTAAATGTGAAAATTACAGTTTATAATTGAGCACAATTTGCCTGTTAGTTCATTTTTACCTTTTCCATGTTGATCCTTGTTTGTCTTATATCTGCAGTTAGTGTGGACAAAATGTTTAGCGCTTGCCATCTTTGACTCTTTTACAGTAAAACATTCTGCTGCTCCACGAAACCTTGGAGCTTCATTTGTTTGGTAAATAACTAGCATTTCCAATTTTTTCTACCCTAACAAGATGATGCTGGTCTCTACCCATTTGATAACAACATAACCCAGGCTGATATTTCAATGCAGCGATGAAAGAGGACCGCACTGATAATGGAGCTGTCTGTCACGTGAGCTCTTAAACTCATAATCATTCATGATTCCCATTTAGTCACATCGGAGTCAACTGTCTGCTGCAGCACCCAACACAGATAGGGAAAAGTGGGTATGAGTGGAGAGAGTCTGTGGTGCTATAGTGTATCAGTATTGTACAAAACACAGACAATAATAACTTAGAGTCATAGAATTGTACAGCACGTAAACAGACCCTTCAGTTCAACTCACTCGTGCCAACCAGATATCCTAAATAAATTTAGCTCTATTTGTCAGAATTAGGCCCATAGTCCTCTAAACCCTTCCTATTCATGTACCCATCCAGATGTATTTTAAATGTTGTAATTGTACCAGCCTCCATCATTTCCTCTGGCAGCTCATTCCATACACGCATCACCCTCTTGTGGGAAAAAGTTGCCCCTGAGGTCCCTCTCACCTTAAACCTATACCCTCTAGTTTTGGAGACCCCTCCCCTGGGAAAAAGACCTTGGCTCTTCATCCTATCCATGCCCCTCACGATTTTATAAACCTTTATAAGGTCACATCTCAGCCTTCGATGCTCCAGGGAAAATAGCCCCTGTCTAATCAGCCTCTCCCTGTAGCTCAAACTTTCCAACCCCGGCAACATTGTTATAAATCTTTCCTGAACCCTTTCAAGTTTCACAACATCATTCCTATAGGAGTGGGACCATAACTGAATGCAGTATTGCAAAAGTGCCCTAGCCAATGCCCTGTACAGCTATAAGTGATATCCCAACTCCTGTATTCAATTCACTGAATAATGAAAGCCAGTGTAGCAAATACCTTCTTCACTCCTCTGTGTACCTGTGATGCTGCGTTCAAGGAACTACAAACCTGCAACTCAAAAAAGGTGACAAGGTGTCAAAGTTTTTTTGTCCTGCACTTATCAGGACAGAATCGCAAGAATGCCAAACGTTAGAGGGGAGGGACAATTTATCCAGCATGACAAAAGGGAGAGCTAAATCGCTGCCCCTTTGAAATGTGGCATTCTTGCATCTGTCCTGATGAGCGTAAGATGAAAAGTTTTGATTGAATGTGTCTTCCCTGAGAGATTCGACAATCGGCAATTTTTATTCAGCCAGCCAATGCGCAGGTCAAAACGGAGCAAGTTGCTGCATGTACATTCCCATTCGTTGTACCAACAGAAAACGGCTTTGTCTAATTCTTCCATCAGAAATGCCAAAATGTCTGACACCACTGAAACACCTGCTCCGTCTCTCTATCCCCTGTTACTGCCAGGGCTCCTGAATATTTTCTGTTCTTTCTGTTAAAGTTCAGTTCATTTTTTTGTGTGTGTTTTGTATAAATTTCCTTGTTTGAATATCAATGAACAAAGAAAATACAAATACCAATAAGTAGCTGGGGGGTGTGGCGTTCAGAGGGAGAAGCGAATGTATAATGCAGATTCAAGCAGATTATTATGAATGCATAACCAGAGGACACAAATATAAAATTAGCAAGCCTGAAGCAGAACTGAGATTATAAGAGATTTTTTCTCACTTTACAGGCAAATAGTGTACAGACAGCCAAAGCTCATGAGTCCCATCTAGACAGCCAAGGGCAGCAGGTATGTGGGAGCGCTATCCCCTGCAAGTTCCCCTCCAAACCATCCTGACTTGGAAATATAGCACCGTTCCTTCAGTGGCCACTGGGTCAAAATCCTGGAATTCCCTCCCCCAACAGTCAACTTACAGCCACATGGGCTGCAGCAGTTCAAGAAAGCAGCTCACCAAAGGGCAACTCGGGACGGGCAATAAAATTCCACGATACATATATCCCAAAACAGAATGAAAAAGAAATCAAGTGATGCAGGTTGGAAAATCCTGCGTTCTTAAAGCACTCTACACGCTGCAGGATTTACAGGGTAATCGCTGTAGTAATGTAGTCTACACGATTGACAATTTGTACACAGAAAGCTCCCATGAACAGTAAATGAAATAATGGCCAGCTGACATGTTCTTTAAATGATATTTGATTGCAGGACAAATGTAGGTCATGAGTCAAGGGAGAGGTCCCACAACATTCGCTGAAATGGCTGCTTTCCATATTTAACAGATTTAACATGCCATGCCAGCCCGGTGAGGTCAACACTGAGGAACGACAGCTTCCGATTTTGAGTTTCAGCCTTGGGGGTGAGGACTTGAGTTGTCGGGATAAGGCAGGGCAGTGGCGTTGAGGATTCCCAAAGAGAAATATGGAAATGAATGTACACCAGAGCTCCATTTTGACGTATACAAGAGCAGTTGGACCAGTATGCATTTACATGTTTTATTGGTTTTTGCTTCTGTTTCCAGATCAGCCAAGATAGCATTGAATGGTGAAGCAGACTCAATGGGCTGAATGGCCTACTTTAGGGTCTTATGACCTTATGGTCTGACACCAGCACATTAAAAGTTGATTGAGGGAGGCTGTTGGCAGGTAAGGGGGTGTCTGAAAAGCGGGGGGCTTTTGAATGCGAGATAACAAGAGCTCAAGGATAGCATGTTCCTGTTCGTGTGAAGGACAAGACTGGCAGGAGGAGAGAACACTGGATGACTTGAGATATGGCACAGTGGCTCAGTGGTTAGCACTGCTGCCTCACAACACCAGGGACCCAGATTTGATTCCAGCCTCAGGCGACTGCCTGTGTGGAGTTTTCACATTTTCCCTGTGTCTGCGTGGATTCCCTTTGGGTGCTCTATGTTCTTCCCACTATCCAAAAGGTGTGCAGGTTAGGTCACTTGGCCATGCTAAGGTGACTACAGGGATGTGTAGGTTAGGTGCATTAGCCATGGGAAATGTAACGTTATAAGGTAGGGGGAATGGGTCTGGGTGGGATACTCTTTGGAGAGTTGGTGTGGACATTTGGGGCCAAATGGCCTGTTTCCACACCATAGGGATTCTATGATATGGTATATTGAGGTTCTGGTTTAAAAAAAGTCAGGTATAGACAACTGGGATCAAGTGCATTTCTTGAGGAGTATGGGGTTGGGGGGGGCGGGAAGGAGTGCATTTAAAAGGGAAATTAGGAGGACAGAAGGGGAGGATAAACGAGAATCCAAAGATGCTATGAATATATTGAAAACAAAAGAGTAACTTATGAGAGAATTGGGCCCCTTAAAGATCAACAAGGCCAGCTATGTGAGGTACCACAGGAGATGGATGAGATCCAAGATGAATACTTTGCATCAGTATTTATTATGGATAAAGTTAGGGAAATAAGTAGTGATGTCTTGAAAACAGTCCACAATAGAGAAAAGGAGTCCTGGAGGTTTTGAAACACAAAAAGGTAGATAAATCCTCTGGACCTGATCAAGTATATCCCAGGGCATTGTGGGAAGCTAGAGGGAAGATTGTGGGGTGCCAAGCACTGATATTTATATCATCAATAGCCACAGCTGTGGGCCAGAAGACTGGAGGGTGGTTAATGTTATGCCATTAGTTAAGAAAGGCTGCAAGGAAAAGCCAGAGATCTACAGACCAGTGAACCTGACATAATAGTGAGTAAGTTGTTGGAAGAGATTCTGAGGGACAGGATCTACATGCATTTGGAAAGACAAAGACTGATTAGGGATAGTCAGCATGGCTTTGTGCGTGGGAAATCACAGCTCACTAACTTGATTGAGGGAATCAATTTTGAAGAGGGAATCAAAATGATAGATGAAGCAGAAGATGTTGTCACCATGGAAACTGAAAGAACTGGAAATGCTGTAAATCAGAAACAAAAACAGAAGTGTTGGAAAAGCTCAGCAGGTCTGGCAACATCTGTGAAGAAAAATCAGAGTTAATGTTTCGGGTACAGTGGCCATTCCTCAGCAGGGGATTAAAAGTTCTGAGACGGGTCATGGAACCCGCTACGTTAATTTTGATTTCTTTTCACAGATGCTACCCGACTTGCTGAGCTTTTCCAGCAACTTCTGTCTTTGCATTGTCTACATGGAGTTTAGTAAGGCCGTCAACAAGGTTAGTAAGGTTAGATGTGATGGGATCCAGGGAGAGCCAGCCAATTGGATACAAAATTGGAGGGTGGTGGTGGACGGCTGCTTTTCAGACTGGATCAGCGGTGTGTCACAAGGATCGCTGCTGGGTCCACTTTTGTTTGTCATTTATGTAAATGATTTGGATGAGAATATAGCAAACATGGTTAGTAAGCTTGCAGGTGGCATAAAAATCGGAGGCATAGTGGACAGAAAAGAGGATTATCTAAGAGTGCTGGGCCAATGGGTCAAGGAATGGCGGATGGAGTTTCGTTTAGATAAATGTGAGGTGTTACATTTTGGTAAGACAGACAAGGACAGTTAATGGTTGGGTCCTGAGGAGTGTTGTCAAACAGAGACCAAGGCATCCTTGAAAGTATGGTCACAGGTACACAGGGTGGCACAGAAGACACTTGGCATACTTGCCTTCATTAGTCAGAGCATTGAGTTTGGACGTTATGCTACAGCTATATAAAACATTGTTAAGGATACATTTGGGACACTGTGTTCAATTCTGATTGCACTTCATTGGAAATGATGTTATTATACTGGAAGTGGTGCAAAAAGATTTACAAAGATATTACCAAGACTGGAAAGTTTGAGTTATAAGGAGAGGTTGGATAGGCTGGGATATTTTCTCTGGAGTGTGGCTGAGGGGGTGACCTTTTCGAGGTTCACGTAATCATGAGGGGCATGGATAGGGTGAACCACAAGGTCTTTTCCCTGGGGTGGAGGGAGTCCAAAACTAGAGGGCATAGGTCGAAGGTGAGAGGGGAAAGATTTCAAAGTGACATGAGAGGTAACTTTTTCACACGGAGGGTGGTACATATCTGGAAGGAGATGTCAGAGGAAGTGGTAGAAGCGAGTACAATTATAACATTTAAAAGACATTTGGACAGCTCCATGGATAGGAAAGATTTTGAGGGATATGGGCCAAGTGCAGGCAAATGGGACTAGCTCAGCTCAGGAAACCTGGTTGGCATGGATAAGTTGGGCTGTACAACTCTATGACATCAGACCAAAGTCAGAGCATGTATAAAGATTGATCTTTGCTTCCACAAAGGATATGCACTTTGGGAAGTTTTACTGTGTTAAAGGAATTTCTAAATTGTGCATGAATCAAATGTTTCTGAATTGTAATGCTTATTTTCTTCTGTATAACAAATTATTGCTTTCTTTGCAAAGCTACAGTTTATGGCTGACTTGACTTTCAAACAAAGAGGCCATTAGCTAAATATAAAACTAAATTGCTCGGAGATAAAAAGGCAGATTCCCCTATTAAGGAATTACAACACAAGCTGTCTTTGGTCCCATAATTGGGAATTAATATTTATGCTTATCCATGTGTCATGTTAACTGACTCAGATGCTTAATAATTGTCTTCATCAATACAGAATCCATAAGGACAAATGTCAACTTCATTGAAAGACTGAATCCATGATCCACAGCCCCATATTGGGATCCACACTTGGGCTGGAGAATGGAGACAGTAATGGGATGTGGGAGGTGGAGAGCAGGAGGTAAGAGACAACGGGTGATGGTATTATAGACCCATCTCACATCCACAGTCTCTTCCCAATACATTCCCCAGGATTGCTGGACAGAATTCAAAATAGGAGTCACATTGCACTCTGTTTCTCTCGGCACAGGTGATGCCAGACCTGTTGAGTTTCTCCAGCGACTTCTGTTTATATTTCAGGTTCTTGCGTTTTCAATGTTCAATATTTCAATGTTCAATAAGTCACATTATTCTTAAAGAGAAATTGAATGATCAGACTTTGCCCACAGCATTAAAACAGCTTGAGGAACAAAGTAAAATCGCACAGTGCCAGAGGATTTCAATAAAAGCAGAAATTACTGGAAAAAAACCAAACAGGAGTGGCAACATCTGTGGAGAGAGAAAGCAGAGTTAATGTTCTGAGTCCAGTGACTATCTCTCAGATCTGATTGTCACTAGAAAAAGGTGGTGTAAGACCTTAAAAATAGGAAGAAAAACCTACACCTCTATTCAACGGGATCATGGCTGATCCAACATTCCTCACGTCCACTGTCTTGCCCTTTCCCCGTAATCCTTGGTCCCCCGACTGATAAGAATCTATTGATCTCAGCCTTACATATACACAAGGACTCTGCCCCCACAGCTCTCTCTGTAGCAGGGAGTCCCAAAGACTCACAACTCTCTGAAAGAAGAAATTCCTCCTCATCTCCATCTGAAATCAGTGCCCCTGCATTTGGAAGCTGTGCCCTCTGCCCCCAGACTCTCCCATGAGGGGAAACATCCTCTCGGCATTGACCCTGTCAAGCCCCTTAAGAAACCTTTCTGTTTCAATGAGATCACCTCTCATTCTGCTGAATTCCGGTGAGTAGAGTAGGATTTATGCGGAAGGGGGTGTGGGGGGGGGGAAAGGAGTAAGCAGATCGGTGGAGACAGCAACAGGAAATTAAGACAAAGGCAGACGAAGTTTAATAGTGATCCAGGGAAGGGAAAATGTTATAAATGGGAACAATCAGTAGGTGAAAATGGGTTGGATTTTACTGCAGTCAAGATTAGAGTGGTGCTGGAAAAGCACAACAGGTCAGGAAGCATCCGAGGAGCAGGAAAATCGACGTTTCGGGCAAAAACCCTTCATCAGGAATGCAGGAATGGATTTTATTGCAAGTGGCCTGTGTCAATGCAGAGTCTGGCACGTGGGAGAGAGACAGACAGACAAAAGGGCAGTAATGGTGAGCCAGGGAAGGGAAAAAGCTGATAATGGAGGGGGAATGAGTGGGTGAAAATGGGGTGGACTTTACTGAAAGCAGTTTGTGTCATGACAGGGTCTGGGGTGTGCGGATGGGTAAAGGATATGGAAGGTGGTGTTCGGGCTGTAAAGTTACTGAACGCGATCCTGATTCCTGATGATCGCAGGGTCCCCAAGTGGAAAATGAGCTGGTGTTCTTCCAGCTTGCACTGAGCTTCACCGGAGCACTGCAGCAAGCCTGAGACAGAGATGTTGGCCAAGGATCAGGGTGGGGTGTTGAAGTGACAGGCAACTGGAAGTTCAGGTTATTTCTTGTGGACACATCACAGGTGTTCTTTGAAGCGGTCACCCGCTCTGTGTAGTGTCTCTGCAGTGTCGAGCAGACCTCATTGTTAGCAGCCGTAGGACTGTGTCTCAAAATGGAGAGATGCCAGGTGGTGAACATAACCCAAGGCCCGCAGAGCTGAGGTGAGGGGAGAGGTTGAGACGCCAGAACATTCACAGTAACCTCAGCCAACATGGGAATTGAATCAACATTGTTACAACATAGAACAGTATAGCACAGTACAGGCCCTTTGGCCCTCAATGTTGTGCCCGCCTTCTATCCTACTCTAAGATCAGACTAACCTACATACCCTTCACTGTAGTAACTTCCATGTACCACAAACTTTCACTTGACACCACGAATCTGATTTCCAAGCTAGATGAACCTCACCACATATAAGCATCAAACAATATGTATCTATAACTATCCTTCAAAATCAACGTGGATACACTACACCGAGCAAATCACCTCCTGTCTCTCCAAAGCCTGTCGACCATCTACAAGGCACAAGGCAGCAGTGGGATGGAATACTCCCCACTTGCCTGGTTGGGTGCAGCTCCAACAACACTCAAGAAGCTCAACACCATCCAGGACAAAGCCGCTACGTGATTGGCACCACATCCACAAGCATCTACTGAGTCTACCAATGTCGCTCAGGAGCACCTTGTGTATTATCGACAAGATGTAGTGCAGAAATTCACCAAAAATCCTTGGACAGTACCTTCCAAACAAAAACAAGTACTTCCATCTGGAAGGATAATGGCAGCAAGGCATGGGAACACCACCCCCTGCAAATTCCCCTTCAGGCCACTCACCATCCTGAGATGGAAGTATATTGCCATTCCTTCAGTGTTCAGTATCTATAGGGTAAAGCAAAGCACTGTAGATATAGAAATCTGAAACACATACATACACACAGAGATACAGACACACACACACACACACACACACACACCACAGAATGCTGGAAAAACCCAGCAGCTCTGGCAGCATCTGTGGAGACAGTAACAAAGTTAATCTTTCATGTCTAGTGTAATTCTCGTTCAGTCTTGGTCACTTCCAAATTTATGTTAAATGGATCAGTAAATCTTTCACATTAAAGATGGCTCTACCATTCCCATGAGCTTCCAACTTGCAAGGATTTCAGTCATGTCTTTCTCCGTCAGTTGTTCCATTGCATAGGATTCTGTTCCAAAGTCTTGTTGCGATGTTCTGAATTGCAGATAATATTATATTATCTATAACTGTCTGTGTTTTTCAAACCTTATACTAGTAGGCAACCCTGTTGTGGTTTCTAGGGTCCAACAACATTGTTTATATGATATAGTCTGAGTGCTTCTCTATATGTTAGCTCATATACCAGAAAGATTTGGTTTTTTTTGCTGAGACAGATATCTTGAAGTTTCTTAACTTCACTGAGCATTTACATGGTGATAAAATCTCAGACTTACAAATAGTCTGGGTTCTCTGCTTACTAATATTGTAGCCAGGATGGTTAAAAAGGCATTTAACATGCTTGCCTTCATTGTTCATACCTTTGAACATAAGCATTGGGACGTCATGTTAAGGTTGTGCAGGATATTGATGAGGCCTCTTCTGGAGTACTCTGTTTTTGGAACTATTAGTCGAGTCATAGAGATGTACAGCACGGAAACAGACCCTTCGGTCCAACCTGTCCATGCCGACCAGATATCCCAACCCAATCTAGTCCCACCTGCCAGCACCCGGCCCATATCCCTCCAAACCCTTCCTATTCATATGCTCCAGGGAAAACAGCCCCAGCCTATTCAGCCTCTCCCTGTAGCTCAGATCCTCCAACCCTGGACTGGAGAGGATTCAGAAAAGATTTATCAGGGTGTTGCCAAGAATGGAAGGTTTAAGGAGTGGCTGGATAAGCTGGAACATTTTTTTCACTGGAGCACATGGGGGTTGAGGGATGACCTGATCGAGGTTTAGAAAATCATGAGGGTTGCAGATAAGGTGAATGGCAGGTGTCTTTTCCCTAGAGTGGGGATTTAAAAACTAGGGGTCATATTTTTAAGGTGAGAGGAGAAAGCTTTAAAAGGACATGAGGGTGAATATGTTTATGCAGAGAGTGGTTCATGTGTGGAATGAACTGCCAGAGAACGTGTTGGATGCAAGTACTGTTGCGACATTTAAAAGCCATTTGGATAAGTACATGAATAGGAAATGTTTGGAGAGATATGGACCAGGAGGGGTCAAGTGGAACTAATTTTGTTTGGGATTATAATCAGCATGGACCGGTTGGACTGAAGGGTTTGTTTCTGTGCTGTATGACTCTTATGACGCTACATTGTATAACTGCACAACGTTGGCTGGCTACATACTGCACTGCTGCACTCTGTGTGCTGAAGGTGAGGTAAAGGCCCATTATACTTGACTGCCACATCTTATGTCTTTAAGGTAGACTGGCACTGTTGGGTCTGTGCAATAATGGAACATGTCACAACTGAAGTTGCACCACGACTCTGCAGTCCCACTGCTCCACGGGTTACAGTGTAGAATAATAACACCTTTTCAAATACCAAGAAGGTTAATTAAATACCTTGTCTATAATCACAGGATCGGGGACTGTTACAGTGCAAAAGGAGGCCATTCGATCCATTAACCAACTCTTCAAATGCCCATCATGACTTTGTGCCAATCTCCTTCCTTCCCCATTCCCAAACCCATTGTTAAATAACAATCCAAAGCTCCTCCTGAATGCTTCAATTTGACCTGCCTCCACCACACTTCCAGACAGCGCATTCCAGATCCGAACTCACTCGTTGTTTGAAGAAGTACTTTTTCACGATTCATTTGCTTCTTTCGCGCATCACGTTGAACCTGTGGCCTCTCATCCTCGTTCCTTTTCCAAGTGAGAAAAGTCTACTCTTTCAGCCTTCTTAACATTTTCAAACCTTTGAGTGGATTCCCTTTGTCCTTCTCTCTAAATCAGGCAGTAAGCAACAAGATCTGTCAACCAGCTTTCTTCAGAAGCACAAGTGTGGCATTATTATCAAAATAGAAATTATTCTACAAAGATGCAATTATTAGTTGACATAAACAGTCGACAATGTAAAGCTATCAGTGATTGCACCTATAAATAAGCCAAAAATGTATGTACACACACTTGAGAAAATAAATACAGCAGATTCATCAATGAAGTTTGTTTAGTTTATTTGCCAATGGTTTATTACTGAAGGCAAATGCATGAAGTGTTTAATTTTTCAGAGTCATTGAACATAGAACATTACAGTGCAGTACAGGCCCTTCGGCCTCGATGTTATGCTGACCTGTGGAACCAATCTGAAGCCCATCTATCCTACACTATTCCATTCTCATCCATATGTCTATCCAATGACCATTTAAATTAAATTCCCTTAAAGTTGATGAGACTACAATTGTTACAGGCAGTGCATTCCATGACCCTACTACTCTCTGAGTAAAGGAACTGTATCTATATCTATTGCCCCTCAAATTAAAGCTACATCCCTTCGTGCTAGCCATCACCATCCCAGGAAAAAGGCTCTCCCTGTCCACCCTATCTAACCCTCTGATTATCTTATATGTCTCAATTAAGTCACCTCTCAACCTTCTTCTCTCCAACGAAATCAGCCTCAAGTCCCTCAGCTTTTCCTCGCTAGACCTCCCCTCCATACCAGGCAACATCCTAGTAAATCTCCTCTGAACCCTTTCCAAAGCTTCTATATCCTTCCTATAATGCGGTGACCAGAACTGTATGTAATACTCCAAATGTGACCACACCAGAGTGTTGTACAGCTACAGCATGACCTCATGGTTCTGAAACTCAATACCTCTACCAATAAAAGCTAACACACCAAATGCCTTCTTAACCACCTTATCAACCTGGATGGCAACTTTCAAGGATCTATGCACCTGGACACCGAGATCTCTCT